>NW_028274937.1:0-300000 GCF_037043125.1 Eumetopias jubatus | reverse complement strand
GGAAGAAGGATAGCCTCTGCTTCCTAGGGCTTTGGTCCTCTGACCCACGAGCAAGCACTGAAAAGTTTCTAGCCCTCCTCTGGAAGCGCACCATCCCTGAGCGGGCCAGTCACGGTCCACACACGAAGACGGACAACGTGCTAAGTAAGTGCAGGAGGTGATCCTGTTCAAATGGCCTGCGGGTCGGTGGGGTTGCTGCTTCTGTGCCCTCCAGTGGGCCGCTTTTCCCTGGATGGAAATTCTCCGGGAGGCGCCTCTCTGTCCTTTGAGCTCCGTTCCTGCTGGTTTCAGGACCAAGGGACTCCAACTGAGCATTGTGCCCCATGTCCTCAGGGCGATGGTGGTCATGGTCTGTTATGATGATCTGGGAGGTTCCTTCAGGTTCCTGCTCCCCTAGGCACAGGTGCGGTAGCGACAAGCCACAGGGCCATCCCCCAATTTCAGCATTGTGCCCCATGTTCCCCAGGGATGGTGCTAATAGTCCGTTGGGATTGTCTGGGAGGGCCCTCCAGGTTCCCGCTGCCCCCCCAGGCACAGGTGTGGGTGGCAAGAAACCCCAGAGCCGTCCTCAAGCTTCAGCATTGTGCCCCATGTCCTCAGGGATGTTGCTAAGGTTCCATGAGGATCATCTGGGAGGATCCTCCCGGTTCCCGCTTCCCCAGGCACAGGTGTGGTGGCCAAAAGGCCCAGAGCCCTCCCCCAAATTCAGCATTGTGCCCCCGGGGGTGCTGGTGCCGGTCATGGGCTGTCAAGATGGTACAGGAGGATCCTCCAGGTGGGGCTTGGAGCCTGGGTAAACCTGGTCGCACTCAGGTTGCATGAGGAACAGATGAGTTGAGGTCTTCATTTGGAAGAGTCATTTCGCTTTTCCAAAAAGGTCAAGGTCATGGGTCTACTTTAGAATGAAGATAATGACTACTTAAAAACAAGTGTGTGTTTCCCCTTCTCCCAGAAATGGAAGCAGGTGTGCAGGCCATAGGTCGGAGGACCTACTGATCCCCACCTGACAGCACTTCTCTGCTCTGGATCTAGGAGACCCAAGGTTTGGAACATCAGCCTGTGGGTCAGTGATGTAGCATTTCACAGGATGTCAGTGTTCTGAGAAATCAGCAGGTCCATTTGGCACAGTGTCATCTTCCTGTCAGGACTGGCGGTCAAATGTCTCATGAACCCCACACTTCCGGGGATTTCCTCTTTCCTCCCGTTGACCGAGGGTTAGGGTTAGAGTTAGGGTACTGGTTAGGGCATGGGTTAGGGTACGGGTTAGGGTACGGGTTAGAGATAGGGTAGGGGTTAGGGCACGGTTTACCGTACAGGGTAGGGTTTAGGGTTAGGCTACCATTTAGGGTACGGGTTAGGGTTAGGGTACGCTTTAGGGTTTGGGTTCGGTTCAGGGGTAGGGTTAGGCGTTAGTGTTCTGGTAGGTGTTGGGGTTAGGGTACGGGGTAGGTTTAGGGTACAGTTTAAGGTTAGTGTTAGGGACCTCTCCAAATGTTCCGTGCCTGCTATCACAGGAGGCTGGTGCCAAGCTGACAATGCAAGGATGAGCCAGGGGCTGCGCTTGTCATGGAACACAGCTCAGAGGGGCTTGAATCTGCTCTGGGGTCCAGGCAAAGCCACCCCACACCTGCCTGTGTCCCAGCCCCTGTGGGAAGGTAGTAATGAACTGATTCTGACCTTGACCTCTCCCAACACAGGATTCCAGGGGCTCCCATTACTGTTAGGCTCAGGTCCACGGGCCTCGTCTGTGCCCATGCGCTGGGCCGTCCCCACAGTGGCTCCTGGCACACCTGAGTCCTGGTCACACATCTCTGTGGAAACCCCTGCCCTCCAGGTTGGATGGCCAATGTGACGGCCCTGTCAGGAACAGAATGGCACAAAATGCCGGGATGTCATTTCTCAGCTGATGGAGTCTGTGACTTCTCCTGGTTCCCTCTGTCCTGGGTTCATTCTCTGTCCCCTTCTCTGTCTCTGTGTCTGTGTCTCTCATAGGAGCAGACCCGTGGGTTCCATGGGCGATGTGAGAAACCGCAGAAGCCTCCCTTGTCCCCGTTTCCCTCTCCGGTCCTGGTGCCCCATTCCTTCCTAAGGCCTCCTCAACCTGACCGGAGCAGTGATTCTGGATTCTCTTCCACATGGGGACCCTGAGGCTGAAACAAGTAGGGCCCTGACCTTGGTCTTCAGACTGGTGGCCCTGTGCTCTTCCACCTTCTGCGTAGCCAGGTCCTAAGGCCCCCAAGCCCCGAGTCTGTCCTCTGCTGAGAAGGACCTCGAGGGGTTAGAAAACATTTTCCCAAGACTGGGATCACAGGGGGTCGGGGATGGATATCCAAGGCCGAGAGGCACTTCTATAAGACTGTGGCACCCTTGGGACACTACATCTCTGCAGCCCAAGTGACATCAGAGTAAGCTGAGGCCTTTTGTGCTATAGCCCTCCGGACTTGGGGGAGGGTATCTCTTACTACTCCCAAGTTCGCAGGGTGGTGTTGGACACCGGAACCCAGACCTTGTCTTTTCCCAGTGCCCTGGCAACACCCTGGGTCCCTTGGGGAACCCTGACCATCAGCCCGGACTGTCCCCCCGTCCCTATGGGGCCTGGTTCCGGGTCCTGCAGCGACACAGTGAGGAGAGGTGAGGCCAGGCAGGAGCGGGGAGAGGGCAGAGTGGACTCTCCCTGGGGGCCATGGATCCCTGGTCAGTGCAGACCCTGTTGTGTGCCGGCCCCTCGGGCACCGAGATTCCAGCTCCTGGTCTGGCTCCGGGAGGGAGACCAGAGTGTGGCCCCTGCTAGCTCAGATGTGTCACTCTGTCCTGTAGCTACAGCCTGTCCCACCAGCTGAACTCCACCTCCTAGTCGGCCAGCTCATCTTCACGGTCAAGAACAGGCCATCATGAAGGTCAGGGGCCATTGCGTGCCTGGTCAGGCAGGGGACGGCTCACTTTCACCTCAGGGAGTCTCTGGCTGGTCTAGCAGGGGCTCTGGAGGCCTGGCTTTCCAGGTTCTCTGCTGAACAGCTCTGGGACTGGAGCCATTTAACCTCTCCTCGCTGGGCCTCGCTTTCCTCTTCTGTGCAATGGGGTGAGCCTGAATGATCCCTCCCATGGCGGAAACATGTGGAGTGCTGGTGATGGACGTAAGCCGGGCACCGAGCCTGGATTGCAGAGTGCAGAGGGGGATGGTGAGCGGTGTGGGCAGTGAGCACTCCTTCCCCCAAAATCAATTTAGCTCTTCCACGTAGCCGCCAGACCACTGGCTGGGAGCCCAGGAGCAGTGGCCGACCACACTCCTGACACCAGGCCCCTGCGTGTGGCTCTTCCTCAGCACTGGGACACGGTGGGGACCGCGGGACTTGGGGTCAGCTCCTCTCTCTGAGGGAAGGAGACGAAAGAAGGCTTTCCTTGGGGACCCCCAATGCCACATAAGAGGGGAGGAGGCTTCCCCCAAACAGTACTTTGAAATTCTGCTTCTGTTAGAACCTGAGCCTTGGGCTTTGGTTATTTCACTTGCTGGGCTGACGAGATACACTTGTTGTCCAAGACTCCTCCTCAGATGAAGAGCTCTTGCAGGTCCCGGGCATCCTGGAGCCCGGGGTGGGAGAGGGGCCAGTCCCCTCCCAGGCTCCTGCAGGAGACCTGTCCTCCCAAAGGCAGGATGGTTTCGGGTCGTGGTCCTGGGCTAGGGTTGGAGACAGCCTGTCACTGCTCCTGACTCTGGGGTGAGTGGGCCTTTTTTAGGCAAAGCAACACCCACCGAAGGCAGTGGCTTCAGAAAGAACACACTCCTGGGCCCGGTCCCGCCCCAGGGCGGTGGCTGACTTCCCCAGCCCCAGAGGAAGAAGGATAGCCTCTGCTTCCTTGGGCTTTGGTCCTCTGACCCACGAGCAAGCACTGAAAAGTTTCTAGCCCTCCTCTGGAAGCGCACCATCCCTGAGCGGGCCAGTCACGGTCCACACACGAAGACGGACAACGTGCTAAGTAAGTGCAGGAGGTGATCCTGTTCAAATGGCCTGCGGGGCGGTGGGGTTGCTGCTTCTGTGCCCTCCAGTGGGCCGCTTTTCCCTGGATGGAAATTCTCCTGGAGGCGCCTCTCTGTCCTTTGAGCTCCGTTCCTGCTGGTTTCAGGACCAAGGGACTCCAACTGAGCATTGTGCCCCATGTCCTCAGGGCGATGGTGGTCATGGTCTGTTATGATGATCTGGGAGGTTCCTTCAGGTTCCTGCTCCCCTAGGCACAGGTGCGGTAGCGACAAGCCCCAGGGCCATCCCCCAATTTCAGCATTGTGCCCCATGTTCCCCAGGGATGGTGCTAATAGTCCGTTGGGATTGTCTGGGAGGGCCCTCCAGGTCCCCGCTGCCCCCCCAGGCACAGGTGTGGGTGGCAAGAAACCCCAGAGCCGTCCTCAAGCTTCAGCATTGTGCCCCATGTCCTCAGGGATGTTGCTAAGGTTCCATGAGGATCATCTGGGAGGATCCTCCCGGTTCCCGCTTCCCCAGGCACAGGTGTGGTGGCCAAAAGGCCCAGAGCCCTCCCCCAAATTCAGCATTGTGCCCCCGGGGGTGCTGGTGCCGGTCATGGGCTGTCAAGATGGTACAGGAGGATCCTCCAGGTGGGGCTTGGAGCCTGGGTAAACCTGGTCGCACTCAGGTTGCATGAGGAACAGATGAGTTGAGGTCTTCATTTGGAAGAGTCATTTCGCTTTTCCAAAAAGGTCAAGGTCATGGGTCTACTTTAGAATGAAGATAATGACTACTTAAAAACAAGTGTGTGTTTCCCCTTCTCCCAGAAATGGAAGCAGGTGTGCAGGCCATAGGTCGGAGGACCTACTGATCCCCACCTGACAGCACTTCTCTGCTCTGGATCTAGGAGACCCAAGGTTTGGAACATCAGCCTGTGGGTCAGTGATGTAGCATTTCACAGGATGTCAGTGTTCTGAGAAATCAGCAGGTCCATTTGGCACAGTGTCATCTTCCTGTCAGGACTGGCGGTCAAATGTCTCATGAACCCCACACTTCCGGGGATTTCCTCTTTCCTCCCGTTGACCGAGGGTTAGGGTTAGAGTTAGGGTACTGGTTAGGGCATGGGTTAGGGTACGGGTTAGGGTACGGGTTAGAGATAGGGTAGGGGTTAGGGCACGGTTTACCGTACAGGGTAGGGTTTAGGGTTAGGCTACCATTTAGGGTACGGGTTAGGGTTAGGGTACGCTTTAGGGTTTGGGTTCGGTTCAGGGGTAGGGTTAGGCGTTAGTGTTCTGGTAGGTGTTGGGGTTAGGGTACGGGGTAGGTTTAGGGTACAGTTTAAGGTTAGTGTTAGGGACCTCTCCAAATGTTCCGTGCCTGCTATCACAGGAGGCTGGTGCCAAGCTGACAATGCAAGGATGAGCCAGGGGCTGCGCTTGTCATGGAACACAGCTCAGAGGGGCTTGAATCTGCTCTGGGGTCCAGGCAAAGCCACCCCACACCTGCCTGTGTCCCAGCCCCTGTGGGAAGGTAGTAATGAACTGATTCTGACCTTGACCTCTCCCAACACAGGATTCCAGGGGCTCCCATTACTGTTAGGCTCAGGTCCACGGGCCTCGTCTGTGCCCATGCGCTGGGCCGTCCCCACAGTGGCTCCTGGCACACCTGAGTCCTGGTCACACATCTCTGTGGAAACCCCTGCCCTCCAGGTTGGATGGCCAATGTGACGGCCCTGTCAGGAACAGAATGGCACAAAATGCCGGGATGTCATTTCTCAGCTGATGGAGTCTGTGACTTCTCCTGGTTCCCTCTGTCCTGGGTTCATTCTCTGTCCCCTTCTCTGTCTCTGTGTCTGTGTCTCTCATAGGAGCAGACCCGTGGGTTCCATGGGCGATGTGAGAAACCGCAGAAGCCTCCCTTGTCCCCGTTTCCCTCTCCGGTCCTGGTGCCCCATTCCTTCCTAAGGCCTCCTCAACCTGACCGGAGCAGTGATTCTGGATTCTCTTCCACATGGGGACCCTGAGGCTGAAACAAGTAGGGCCCTGACCTTGGTCTTCAGACTGGTGGCCCTGTGCTCTTCCACCTTCTGCGTAGCCAGGTCCTAAGGCCCCCAAGCCCCGAGTCTGTCCTCTGCTGAGAAGGACCTCGAGGGGTTAGAAAACATTTTCCCAAGACTGGGATCACAGGGGGTCGGGGATGGATATCCAAGGCCGAGAGGCACTTCTATAAGACTGTGGCACCCTTGGGACACTACATCTCTGCAGCCCAAGTGACATCAGAGTAAGCTGAGGCCTTTTGTGCTATAGCCCTCCGGACTTGGGGGAGGGTATCTCTTACTACTCCCAAGTTCGCAGGGTGGTGTTGGACACCGGAACCCAGACCTTGTCTTTTCCCAGTGCCCTGGCAACACCCTGGGTCCCTTGGGGAACCCTGACCATCAGCCCGGACTGTCCCCCCGTCCCTATGGGGCCTGGTTCCGGGTCCTGCAGCGACACAGTGAGGAGAGGTGAGGCCAGGCAGGAGCGGGGAGAGGGCAGAGTGGACTCTCCCTGGGGGCCATGGATCCCTGGTCAGTGCAGACCCTGTTGTGTGCCGGCCCCTCGGGCACCGAGATTCCAGCTCCTGGTCTGGCTCCGGGAGGGAGACCAGAGTGTGGCCCCTGCTAGCTCAGATGTGTCACTCTGTCCTGTAGCTACAGCCTGTCCCACCAGCTGAACTCCACCTCCTAGTCGGCCAGCTCATCTTCACGGTCAAGAACAGGCCATCATGAAGGTCAGGGGCCATTGCGTGCCTGGTCAGGCAGGGGACGGCTCACTTTCACCTCAGGGAGTCTCTGGCTGGTCTAGCAGGGGCTCTGGAGGCCTGGCTTTCCAGGTTCTCTGCTGAACAGCTCTGGGACTGGAGCCATTTAACCTCTCCTCGCTGGGCCTCGCTTTCCTCTTCTGTGCAATGGGGTGAGGCTGAATGATCCCTCCCATGGCGGAAACATGTGGAGTGCTGGTGATGGACGTGAGCCGGGCACCGAGCCTGGATTGCAGAGTGCAGAGGGGGATGGTGAGCGGTGTGGGCAGTGAGCACTCCTTCCCCCAAAATCAATTTAGCTCTTCCACGTAGCCGCCAGACCACTGGCTGGGAGCCCAGGAGCAGTGGCCGACCACACTCCTGACACCAGGCCCCTGCGTGTGGCTCTTCCTCAGCACTGGGACACGGTGGGGACCGCGGGACTTGGGGTCAGCTCCTCTCTCTGAGGGAAGGAGACGAAAGAAGGCTTTCCTTGGGGACCCCCAATGCCACATAAGAGGGGAGGAGGCTTCCCCCAAACAGTACTTTGAAATTCTGCTTCTGTTAGAACCTGAGCCTTGGGCTTTGGTTATTTCACTTGCTGGGCTGACGAGATACACTTGTTGTCCAAGACTCCTCCTCAGATGAAGAGCTCTTGCAGGTCCCGGGCATCCTGGAGCCCGGGGTGGGAGAGGGGCCAGTCCCCTCCCAGGCTCCTGCAGGAGACCTGTCCTCCCAAAGGCAGGATGGTTTCGGGTCGTGGTCCTGGGCTAGGGTTGGAGACAGCCTGTCACTGCTCCTGACTCTGGGGTGAGTGGGCCTTTTTTAGGCAAAGCAACACCCACCGAAGGCAGTGGCTTCAGAAAGAACACACTCCTGGGCCCGGTCCCGCCCCAGGTCGGTGGCTGACTTCCCCAGCCCCAGAGGAAGAAGGATAGCCTCTGCTTCCTTGGGCTTTGGTCCTCTGACCCACGAGCAAGCACTGAAAAGTTTCTAGCCCTCCTCTGGAAGCGCACCATCCCTGAGCGGGCCAGTCACGGTCCACACACGAAGACGGACAACGTGCTAAGTAAGTGCAGGAGGTGATCCTGTTCAAATGGCCTGCGGGTCGGTGGGGTTGCTGCTTCTGTGCCCTCCAGTGGGCCGCTTTTCCCTGGATGGAAATTCTCCTGGAGGCGCCTCTCTGTCCTTTGAGCTCCGTTCCTGCTGGTTTCAGGACCAAGGGACTCCAACTGAGCATTGTGCCCCATGTCCTCAGGGCGATGGTGGTCATGGTCTGTTATGATGATCTGGGAGTTTCCTTCAGGTTCCTGCTCCCCTAGGCACAGGTGCGGTAGCGACAAGCCCCAGGGCCATCCCCCAATTTCAGCATTGTGCCCCATGTTCCCCAGGGATGTTGCTAATAGTCCGTTGGTATTGTCTGGGAGGGCCCTCCAGGTTCCCGCTGCCCCCCCAGGCACAGGTGTGGGTGGCAAGAAACCCCAGAGCCGTCCTCAAGCTTCAGCATTGTGCCCCATGTCCTCAGGGATGTTGCTAAGGTTCCATGAGGATCATCTGGGAGGATCCTCCCGGTTCCCGCTTCCCCAGGCACAGGTGTGGTGGCCAAAAGGCCCAGAGCCTTCCCCCAAATTCAGCATTGTGCCCCCGGGGGTGCTGGTGCCGGTCATGGGCTGTCAAGATGGTACAGGAGGATCCTCCAGGTGGGGCTTGGAGCCTGGCTAAACCTGGTCGCACTCAGGTTGCATGAGGAACAGATGAGTTGAGGTCTTCATTTGGAAGAGTCATTTCGCTTTTCCAAAAAGGTCAAGGTCATGGGTCTACTTTAGAATGAAGATAATGACTACTTAAAAACAAGTGTGTGTTTCCCCTTCTCCCAGAAATGGAAGCAGGTGTGCAGGCCATAGGTCGGAGGACCTACTGATCCCCACCTGACAGCACTTCTCTGCTCTGGATCTAGGAGACCCAAGGTTTGGAACATCAGCCTGTGGGTCAGTGATGTAGCATTTCACAGGATGTCAGTGTTCTGAGAAATCAGCAGGTCCATTTGGCACAGTGTCATCTTCCTGTCAGGACTGGCGGTCAAATGTCTCATGAACCCCACACTTCCGGGGATTTCCTCTTTCCTCCCGTTGACCGAGGGTTAGGGTTAGAGTTAGGGTACTGGTTAGGGCATGGGTTAGGGTACGGGTTAGGGTACGGGTTAGAGATAGGGTAGGGGTTAGGGCACGGTTTACCGTACAGGGTAGGGTTTAGGGTTAGGCTACCATTTAGGGTACGGGTTAGGGTTAGGGTACGCTTTAGGGTTTGGGTTCGGTTCAGGGGTAGGGTTAGGCGTTAGTGTTCTGGTAGGTGTTGGGGTTAGGGTACGGGGTAGGTTTAGGGTACAGTTTAAGGTTAGTGTTAGGGACCTCTCCAAATGTTCCGTGCCTGCTATCACAGGAGGCTGGTGCCAAGCTGACAATGCAAGGATGAGCCAGGGGCTGCGCTTGTCATGGAACACAGCTCAGAGGGGCTTGAATCTGCTCTGGGGTCCAGGCAAAGCCACCCCACACCTGCCTGTGTCCCAGCCCCTGTGGGAAGGTAGTAATGAACTGATTCTGACCTTGACCTCTCCCAACACAGGATTCCAGGGGCTCCCATTACTGTTAGGCTCAGGTCCACGGGCCTCGTCTGTGCCCATGCGCTGGGCCGTCCCCACAGTGGCTCCTGGCACACCTGAGTCCTGGTCACACATCTCTGTGGAAACCCCTGCCCTCCAGGTTGGATGGCCAATGTGACGGCCCTGTCAGGAACAGAATGGCACAAAATGCCGGGATGTCATTTCTCAGCTGATGGAGTCTGTGACTTCTCCTGGTTCCCTCTGTCCTGGGTTCATTCTCTGTCCCCTTCTCTGTCTCTGTGTCTGTGTCTCTCATAGGAGCAGACCCGTGGGTTCCATGGGCGATGTGAGAAACCGCAGAAGCCTCCCTTGTCCCCGTTTCCCTCTCCGGTCCTGGTGCCCCATTCCTTCCTAAGGCCTCCTCAACCTGACCGGAGCAGTGATTCTGGATTCTCTTCCACATGGGGACCCTGAGGCTGAAACAAGTAGGGCCCTGACCTTGGTCTTCAGACTGGTGGCCCTGTGCTCTTCCACCTTCTGCGTAGCCAGGTCCTAAGGCCCCCAAGCCCCGAGTCTGTCCTCTGCTGAGAAGGACCTCGAGGGGTTAGAAAACATTTTCCCAAGACTGGGATCACAGGGGGTCGGGGATGGATATCCAAGGCCGAGAGGCACTTCTATAAGACTGTGGCACCCTTGGGACACTACATCTCTGCAGCCCAAGTGACATCAGAGTAAGCTGAGGCCTTTTGTGCTATAGCCCTCCGGACTTGGGGGAGGGTATCTCTTACTACTCCCAAGTTCGCAGGGTGGTGTTGGACACCGGAACCCAGACCTTGTCTTTTCCCAGTGCCCTGGCAACACCCTGGGTCCCTTGGGGAACCCTGACCATCAGCCCGGACTGTCCCCCCGTCCCTATGGGGCCTGGTTCCGGGTCCTGCAGCGACACAGTGAGGAGAGGTGAGGCCAGGCAGGAGCGGGGAGAGGGCAGAGTGGACTCTCCCTGGGGGCCATGGATCCCTGGTCAGTGCAGACCCTGTTGTGTGCCGGCCCCTCGGGCACCGAGATTCCAGCTCCTGGTCTGGCTCCGGGAGGGAGACCAGAGTGTGGCCCCTGCTAGCTCAGATGTGTCACTCTGTCCTGTAGCTACAGCCTGTCCCACCAGCTGAACTCCACCTCCTAGTCGGCCAGCTCATCTTCACGGTCAAGAACAGGCCATCATGAAGGTCAGGGGCCATTGCGTGCCTGGTCAGGCAGGGGACGGCTCACTTTCACCTCAGGGAGTCTCTGGCTGGTCTAGCAGGGGCTCTGGAGGCCTGGCTTTCCAGGTTCTCTGCTGAACAGCTCTGGGACTGGAGCCATTTAACCTCTCCTCGCTGGGCCTCGCTTTCCTCTTCTGTGCAATGGGGTGAGGCTGAATGATCCCTCCCATGGCGGAAACATGTGGAGTGCTGGTGATGGACGTGAGCCGGGCACCGAGCCTGGATTGCAGAGTGCAGAGGGGGATGGTGAGCGGTGTGGGCAGTGAGCACTCCTTCCCCCAAAATCAATTTAGCTCTTCCACGTAGCCGCCAGACCACTGGCTGGGAGCCCAGGAGCAGTGGCCGACCACACTCCTGACACCAGGCCCCTGCGTGTGGCTCTTCCTCAGCACTGGGACACGGTGGGGACCGCGGGACTTGGGGTCAGCTCCTCTCTCTGAGGGAAGGAGACGAAAGAAGGCTTTCCTTGGGGACCCCCAATGCCACATAAGAGGGGAGGAGGCTTCCCCCAAACAGTACTTTGAAATTCTGCTTCTGTTAGAACCTGAGCCTTGGGCTTTGGTTATTTCACTTGCTGGGCTGACGAGATACACTTGTTGTCCAAGACTCCTCCTCAGATGAAGAGCTCTTGCAGGTCCCGGGCATCCTGGAGCCCGGGGTGGGAGAGGGGCCAGTCCCCTCCCAGGCTCCTGCAGGAGACCTGTCCTCCCAAAGGCAGGATGGTTTCGGGTCGTGGTCCTGGGCTAGGGTTGGAGACAGCCTGTCACTGCTCCTGACTCTGGGGTGAGTGGGCCTTTTTTAGGCAAAGCAACACCCACCGAAGGCAGTGGCTTCAGAAAGAACACACTCCTGGGCCCGGTCCCGCCCCAGGTCGGTGGCTGACTTCCCCAGCCCCAGAGGAAGAAGGATAGCCTCTGCTTCCTTGGGCTTTGGTCCTCTGACCCACGAGCAAGCACTGAAAAGTTTCTAGCCCTCCTCTGGAAGCGCACCATCCCTGAGCGGGCCAGTCACGGTCCACACACGAAGACGGACAACGTGCTAAGTAAGTGCAGGAGGTGATCCTGTTCAAATGGCCTGCGGGTCGGTGGGGTTGCTGCTTCTGTGCCCTCCAGTGGGCCGCTTTTCCCTGGATGGAAATTCTCCTGGAGGCGCCTCTCTGTCCTTTGAGCTCCGTTCCTGCTGGTTTCAGGACCAAGGGACTCCAACTGAGCATTGTGCCCCATGTCCTCAGGGCGATGGTGGTCATGGTCTGTTATGATGATCTGGGAGTTTCCTTCAGGTTCCTGCTCCCCTAGGCACAGGTGCGGTAGCGACAAGCCCCAGGGCCATCCCCCAATTTCAGCATTGTGCCCCATGTTCCCCAGGGATGTTGCTAATAGTCCGTTGGTATTGTCTGGGAGGGCCCTCCAGGTTCCCGCTGCCCCCCCAGGCACAGGTGTGGGTGGCAAGAAACCCCAGAGCCGTCCTCAAGCTTCAGCATTGTGCCCCATGTCCTCAGGGATGTTGCTAAGGTTCCATGAGGATCATCTGGGAGGATCCTCCCGGTTCCCGCTTCCCCAGGCACAGGTGTGGTGGCCAAAAGGCCCAGAGCCTTCCCCCAAATTCAGCATTGTGCCCCCGGGGGTGCTGGTGCCGGTCATGGGCTGTCAAGATGGTACAGGAGGATCCTCCAGGTGGGGCTTGGAGCCTGGCTAAACCTGGTCGCACTCAGGTTGCATGAGGAACAGATGAGTTGAGGTCTTCATTTGGAAGAGTCATTTCGCTTTTCCAAAAAGGTCAAGGTCATGGGTCTACTTTAGAATGAAGATACTGACTACTTATAAACAAGTGTGTGTTTCCCCTTGTCCCAGAAATGGAAGCAGGTGTGCAGGCCATAGGTCGGAGGACCTACTGATCCCCACCTGACAGCAATTCTCTGCTCTGGATCTAGGAGACCCAAGGTTTGGAACATCAGCCTGTGGGTCAGTGATGTAGCATTTCACAGGATGTCAGTGTTCTGAGAAATCAGCAGGTCCATTTGGCACAGTGTCATCTTCCTGTCAGGACTGGCGGTCAAATGTCTCATGAACCCCACACTTCCGGGGATTTCCTCTTTCCTCCCGTTGACCGAGGGTTAGGGTTAGAGTTAGGGTACTGGTTAGGGCATGGGTTAGGGTACGGGTTAGGGTACGGGTTAGAGATAGGGTAGGGGTTAGGGCACGGTTTACCGTACAGGGTAGGGTTTAGGGTTAGGCTACCATTTAGGGTACGGGTTAGGGTTAGGGTACGCTTTAGGGTTTGGGTTCGGTTCAGGGGTAGGGTTAGGCGTTAGTGTTCTGGTAGGTGTTGGGGTTAGGGTACGGGGTAGGTTTAGGGTACAGTTTAAGGTTAGTGTTAGGGACCTCTCCAAATGTTCCGTGCCTGCTATCACAGGAGGCTGGTGCCAAGCTGACAATGCAAGGATGAGCCAGGGGCTGCGCTTGTCATGGAACACAGCTCAGAGTGGCTTGAATCTGCTCTGGGGTCCAGGCAAAGCCACCCCACACCTGCCTGTGTCCCAGCCCCTGTGGGAAGGTAGTAATGAACTGATTCTGACCTTGACCTCTCCCAACACAGGATTCCAGGGGCTCCCATTACTGTTAGGCTCAGGTCCACGGGCCTCGTCTGTGCCCATGCGCTGGGCCGTCCCCACAGTGGCTCCTGGCACACCTGAGTCCTGGTCACACATCTCTGTGGAAACCCCTGCCCTCCAGGTTGGATGGCCAATGTGACGGCCCTGTCAGGAACAGAATGGCACAAAATGCCGGGATGTCATTTCTCAGCTGATGGAGTCTGTGACTTCTCCTGGTTCCCTCTGTCCTGGGTTCATTCTCTGTCCCCTTCTCTGTCTCTGTGTCTGTGTCTCTCACAGGAGCAGACCCGTGGGTTCCATGGGCGATGTGAGAAACCGCAGAAGCCTCCCTGGTCCCCGTTTCCCTCTCCGGTCCTGGTGCCCCATTCCTTCCTAAGGCCTCCTCAACCTGACCGGAGCAGTGATTCTGGATTCTCTTCCACATGGGGACCCTGAGGCTGAAACAAGAAGGGCCCTGACCTTGGTCTTCAGACTGGTGGCCCTGTGCTCTTCCACCTTCTGCGTAGCCAGGTCCTAAGGCCCCCAAGCCCCGAGTCTGTCCTCTGCTGAGAAGGACCTCGAGGGGTTAGAAAACATTTTCCCAAGACTGGGATCACAGGGGGTCGGGGATGGATATCCAAGGCCGAGAGGCACTTCTATAAGACTGTGGCACCCTTGGGACACTACATCTCTGCAGCCCAAGTGACATCAGAGTAAGCTGAGGCCTTTTGTGCTATAGCCCTCCGGACTTGGGGGAGGGTATCTCTTACTACTCCCAAGTTCGCAGGGTGGTGTTGGACACCGGAACCCAGACCTTGTCTTTTCCCAGTGCCCTGGCAACACCCTGGGTCCCTTGGGGAACCCTGACCATCAGCCCGGACTGTCCCCCCGTCCCTATGGGGCCTGGTTCCGGGTCCTGCAGCGACACAGTGAGGAGAGGTGAGGCCAGGCAGGAGCGGGGAGAGGGCAGAGTGGACTCTCCCTGGGGGCCATGGATCCCTGCTCAGTGCAGACCCTGTTGTGTGCCGGCCCCTCGGGCACCGAGATTCCAGCTCCTGGTCTGGCTCCGGGAGGGAGACCAGAGTGTGGCCCCTGCTAGCTCAGATGTGTCACTCTGTCCTGTAGCTACAGCCTGTCCCACCAGCTGAACTCCACCTCCTAGTCGGCCAGCTCATCTTCACGGTCAAGAACAGGCCATCATGAAGGTCAGGGGCCATTGCGTGCCTGGTCAGGCAGGGGACGGCTCACTTTCACCTCAGGGAGTCTCTGGCTGGTCTAGCAGGGGCTCTGGAGGCCTGGCTTTCCAGGTTCTCTGCTGAACAGCTCTGGGACTGGAGCCATTTAACCTCTCCTCGCTGGGCCTCGCTTTCCTCTTCTGTGCAATGGGGTGAGGCTGAATGATCCCTCCCATGGCGGAAACATGTGGAGTGCTGGTGATGGACGTGAGCCGGGCACCGAGCCTGGATTGCAGAGTGCAGAGGGGGATGGTGAGCGGTGTGGGCAGTGAGCACTCCTTCCCCCAAAATCAATTTAGCTCTTCCACGTAGCCGCCAGACCACTGGCTGGGAGCCCAGGAGCAGTGGCCGACCACACTCCTGACACCAGGCCCCTGCGTGTGGCTCTTCCTCAGCACTGGGACACGGTGGGGACCGCGGGACTTGGGGTCAGCTCCTCTCTCTGAGGGAAGGAGACGAAAGAAGGCTTTCCTTGGGGACCCCCAATGCCACATAAGAGGGGAGGAGGCTTCCCCCAAACAGTACTTTGAAATTCTGCTTCTGTTAGAACCTGAGCCTTGGGCTTTGGTTATTTCACTTGCTGGGCTGACGAGATACACTTGTTCTCCAAGACTCCTCCTCAGATGAAGAGCCCTTGCAGGTCCCGGGCATCCTGGAGCCCGGGGTGGGAGAGGGGCCAGTCCCCTCCCAGGCTCCTGCAGGAGACCTGTCCTCCCAAAGGCAGGATGGTTTCGGGTCGTGGTCCTGGGCTAGGGTTGGAGACAGCCTTTCACTGCTCCTGACTCTGGGGTGAGTGGGCCTTTTTTAGGCAAAGCAACACCCACCGAAGGCAGTGGCTTCAGAAAGAACACACTCCTGGGCCCGGTCCCGCCCCAGGTCGGTGGCTGACTTCCCCAGCCCCAGAGGAAGAAGGATAGCCTCTGCTTCCTTGGGCTTTGGTCCTCTGACCCACGAGCAAGCACTGAAAAGTTTCTAGCCCTCCTCTGGAAGCGCACCATCCCTGAGCGGGCCAGTCACGGTCCACACACGAAGACGGACAACGTGCTAAGTAAGTGCAGGAGGTGATCCTGTTCAAATGGCCTGCGGGTCGGTGGGGTTGCTGCTTCTGTGCCCTCCAGTGGGCCGCTTTTCCCTGGATGGAAATTCTCCTGGAGGCGCCTTTCTGTCCTTTGACCTCCGTTCCTGCTGGTTTCAGGACCAAGGGACTCCAACTGAGCATTGTGCCCCATGTCCTCAGGGCGATGGTGGTCATGGTCTGTTATGATGATCTGGGAGTTTCCTTCAGGTTCCTGCACCCCTAGGCACAGGTGCGGTAGCGACAAGCCCCAGGGCCATCCCCCAATTTCAGCATTGTGCCCCATGTTCCCCAGGGATGGTGCTAATAGTCCGTTGGGATTGTCTGGGAGGGCCCTCCAGGTTCCCGCTGCCCCCCCAGGCACAGGTGTGGGTGGCAAGAATCCCCAGAGCCGTCCTCAAGCTTCAGCATTGTGCCCCATGTCCTCAGGGATGTTGCTAAGGTTCCATGAGGATCATCTGGGAGGATCCTCCCGGTTCCCGCTTCCCCAGGCACAGGTGTGGTGGCCAAAAGGCCCAGAGCCCTCCCCCAAATTCAGCATTGTGCCCCCGGGGGTGCTGGTGCCGGTCATGGGCTGTCAAGATGGTACAGGAGGATCCTCCAGGTGGGGCTTGGAGCCTGGGTAAACCTGGTCGCACTCAGGTTGCATGAGGAACAGATGAGTTGAGGTCTTCATTTGGAAGAGTCATTTCGCTTTTCCAAAAAGGTCAAGGTCATGGGTCTACTTTAGAATGAAGATAATGACTACTTAAAAACAAGTGTGTGTTTCCCCTTCTCCCAGAAATGGAAGCAGGTGTGCAGGCCATAGGTCGGAGGACCTACTGATCCCCACCTGACAGCACTTCTCTGCTCTGGATCTAGGAGACCCAAGGTTTGGAACATCAGCCTGTGGGTCAGTGATGTAGCATTTCACAGGATGTCAGTGTTCTGAGAAATCAGCAGGTCCATTTGGCACAGTGTCATCTTCCTGTCAGGACTGGCGGTCAAATGTCTCATGAACCCCACACTTCCGGGGATTTCCTCTTTCCTCCCGTTGACCGAGGGTTAGGTTTAGAGTTAGGGTACTGGTTAGGGCATGGGTTAGGGTACGGGTTAGGGTACGGGTTAGAGATAGGGTAGGGGTTAGGGCACGGTTTACCGTACAGGGTAGGGTTTAGGGTTAGGCTACCATTTAGGGTACGGGTTAGGGTTAGGGTACGCTTTAGGGTTTGGGTTCGGTTCAGGGGTAGGGTTAGGCGTTAGTGTTCTGGTAGGTGTTGGGGTTAGGGTACGGGGTAGGTTTAGGGTACAGTTTAAGGTTAGTGTTAGGGACCTCTCCAAATGTTCCGTGCCTGCTATCACAGGAGGCTGGTGCCAAGCTGACAATGCAAGGATGAGCCAGGGGCTGCGCTTGTCATGGAACACAGCTCAGAGGGGCTTGAATCTGCTCTGGGGTCCAGGCAAAGCCACTCCACACCTGCCTGTGTCCCAGCCCCTGTGGGAAGGTAGTAATGAACTGATTCTGAACTTGACCTCTCCCAACACAGGATTCCAGGGGCTCCCATTACTGTTAGGCTCAGGTCCACGGGCCTCGTCTGTGCCCATGCGCTGGGCCGTCCCCACAGTGGCTCCTGGCACACCTGAGTCCTGGTCACACATCTCTGTGGAAACCCCTGCCCTCCAGGTTGGATGGCCAATGTGACGGCCCTGTCAGGAACAGAATGGCACAAAATGCCGGGATGTCATTTCTAAGCTGATGGAGTCTGTGACTTCTCCTGGTTCCCTCTGTCCTGGGTTCATTCTCTGTCCCCTTCTCTGTCTCTGTGTCTGTGTCTCTCACAGGAGCAGACCCGTGGGTTCCATGGGCGATGTGAGAAACCGCAGAAGCCTCCCTTGTCCCCGTTTCCCTCTCCGGTCCTGGTGCCCCATTCCTTCCTAAGGCCTCCTCAACCTGACCGGAGCAGTGATTCTGGATTCTCTTCCACATGGGGACCCTGAGGCTGAAACAAGTAGGGCCCTGACCTTGGTCTTCAGACTGGTGGCCCTGTGCTCTTCCACCTTCTGCGTAGCCAGTTCCTAAGGCCCCCAGCCCCGAGTCTGTCTTCTGCTGAGAAGGACCTGGAGGGGTTAGAAAACATTTTCCCAAGACTGGGATCACAGGGGGTCGGGGATGGATATCCAAGGCCGAGAGGCACTTCTATAAGACTGTGGCACCCTTGGGACACTACATCTCTGCAGCCCAAGTGACATCAGAGTAAGCTGAGGCCTTTTGTGCTATAGCCCTCCGGACTTGGGGGAGGGTATCTCTTACTACTCCCAAGTTCGCAGGGTGGTGTTGGACACCGGAACCCAGAACTTGTCTTTTCCCAGTGCCCTGGCAACACCCTGGGTCCCTTGGGGAACCCTGACCATCAGCCCGGACTGTCCCCCCGTCCCTATGGGGCCTGGTTCCGGGTCCTGCAGCGACACAGTGAGGAGAGGTGAGGCCAGGCAGGAGCGGGGAGAGGGCAGAGTGGACTCTCCCTGGGGGCCATGGATCCCTGGTCAGTGCAGACCCTGTTGTGTGCCGGCCCCTCGGGCACCGAGATTCCAGCTCCTGGTCTGGCTCCGGGAGGGAGACCAGAGTGTGGCCCCTGCTAGCTCAGATGTGTCACTCTGTCCTGTAGCTACAGCCTGTCCCACCAGCTGAACTCCACCTCCTAGTCGGCCAGCTCATCTTCACGGTCAAGAACAGGCCATCATGAAGGTCAGGGGCCATTGCGTGCCTGGTCAGGCAGGGGACGGCTCACTTTCACCTCAGGGAGTCTCTGGCTGGTCTAGCAGGGGCTCTGGAGGCCTGGCTTTCCAGGTTCTCTGCTGAACAGCTCTGGGACTGGAGCCATTTAACCTCTCCTCGCTGGGCCTCGCTTTCCTCTTCTGTGCAATGGGGTGAGGCTGAATGATCCCTCCCATGGCGGAAACATGTGGAGTGCTGGTGATGGACGTGAGCCGGGCACCGAGCCTGGATTGCAGAGTGCAGAGGGGGATGGTGAGCGGTGTGGGCAGTGAGCACTCCTTCCCCCAAAATCAATTTAGCTCTTCCACGTAGCCGCCAGACCACTGGCTGGGAGCCCAGGAGCAGTGGCCGACCACACTCCTGACACCAGGCCCCTGCGTGTGGCTCTTCCTCAGCACTGGGACACGGTGGGGACCGCGGGACTTGGGGTCAGCTCCTCTCTCTGAGGGAAGGAGACGAAAGAAGGCTTTCCTTGGGGACCCCCAATGCCACATAAGAGGGGAGGAGGCTTCCCCCAAACAGTACTTTGAAATTCTGCTTCTGTTAGAACCTGAGCCTTGGGCTTTGGTTATTTCACTTGCTGGGCTGACGAGATACACTTGTTGTCCAAGACTCCTCCTCAGATGAAGAGCTCTTGCAGGTCCCGGGCATCCTGGAGCCCGGGGTGGGAGAGGGGCCAGTCCCCTCCCAGGCTCCTGCAGGAGACCTGTCCTCCCAAAGGCAGGATGGTTTCGGGTCGTGGTCCTGGGCTAGGGTTGGAGACAGCCTGTCACTGCTCCTGACTCTGGGGTGAGTGGGCCTTTTTTAGGCAAAGCAACACCCACCGAAGGCAGTGGCTTCAGAAAGAACACACTCCTGGGCCCGGTCCCGCCCCAGGGCGGTGGCTGACTTCCCCAGCCCCAGAGGAAGAAGGATAGCCTCTGCTTCCTTGGGCTTTGGTCCTCTGACCCACGAGCAAGCACTGAAAAGTTTCTAGCCCTCCCCTGGAAGCGCACCATCCCTGAGCGGGCCAGTCACGGTCCACACACGAAGACGGACAACGTGCTAAGTAAGTGCAGGAGGTGATCCTGTTCAAATGGCCTGCGGGGCGGTGGGGTTGCTGCTTCTGTGCCCTCCAGTGGGCCGCTTTTCCCTGGATGGAAATTCTCCTGGAGGCGCCTCTCTGTCCTTTGAGCTCCGTTCCTGCTGGTTTCAGGACCAAGGGACTCCAACTGAGCATTGTGCCCCATGTCCTCAGGGCGATGGTGGTCATGGTCTGTTATGATGATCTGGGAGGTTCTTTCAGGTTCCTGCTCCCCTAGGCACAGGTGCGGTAGCGACAAGCCCCAGGGCCATCCCCCAATTTCAGCATTGTGCCCCATGTTCCCCAGGGATGGTGCTAATAGTCCGTTGGGATTGTCTGGGAGGGCCCTCCAGGTTCCCGCTGCCCCCCCAGGCACAGGTGTGGGTGGCAAGAAACCCCAGAGCCGTCCTCAAGCTTCAGCATTGTGCCCCATGTCCTCAGGGATGTTGCTAAGGTTCCATGAGGATCATCTGGGAGGATCCTCCCGGTTCCCGCTTCCCCAGGCACAGGTGTGGTGGCCAAAAGGCCCAGAGCCCTCCCCCAAATTCAGCATTGTGCCCCCGGGGGTGCTGGTGCCGGTCATGGGCTGTCAAGATGGTACAGGAGGATCCTCCAGGTGGGGCTTGGAGCCTGGGTAAACCTGGTCGCACTCAGGTTGCATGAGGAACAGATGAGTTGAGGTCTTCATTTGGAAGAGTCATTTCGCTTTTCCAAAAAGGTCAAGGTCATGGGTCTACTTTAGAATGAAGATAATGACTACTTAAAAACAAGTGTGTGTTTCCCCTTCTCCCAGAAATGGAAGCAGGTGTGCAGGCCATAGGTCGGAGGACCTACTTATCCCCACCTGACAGCACTTCTCTGCTCTGGATCTAGGAGACCCAAGGTTTGGAACATCAGCCTGTGGGTCAGTGATGTAGCATTTCACAGGATGTCAGTGTTCTGAGAAATCAGCAGGGCCATTTGGCACAGTGTCATCTTCCTGTCAGGACTGGCGGTCAAATGTCTCATGAACCCCACACTTCCGGGGATTTCCTCTTTCCTCCCGTTGACCGAGGGTTAGGGTTAGAGTTAGGGTACTGGTTAGGGCATGGGTTAGGGTACGGGTTAGGGTACGGGTTAGAGATAGGGTAGGGGTTAGGGCACGGTTTACCGTACAGGGTAGGGTTTAGGGTTAGGCTACCATTTAGGGTACGGGTTAGGGTTAGGGTACGCTTTAGGGTTTGGGTTCGGTTCAGGGGTAGGGTTAGGCGTTAGTGTTCTGGTAGGTGTTGGGGTTAGGGTACGGGGTAGGTTTAGGGTACAGTTTAAGGTTAGTGTTAGGGACCTCTCCAAATGTTCCGTGCCTGCTATCACAGGAGGCTGGTGCCAAGCTGACAATGCAAGGATGAGCCAGGGGCTGCGCTTGTCATGGAACACAGCTCAGAGGGGCTTGAATCTGCTCTGGGGTCCAGGCAAAGCCACCCCACACCTGCCTGTGTCCCAGCCCCTGTGGGAAGGTAGTAATGAACTGATTCTGACCTTGACCTCTCCCAACACAGGATTCCAGGGGCTCCCATTACTGTTAGGCTCAGGTCCACGGGCCTCGTCTGTGCCCATGCGCTGGGCCGTCCCCACAGTGGCTCCTGGCACACCTGAGTCCTGGTCACACATCTCTGTGGAAACCCCTGCCCTCCAGGTTGGATGGCCAATGTGACGGCCCTGTCAGGAACAGAATGGCACAAAATGCCGGGATGTCATTTCTCAGCTGATGGAGTCTGTGACTTCTCCTGGTTCCCTCTGTCCTGGGTTCATTCTCTGTCCCCTTCTCTGTCTCTGTGTCTGTGTCTCTCATAGGAGCAGACCCGTGGGTTCCATGGGCGATGTGAGAAACCGCAGAAGCCTCCCTGGTCCCCGTTTCCCTCTCCGGTCCTGGTGCCCCATTCCTTCCTAAGGCCTCCTCAACCTGACCGGAGCAGTGATTCTGGATTCTCTTCCACATGGGGACCCTGAGGCTGAAACAAGTAGGGCCCTGACCTTGGTCTTCAGACTGGTGGCCCTGTGCTCTTCCACCTTCTGCGTAGCCAGGTCCTAAGGCCCCCAAGCCCCGAGTCTGTCCTCTGCTGAGAAGGACCTCGAGGGGTTAGAAAACATTTTCCCAAGACTGGGATCACAGGGGGTCGGGGATGGATATCCAAGGCCGAGAGGCACTTCTATAAGACTGTGGCACCCTTGGGACACTACATCTCTGCAGCCCAAGTGACATCAGAGTAAGCTGAGGCCTTTTGTGCTATAGCCCTCCGGACTTGGGGGAGGGTATCTCTTACTACTCCCAAGTTCGCAGGGTGGTGTTGGACACCGGAACCCAGACCTTGTCTTTTCCCAGTGCCCTGGCAACACCCTGGGTCCCTTGGGGAACCCTGACCATCAGCCCGGACTGTCCCCCCGTCCCTATGGGGCCTGGTTCCGGGTCCTGCAGCGACACAGTGAGGAGAGGTGAGGCCAGGCAGGAGCGGGGAGAGGGCAGAGTGGACTCTCCCTGGGGGCCATGGATCCCTGGTCAGTGCAGACCCTGTTGTGTGCCGGCCCCTCGGGCACCGAGATTCCAGCTCCTGGTCTGGCTCCGGGAGGGAGACCAGAGTGTGGCCCCTGCTAGCTCAGATGTGTCACTCTGTCCTGTAGCTACAGCCTGTCCCACCAGCTGAACTCCACCTCCTAGTCGGCCAGCTCATCTTCACGGTCAAGAACAGGCCATCATGAAGGTCAGGGGCCATTGCGTGCCTGGTCAGGCAGGGGACGGCTCACTTTCACCTCAGGGAGTCTCTGGCTGGTCTAGCAGGGGCTCTGGAGGCCTGGCTTTCCAGGTTCTCTGCTGAACAGCTCTGGGACTGGAGCCATTTAACCTCTCCTCGCTGGGCCTCGCTTTCCTCTTCTGTGCAATGGGGTGAGGCTGAATGATCCCTCCCATGGCGGAAACATGTGGAGTGCTGGTGATGGACGTGAGCCGGGCACCGAGCCTGGATTGCAGAGTGCAGAGGGGGATGGTGAGCGGTGTGGGCAGTGAGCACTCCTTCCCCCAAAATCAATTTAGCTCTTCCACGTAGCCGCCAGACCACTGGCTGGGAGCCCAGGAGCAGTGGCCGACCACACTCCTGACACCAGGCCCCTGCGTGTGGCTCTTCCTCAGCACTGGGACACGGTGGGGACCGCGGGACTTGGGGTCAGCTCCTCTCTCTGAGGGAAGGAGACGAAAGAAGGCTTTCCTTGGGGACCCCCAATGCCACATAAGAGGGGAGGAGGCTTCCCCCAAACAGTACTTTGAAATTCTGCTTCTGTTAGAACCTGAGCCTTGGGCTTTGGTTATTTCACTTGCTGGGCTGACGAGATACACTTGTTGTCCAAGACTCCTCCTCAGATGAAGAGCTCTTGCAGGTCCCGGGCATCCTGGAGCCCGGGGTGGGAGAGGGGCCAGTCCCCTCCCAGGCTCCTGCAGGAGACCTGTCCTCCCAAAGGCAGGATGGTTTCGGGTCGTGGTCCTGGGCTAGGGTTGGAGACAGCCTGTCACTGCTCCTGACTCTGGGGTGAGTGGGCCTTTTTTAGGCAAAGCAACACCCACCGAAGGCAGTGGCTTCAGAAAGAACACACTCCTGGGCCCGGTCCCGCCCCAGGGCGGTGGCTGACTTCCCCAGCCCCAGAGGAAGAAGGATAGCCTCTGCTTCCTTGGGCTTTGGTCCTCTGACCCACGAGCAAGCACTGAAAAGTTTCTAGCCCTCCCCTGGAAGCGCACCATCCCTGAGCGGGCCAGTCACGGTCCACACACGAAGACGGACAACGTGCTAAGTAAGTGCAGGAGGTGATCCTGTTCAAATGGCCTGCGGGGCGGTGGGGTTGCTGCTTCTGTGCCCTCCAGTGGGCCGCTTTTCCCTGGATGGAAATTCTCCTGGAGGCGCCTCTCTGTCCTTTGAGCTCCGTTCCTGCTGGTTTCAGGACCAAGGGACTCCAACTGAGCATTGTGCCCCATGTCCTCAGGGCGATGGTGGTCATGGTCTGTTATGATGATCTGGGAGGTTCCTTCAGGTTCCTGCTCCCCTAGGCACAGGTGCGGTAGCGACAAGCCCCAGGGCCATCCCCCAATTTCAGCATTGTGCCCCATGTTCCCCAGGGATGGTGCTAATAGTCCGTTGGGATTGTCTGGGAGGGCCCTCCAGGTTCCCGCTGCCCCCCCAGGCACAGGTGTGGGTGGCAAGAAACCCCAGAGCCGTCCTCAAGCTTCAGCATTGTGCCCCATGTCCTCAGGGATGTTGCTAAGGTTCCATGAGGATCATCTGGGAGGATCCTCCCGGTTCCCGCTTCCCCAGGCACAGGTGTGGTGGCCAAAAGGCCCAGAGCCCTCCCCCAAATTCAGCATTGTGCCCCCGGGGGTGCTGGTGCCGGTCATGGGCTGTCAAGATGGTACAGGAGGATCCTCCAGGTGGGGCTTGGAGCCTGGGTAAACCTGGTCGCACTCAGGTTGCATGAGGAACAGATGAGTTGAGGTCTTCATTTGGAAGAGTCATTTCGCTTTTCCAAAAAGGTCAAGGTCATGGGTCTACTTTAGAATGAAGATAATGACTACTTAAAAACAAGTGTGTGTTTCCCCTTCTCCCAGAAATGGAAGCAGGTGTGCAGGCCATAGGTCGGAGGACCTACTTATCCCCACCTGACAGCACTTCTCTGCTCTGGATCTAGGAGACCCAAGGTTTGGAACATCAGCCTGTGGGTCAGTGATGTAGCATTTCACAGGATGTCAGTGTTCTGAGAAATCAGCAGGGCCATTTGGCACAGTGTCATCTTCCTGTCAGGACTGGCGGTCAAATGTCTCATGAACCCCACACTTCCGGGGATTTCCTCTTTCCTCCCGTTGACCGAGGGTTAGGGTTAGAGTTAGGGTACTGGTTAGGGCATGGGTTAGGGTACGGGTTAGGGTACGGGTTAGAGATAGGGTAGGGGTTAGGGCACGGTTTACCGTACAGGGTAGGGTTTAGGGTTAGGCTACCATTTAGGGTACGGGTTAGGGTTAGGGTACGCTTTAGGGTTTGGGTTCGGTTCAGGGGTAGGGTTAGGCGTTAGTGTTCTGGTAGGTGTTGGGGTTAGGGTACGGGGTAGGTTTAGGGTACAGTTTAAGGTTAGTGTTAGGGACCTCTCCAAATGTTCCGTGCCTGCTATCACAGGAGGCTGGTGCCAAGCTGACAATGCAAGGATGAGCCAGGGGCTGCGCTTGTCATGGAACACAGCTCAGAGGGGCTTGAATCTGCTCTGGGGTCCAGGCAAAGCCACCCCACACCTGCCTGTGTCCCAGCCCCTGTGGGAAGGTAGTAATGAACTGATTCTGACCTTGACCTCTCCCAACACAGGATTCCAGGGGCTCCCATTACTGTTAGGCTCAGGTCCACGGGCCTCGTCTGTGCCCATGCGCTGGGCCGTCCCCACAGTGGCTCCTGGCACACCTGAGTCCTGGTCACACATCTCTGTGGAAACCCCTGCCCTCCAGGTTGGATGGCCAATGTGACGGCCCTGTCAGGAACAGAATGGCACAAAATGCCGGGATGTCATTTCTCAGCTGATGGAGTCTGTGACTTCTCCTGGTTCCCTCTGTCCTGGGTTCATTCTCTGTCCCCTTCTCTGTCTCTGTGTCTGTGTCTCTCATAGGAGCAGACCCGTGGGTTCCATGGGCGATGTGAGAAACCGCAGAAGCCTCCCTGGTCCCCGTTTCCCTCTCGGGTCCTGGTGCCCCATTCCTTCCTAAGGCCTCCTCAACCTGACCGGAGCAGTGATTCTGGATTCTCTTCCACATGGGGACCCTGAGGCTGAAACAAGTAGGGCCCTGACCTTGGTCTTCAGACTGGTGGCCCTGTGCTCTTCCACCTTCTGCGTAGCCAGGTCCTAAGGCCCCCAAGCCCCGAGTCTGTCCTCTGCTGAGAAGGACCTCGAGGGGTTAGAAAACATTTTCCCAAGACTGGGATCACAGGGGGTCGGGGATGGATATCCAAGGCCGAGAGGCACTTCTATAAGACTGTGGCACCCTTGGGACACTACATCTCTGCAGCCCAAGTGACATCAGAGTAAGCTGAGGCCTTTTGTGCTATAGCCCTCCGGACTTGGGGGAGGGTATCTCTTACTACTCCCAAGTTCGCAGGGTGGTGTTGGACACCGGAACCCAGACCTTGTCTTTTCCCAGTGCCCTGGCAACACCCTGGGTCCCTTGGGGAACCCTGACCATCAGCCCGGACTGTCCCCCCGTCCCTATGGGGCCTGGTTCCGGGTCCTGCAGCGACACAGTGAGGAGAGGTGAGGCCAGGCAGGAGTGGGGAGAGGGCAGAGTGGACTCTCCCTGGGGGCCATGGATCCCTGCTCAGTGCAGACCCTGTTGTGTGCCGGCCCCTCGGGCACCGAGATTCCAGCTCCTGGTCTGGCTCCGGGAGGGAGACCAGAGTGTGGCCCCTGCTAGCTCAGATGTGTCACTCTGTCCTGTAGCTACAGCCTGTCCCACCAGCTGAACTCCACCTCCTAGTCGGCCAGCTCATCTTCACGGTCAAGAACAGGCCATCATGAAGGTCAGGGGCCATTGCGTGCCTGGTCAGGCAGGGGACGGCTCACTTTCACCTCAGGGAGTCTCTGGCTGGTCTAGCAGGGGCTCTGGAGGCCTGGCTTTCCAGGTTCTCTGCTGAACAGCCCTGGGACTGGAGCCATTTAACCTCTCCTCGCTGGGCCTCGCTTTCCTCTTCTGTGCAATGGGGTGAGGCTGAATGATCCCTCCCATGGCGGAAACATGTGGAGTGCTGGTGATGGACGTGAGCCGGGCACCGAGCCTGGATTGCAGAGTGCAGAGGGGGATGGTGAGCGGTGTGGGCAGTGAGCACTCCTTCCCCCAAAATCAATTTAGCTCTTCCACGTAGCCGCCAGACCACTGGCTGGGAGCCCAGGAGCAGTGGCCGACCACACTCCTGACACCAGGCCCCTGCGTGTGGCTCTTCCTCAGCACTGGGACACGGTGGGGACCGCGGGACTTGGGGTCAGCTCCTCTCTCTGAGGGAAGGAGACGAAAGAAGGCTTTCCTTGGGGACCCCCAATGCCACATAAGAGGGGAGGAGGCTTCCCCCAAACAGTACTTTGAAATTCTGCTTCTGTTAGAACCTGAGCCTTGGGCTTTGGTTATTTCACTTGCTGGGCTGACGAGATACACTTGTTCTCCAAGACTCCTCCTCAGATGAAGAGCCCTTGCAGGTCCCGGGCATCCTGGAGCCCGGGGTGGGAGAGGGGCCAGTCCCCTCCCAGGCTCCTGCAGGAGACCTGTCCTCCCAAAGGCAGGATGGTTTCGGGTCGTGGTCCTGGGCTAGGGTTGGAGACAGCCTTTCACTGCTCCTGACTCTGGGGTGAGTGGGCCTTTTTTAGGCAAAGCAACACCCACCGAAGGCAGTGGCTTCAGAAAGAACACACTCCTGGGCCCGGTCCCGCCCCAGGTCGGTGGCTGACTTCCCCAGCCCCAGAGGAAGAAGGATAGCCTCTGCTTCCTTGGGCTTTGGTCCTCTGACCCACGAGCAAGCACTGAAAAGTTTCTAGCCCTCCTCTGGAAGCGCACCATCCCTGAGCGGGCCAGTCACGGTCCACACACGAAGACGGACAACGTGCTAAGTAAGTGCAGGAGGTGATCCTGTTCAAATGGCCTGCGGGTCGGTGGGGTTGCTGCTTCTGTGCCCTCCAGTGGGCCGCTTTTCCCTGGATGGAAATTCTCCTGGAGGCGCCTCTCTGTCCTTTGAGCTCCGTTCCTGCTGGTTTCAGGACCAAGGGACTCCAACTGAGCATTGTGCCCCATGTCCTCAGGGCGATGGTGGTCATGGTCTGTTATGATGATCTGGGAGTTTCCTTCAGGTTCCTGCACCCCTAGGCACAGGTGCGGTAGCGACAAGCCCCAGGGCCATCCCCCAATTTCAGCATTGTGCCCCATGTTCCCCAGGGATGGTGCTAATAGTCCGTTGGGATTGTCTGGGAGGGCCCTCCAGGTTCCCGCTGCCCCCCCAGGCACAGGTGTGGGTGGCAAGAATCCCCAGAGCCGTCCTCAAGCTTCAGCATTGTGCCCCATGTCCTCAGGGATGTTGCTAAGGTTCCATGAGGATCATCTGGGAGGATCCTCCCGGTTCCCGCTTCCCCAGGCACAGGTGTGGTGGCCAAAAGGCCCAGAGCCCTCCCCCAAATTCAGCATTGTGCCCCCGGGGGTGCTGGTGCCGGTCATGGGCTGTCAAGATGGTACAGGAGGATCCTCCAGGTGGGGCTTGGAGCCTGGGTAAACCTGGTCGCACTCAGGTTGCATGAGGAACAGATGAGTTGAGGTCTTCATTTGGAAGAGTCATTTCGCTTTTCCAAAAAGGTCAAGGTCATGGGTCTACTTTAGAATGAAGATAATGACTACTTAAAAACAAGTGTGTGTTTCCCCTTGTCCCAGAAATGGAAGCAGGTGTGCAGGCCATAGGTCGGAGGACCTACTGATCCCCACCTGACAGCACTTCTCTGCTCTGGATCTAGGAGACCCAAGGTTTGGAACATCAGCCTGTGGGTCAGTGATGTAGCATTTCACAGGATGTCAGTGTTCTGAGAACTCAGCAGGTCCATTTGGCACAGTGTCATCTTCCTGTCAGGACTGGCGGTCAAATGTCTCATGAACCCCACACTTCCGGGGCTTTCCTCTTTCCTCCCGTTGACCGAGGGTTAGGGTTAGAGTTAGGGTACTGGTTAGGGCATGGGTTAGGGTACGGGTTAGGGTACGGGTTAGAGATAGGGTAGGGGTTAGGGCACGGTTTACCGTACAGGGTAGGGTTTAGGGTTAGGCTACCATTTAGGGTACGGGTTAGGGTTAGGGTACGCTTTAGGGTTTGGGTTCGGTTCAGGGGTAGGGTTAGGCGTTAGTGTTCTGGTAGGTGTTGGGGTTAGGGTACGGGGTAGGTTTAGGGTAGAGTTTAAGGTTAGTGTTAGGGACCTCTCCAAATGTTCCGTGCCTGCTATCACAGGAGGCTGGTGCCAAGCTGACAATGCAAGGATGAGCCAGGGGCTGCGCTTGTCATGGAACACAGCTCAGAGGGGCTTGAATCTGCTCTGGGGTCCAGGCAAAGCCACCCCACACCTGCCTGTGTCCCAGCCCCTGTGGGAAGGTAGTAATGAACTGATTCTGACCTTGACCTCTCCCAACACAGGATTCCAGGGGCTCCCATTACTGTTAGGCTCAGGTCCACGGGCCTCGTCTGTGCCCATGCGCTGGGCCGTCCCCACAGTGGCTCCTGGCACACCTGAGTCCTGGTCACACATCTCTGTGGAAACCCCTGCCCTCCAGGTTGGATGGCCAATGTGACGGCCCTGTCAGGAACAGAATGGCACAAAATGCCGGGATGTCATTTCTAAGCTGATGGAGTCTGTGACTTCTCCTGGTTCCCTCTGTCCTGGGTTCATTCTCTGTCCCCTTCTCTGTCTCTGTGTCTGTGTCTCTCATAGGAGCAGACCCGTGGGTTCCATGGGCGATGTGAGAAACCGCAGAAGCCTCCCTTGTCCCCGTTTCCCTCTCCGGTCCTGGTGCCCCATTCCTTCCTAAGGCCTCCTCAACCTGACCGGAGCAGTGATTCTGGATTCTCTTCCACATGGGGACCCTGAGGCTGAAACAAGTAGGGCCCTGACCTTGGTCTTCAGACTGGTGGCCCTGTGCTCTTCCACCTTCTGCGTAGCCAGGTCCTAAGGCCCCCAAGCCCCGAGTCTGTCCTCTGCTGAGAAGGACCTCGAGGGGTTAGAAAACATTTTCCCAAGACTGGGATCACAGGGGGTCGGGGATGGATATCCAAGCCCGAGAGGCACTTCTATAAGACTGTGGCACCCTTGGGACACTACATCTCTGCAGCCCAAGTGACATCAGAGTAAGCTGAGGCCTTTTGTGCTATAGCCCTCCGGACTTGGGGGAGGGTATCTCTTACTACTCCCAAGTTCGCAGGGTGGTGTTGGACACCGGAACCCAGACCTTGTCTTTTCCCAGTGCCCTGGCAACACCCTGGGTCCCTTGGGGAACCCTGACCATCAGCCCGGACTGTCCCCCCGTCCCTATGGGGCCTGGTTCCGGGTCCTGCAGCGACACAGTGAGGAGAGGTGAGGCCAGGCAGGAGCGGGGAGAGGGCAGAGTGGATTCTCCCTGGGGGCCATGGATCCCTGGTCAGTGCAGACCCTGTTGTGTGCCGGCCCCTCGGGCACCGAGATTCCAGCTCCTGGTCTGGCTCCGGGAGGGAGACCAGAGTGTGGCCCCTGCTAGCTCAGATGTGTCACTCTGTCCTGTAGCTACAGCCTGTCCCACCAGCTGAACTCCACCTCCTAGTCGGCCAGCTCATCTTCACGGTCAAGAACAGGCCATCATGAAGGTCAGGGGCCATTGCGTGCCTGGTCAGGCAGGGGACGGCTCACTTTCACCTCAGGGAGTCTCTGGCTGGTCTAGCAGGGGCTCTGGAGGCCTGACTTTCCAGGTTCTCTGCTGAACAGCTCTGGGACTGGAGCCATTTAACCTCTCCTCGCTGGGCCTCGCTTTCCTCTTCTGTGCAATGGGGTGAGGCTGAATGATCCCTCCCATGGCGGAAACATGTGGAGTGCTGGTGATGGACGTGAGCCGGGCACCGAGCCTGGATTGCAGAGTGCAGAGGGGGATGGTGAGCGGTGTGGGCAGTGAGCACTCCTTCCCCCAAAATCAATTTAGCTCTTCCACGTAGCCGCCAGACCACTGGCTGGGAGCCCAGGAGCAGTGGCCGACCACACTCCTGACACCAGGCCCCTGCGTGTGGCTCTTCCTCAGCACTGGGACACGGTGGGGACCGCGGGACTTGGGGTCAGCTCCTCTCTCTGAGGGAAGGAGACGAAAGAAGGCTTTCCTTGGGGACCCCCAATGCCACATAAGAGGGGAGGAGGCTTCCCCCAAACAGTACTTTGAAATTCTGCTTCTGTTAGAACCTGAGCCTTGGGCTTTGGTTATTTCACTTGCTGGGCTGACGAGATACACTTGTTGTCCAAGACTCCTCCTCAGATGAAGAGCTCTTGCAGGTCCCGGGCATCCTGGAGCCCGGGGTGGGAGAGGGGCCAGTCCCCTCCCAGGCTCCTGCAGGAGACCTGTCCTCCCAAAGGCAGGATGGTTTCGGGTCGTGGTCCTGGGCTAGGGTTGGAGACAGCCTGTCACTGCTCCTGACTCTGGGGTGAGTGGGCCTTTTTTAGGCAAAGCAACACCCACCGAAGGCAGTGGCTTCAGAAAGAACACACTCCTGGGCCCGGTCCCGCCCCAGGGCGGTGGCTGACTTCCCCAGCCCCAGAGGAAGAAGGATAGCCTCTGCTTCCTTGGGCTTTGGTCCTCTGACCCACGAGCAAGCACTGAAAAGTTTCTAGCCCTCCTCTGGAAGCGCACCATCCCTGAGCGGGCCAGTCACGGTCCACACACGAAGACGGACAACGTGCTAAGTAAGTGCAGGAGGTGATCCTGTTCAAATGGCCTGCGGGTCGGTGGGGTTGCTGCTTCTGTGCCCTCCAGTGGGCCGCTTTTCCCTGGATGGAAATTCTCCTGGAGGCGCCTCTCTGTCCTTTGAGCTCCGTTCCTGCTGGTTTCAGGACCAAGGGACTCCAACTGAGCATTGTGCCCCATGTCCTCAGGGCGATGGTGGTCATGGTCTGTTATGATGATCTGGGAGTTTCCTTCAGGTTCCTGCTCCCCTAGGCACAGGTGCGGTAGCGACAAGCCCCAGGGCCATCCCCCAATTTCAGCATTGTGCCCCATGTTCCCCAGGGATGTTGCTAATAGTCCGTTGGTATTGTCTGGGAGGGCCCTCCAGGTTCCCGCTGCCCCCCCAGGCACAGGTGTGGGTGGCAAGAAACCCCAGAGCCGTCCTCAAGCTTCAGCATTGTGCCCCATGTCCTCAGGGATGTTGCTAAGGTTCCATGAGGATCATCTGGGAGGATCCTCCCGGTTCCCGCTTCCCCAGGCACAGGTGTGGTGGCCAAAAGGCCCAGAGCCCTCCCCCAAATTCAGCATTGTGCCCCCGGGGGTGCTGGTGCCGGTCATGGGCTGTCAAGATGGTACAGGAGGATCCTCCAGGTGGGGCTTGGAGCCTGGCTAAACCTGGTCGCACTCAGGTTGCATGAGGAACAGATGAGTTGAGGTCTTCATTTGGAAGAGTCATTTCGCTTTTCCAAAAAGGTCAAGGTCATGGGTCTACTTTAGAATGAAGATAATGACTACTTAAAAACAAGTGTGTGTTTCCCCTTGTCCCAGAAATGGAAGCAGGTGTGCAGGCCATAGGTCGGAGGACCTACTGATCCCCACCTGACAGCACTTCTCTGCTCTGGATCTAGGAGACCCAAGGTTTGGAACATCAGCCTGTGGGTCAGTGATGTAGCATTTCACAGGATGTCAGTGTTCTGAGAACTCAGCAGGTCCATTTGGCACAGTGTCATCTTCCTGTCAGGACTGGCGGTCAAATGTCTCATGAACCCCACACTTCCGGGGATTTCCTCTTTCCTCCCGTTGACCGAGGGTTAGGGTTAGAGTTAGGGTACTGGTTAGGGCATGGGTTAGGGTACGGGTTAGGGTACGGGTTAGAGATAGGGTAGGGGTTAGGGCACGGTTTACCGTACAGGGTAGGGTTTAGGGTTAGGCTACCATTTAGGGTACGGGTTAGGGTTAGGGTACGCTTTAGGGTTTGGGTTCGGTTCAGGGGTAGGGTTAGGCGTTAGTGTTCTGGTAGGTGTTGGGGTTAGGGTACGGGGTAGGTTTAGGGTAGAGTTTAAGGTTAGTGTTAGGGACCTCTCCAAATGTTCCGTGCCTGCTATCACAGGAGGCTGGTGCCAAGCTGACAATGCAAGGATGAGCCAGGGGCTGCGCTTGTCATGGAACACAGCTCAGAGGGGCTTGAATCTGCTCTGGGGTCCAGGCAAAGCCACCCCACACCTGCCTGTGTCCCAGCCCCTGTGGGAAGGTAGTAATGAACTGATTCTGACCTTGACCTCTCCCAACACAGGATTCCAGGGGCTCCCATTACTGTTAGGCTCAGGTCCACGGGCCTCGTCTGTGCCCATGCGCTGGGCCGTCCCCACAGTGGCTCCTGGCACACCTGAGTCCTGGTCACACATCTCTGTGGAAACCCCTGCCCTCCAGGTTGGATGGCCAATGTGACGGCCCTGTCAGGAACAGAATGGCACAAAATGCCGGGATGTCATTTCTAAGCTGATGGAGTCTGTGACTTCTCCTGGTTCCCTCTGTCCTGGGTTCATTCTCTGTCCCCTTCTCTGTCTCTGTGTCTGTGTCTCTCATAGGAGCAGACCCGTGGGTTCCATGGGCGATGTGAGAAACCGCAGAAGCCTCCCTTGTCCCCGTTTCCCTCTCCGGTCCTGGTGCCCCATTCCTTCCTAAGGCCTCCTCAACCTGACCGGAGCAGTGATTCTGGATTCTCTTCCACATGGGGACCCTGAGGCTGAAACAAGTAGGGCCCTGACCTTGGTCTTCAGACTGGTGGCCCTGTGCTCTTCCACCTTCTGCGTAGCCAGGTCCTAAGGCCCCCAAGCCCCGAGTCTGTCCTCTGCTGAGAAGGACCTCGAGGGGTTAGAAAACATTTTCCCAAGACTGGGATCACAGGGGGTCGGGGATGGATATCCAAGCCCGAGAGGCACTTCTATAAGACTGTGGCACCCTTGGGACACTACATCTCTGCAGCCCAAGTGACATCAGAGTAAGCTGAGGCCTTTTGTGCTATAGCCCTCCGGACTTGGGGGAGGGTATCTCTTACTACTCCCAAGTTCGCAGGGTGGTGTTGGACACCGGAACCCAGACCTTGTCTTTTCCCAGTGCCCTGGCAACACCCTGGGTCCCTTGGGGAACCCTGACCATCAGCCCGGACTGTCCCCCCGTCCCTATGGGGCCTGGTTCCGGGTCCTGCAGCGACACAGTGAGGAGAGGTGAGGCCAGGCAGGAGCGGGGAGAGGGCAGAGTGGATTCTCCCTGGGGGCCATGGATCCCTGGTCAGTGCAGACCCTGTTGTGTGCCGGCCCCTCGGGCACCGAGATTCCAGCTCCTGGTCTGGCTCCGGGAGGGAGACCAGAGTGTGGCCCCTGCTAGCTCAGATGTGTCACTCTGTCCTGTAGCTACAGCCTGTCCCACCAGCTGAACTCCACCTCCTAGTCGGCCAGCTCATCTTCACGGTCAAGAACAGGCCATCATGAAGGTCAGGGGCCATTGCGTGCCTGGTCAGGCAGGGGACGGCTCACTTTCACCTCAGGGAGTCTCTGGCTGGTCTAGCAGGGGCTCTGGAGGCCTGGCTTTCCAGGTTCTCTGCTGAACAGCTCTGGGACTGGAGCCATTTAACCTCTCCTCGCTGGGCCTCGCTTTCCTCTTCTGTGCAATGGGGTGAGGCTGAATGATCCCTCCCATGGCGGAAACATGTGGAGTGCTGGTGATGGACGTGAGCCGGGCACCGAGCCTGGATTGCAGAGTGCAGAGGGGGATGGTGAGCGGTGTGGGCAGTGAGCACTCCTTCCCCCAAAATCAATTTAGCTCTTCCACGTAGCCGCCAGACCACTGGCTGGGAGCCCAGGAGCAGTGGCCGACCACACTCCTGACACCAGGCCCCTGCGTGTGGCTCTTCCTCAGCACTGGGACACGGTGGGGACCGCGGGACTTGGGGTCAGCTCCTCTCTCTGAGGGAAGGAGACGAAAGAAGGCTTTCCTTGGGGACCCCCAATGCCACATAAGAGGGGAGGAGGCTTCCCCCAAACAGTACTTTGAAATTCTGCTTCTGTTAGAACCTGAGCCTTGGGCTTTGGTTATTTCACTTGCTGGGCTGACGAGATACACTTGTTGTCCAAGACTCCTCCTCAGATGAAGAGCTCTTGCAGGTCCCGGGCATCCTGGAGCCCGGGGTGGGAGAGGGGCCAGTCCCCTCCCAGGCTCCTGCAGGAGACCTGTCCTCCCAAAGGCAGGATGGTTTCGGGTCGTGGTCCTGGGCTAGGGTTGGAGACAGCCTGTCACTGCTCCTGACTCTGGGGTGAGTGGGCCTTTTTTAGGCAAAGCAACACCCACCGAAGGCAGTGGCTTCAGAAAGAACACACTCCTGGGCCCGGTCCCGCCCCAGGGCGGTGGCTGACTTCCCCAGCCCCAGAGGAAGAAGGATAGCCTCTGCTTCCTTGGGCTTTGGTCCTCTGACCCACGAGCAAGCACTGAAAAGTTTCTAGCCCTCCTCTGGAAGCGCACCATCCCTGAGCGGGCCAGTCACGGTCCACACACGAAGACGGACAACGTGCTAAGTAAGTGCAGGAGGTGATCCTGTTCAAATGGCCTGCGGGGCGGTGGGATTGCTGCTTCTGTGCCCTCCAGTGGGCCGCTTTTCCCTGGATGGAAATTCTCCTGGAGGCGCCTCTCTGTCCTTTGAGCTCCGTTCCTGCTGGTTTCAGGACCAAGGGACTCCAACTGAGCATTGTGCCCCATGTCCTCAGGGCGATGGTGGTCATGGTCTGTTATGATGATCTGGGAGGTTCCTTCAGGTTCCTGCTCCCCTAGGCACAGGTGCGGTAGCGACAAGCCCCAGGGCCATCCCCCAATTTCAGCATTGTGCCCCATGTTCCCCAGGGATGGTGCTAATAGTCCGTTGGGATTGTCTGGGAGGGCCCTCCAGGTCCCCGCTGCCCCCCCAGGCACAGGTGTGGGTGGCAAGAAACCCCAGAGCCGTCCTCAAGCTTCAGCATTGTGCCCCATGTCCTCAGGGATGTTGCTAAGGTTCCATGAGGATCATCTGGGAGGATCCTCCCGGTTCCCGCTTCCCCAGGCACAGGTGTGGTGGCCAAAAGGCCCAGAGCCCTCCCCCAAATTCAGCATTGTGCCCCCGGGGGTGCTGGTGCCGGTCATGGGCTGTCAAGATGGTACAGGAGGATCCTCCAGGTGGGGCTTGGAGCCTGGGTAAACCTGGTCGCACTCAGGTTGCATGAGGAACAGATGAGTTGAGGTCTTCATTTGGAAGAGTCATTTCGCTTTTCCAAAAAGGTCAAGGTCATGGGTCTACTTTAGAATGAAGATAATGACTACTTAAAAACAAGTGTGTGTTTCCCCTTCTCCCAGAAATGGAAGCAGGTGTGCAGGCCATAGGTCGGAGGACCTACTTATCCCCACCTGACAGCACTTCTCTGCTCTGGATCTAGGAGACCCAAGGTTTGGAACATCAGCCTGTGGGTCAGTGATGTAGCATTTCACAGGATGTCAGTGTTCTGAGAAATCAGCAGGTCCATTTGGCACAGTGTCATCTTCCTGTCAGGACTGGCGGTCAAATGTCTCATGAACCCCACACTTCCGGGGATTTCCTCTTTCCTCCCGTTGACCGAGGGTTAGGGTTAGAGTTAGGGTACTGGTTAGGGCATGGGTTAGGGTACGGGTTAGGGTACGGGTTAGAGATAGGGTAGGGGTTAGGGCACGGTTTACCGTACAGGGTAGGGTTTAGGGTTAGGCTACCATTTAGGGTACAGGTTAGGGTTAGGGTACGCTTTAGGGTTTGGGTTCGGTTCAGGGGTAGGGTTAGGCGTTAGTGTTCTGGTAGGTGTTGGGGTTAGGGTACGGGGTAGGTTTAGGGTACAGTTTAAGGTTAGTGTTAGGGACCTCTCCAAATGTTCCGTGCCTGCTATCACAGGAGGCTGGTGCCAAGCTGACAATGCAAGGATGAGCCAGGGGCTGCGCTTGTCATGGAACACAGCTCAGAGGGGCTTGAATCTGCTCTGGGGTCCAGGCAAAGCCACCCCACACCTGCCTGTGTCCCAGCCCCTGTGGGAAGGTAGTAATGAACTGATTCTGACCTTGACCTCTCCCAACACAGGATTCCAGGGGCTCCCATTACTGTTAGGTTCAGGTCCACGGGCCTCGTCTGTGCCCATGCGCTGGGCCGTCCCCACAGTGGCTCCTGGCACACCTGAGTCCTGGTCACACATCTCTGTGGAAACCCCTGCCCTCCAGGTTGGATGGCCAATGTGACGGCCCTGTCAGGAACAGAATGGCACAAAATGCCGGGATGTCATTTCTCAGCTGATGGAGTCTGTGACTTCTCCTGGTTCCCTCTGTCCTGGGTTCATTCTCTGTCCCCTTCTCTGTCTCTGTGTCTGTGTCTCTCATAGGAGCAGACCCGTGGGTTCCATGGGCGATGTGAGAAACCGCAGAAGCCTCCCTTGTCCCCGTTTCCCTCTCCGGTCCTGGTGCCCCATTCCTTCCTAAGGCCTCCTCAACCTGACCGGAGCAGTGATTCTGGATTCTCTTCCACATGGGGACCCTGAGGCTGAAACAAGTAGGGCCCTGACCTTGGTCTTCAGACTGGTGGCCCTGTGCTCTTCCACCTTCTGCGTAGCCAGGTCCTAAGGCCCCCAAGCCCCGAGTCTGTCCTCTGCTGAGAAGGACCTCGAGGGGTTAGAAAACATTTTCCCAAGACTGGGATCACAGGGGGTCGGGGATGGATATCCAAGGCCGAGAGGCACTTCTATAAGACTGTGGCACCCTTGGGACACTACATCTCTGCAGCCCAAGTGACATCAGAGTAAGCTGAGGCCTTTTGTGCTATAGCCCTCCGGACTTGGGGGAGGGTATCTCTTACTACTCCCAAGTTCGCAGGGTGGTGTTGGACACCGGAACCCAGACCTTGTCTTTTCCCAGTGCCCTGGCAACACCCTGGGTCCCTTGGGGAACCCTGACCATCAGCCCGGACTGTCCCCCCGTCCCTATGGGGCCTGGTTCCGGGTCCTGCAGCGACACAGTGAGGAGAGGTGAGGCCAGGCAGGAGCGGGGAGAGGGCAGAGTGGACTCTCCCTGGGGGCCATGGATCCCTGCTCAGTGCAGACCCTGTTGTGTGCCGGCCCCTCGGGCACCGAGATTCCAGCTCCTGGTCTGGCTCCGGGAGGGAGACCAGAGTGTGGCCCCTGCTAGCTCAGATGTGTCACTCTGTCCTGTAGCTACAGCCTGTCCCACCAGCTGAACTCCACCTCCTAGTCGGCCAGCTCATCTTCACGGTCAAGAACAGGCCATCATGAAGGTCAGGGGCCATTGCGTGCCTGGTCAGGCAGGGGACGGCTCACTTTCACCTCAGGGAGTCTCTGGCTGGTCTAGCAGGGGCTCTGGAGGCCTGGCTTTCCAGGTTCTCTGCTGAACAGCTCTGGGACTGGAGCCATTTAACCTCTCCTCGCTGGGCCTCGCTTTCCTCTTCTGTGCAATGGGGTGAGGCTGAATGATCCCTCCCATGGCGGAAACATGTGGAGTGCTGGTGATGGACGTGAGCCGGGCACCGAGCCTGGATTGCAGAGTGCAGAGGGGGATGGTGAGCGGTGTGGGCAGTGAGCACTCCTTCCCCCAAAATCAATTTAGCTCTTCCACGTAGCCGCCAGACCACTGGCTGGGAGCCCAGGAGCAGTGGCCGACCACACTCCTGACACCAGGCCCCTGCGTGTGGCTCTTCCTCAGCACTGGGACACGGTGGGGACCGCGGGACTTGGGGTCAGCTCCTCTCTCTGAGGGAAGGAGACGAAAGAAGGCTTTCCTTGGGGACCCCCAATGCCACATAAGAGGGGAGGAGGCTTCCCCCAAACAGTACTTTGAAATTCTGCTTCTGTTAGAACCTGAGCCTTGGGCTTTGGTTATTTCACTTGCTGGGCTGACGAGATACACTTGTTGTCCAAGACTCCTCCTCAGATGAAGAGCTCTTGCAGGTCCCGGGCATCCTGGAGCCCGGGGTGGGAGAGGGGCCAGTCCCCTCCCAGGCTCCTGCAGGAGACCTGTCCTCCCAAAGGCAGGATGGTTTCGGGTGGTGGTCCTGGGCTAGGGTTGGAGACAGCCTGTCACTGCTCCTGACTCTGGGGTGAGTGGGCCTTTTTTAGGCAAAGCAACACCCACCGAAGGCAGTGGCTTCAGAAAGAACACACTCCTGGGCCCGGTCCCGCCCCAGGTCGGTGGCTGACTTCCCCAGCCCCAGAGGAAGAAGGATAGCCTCTGCTTCCTTGGGCTTTGGTCCTCTGACCCACGAGCAAGCACTGAAAAGTTTCTAGCCCTCCTCTGGAAGCGCACCATCCCTGAGCGGGCCAGTCACGGTCCACACACGAAGACGGACAACGTGCTAAGTAAGTGCAGGAGGTGATCCTGTTCAAATGGCCTGCGGGTCGGTGGGGTTGCTGCTTCTGTGCCCTCCAGTGGGCCGCTTTTCCCTGGATGGAAATTCTCCTGGAGGCGCCTCTCTGTCCTTTGAGCTCCGTTCCTGCTGGTTTCAGGACCAAGGGACTCCAACTGAGCATTGTGCCCCATGTCCTCAGGGCGATGGTGGTCATGGTCTGTTATGATGATCTGGGAGTTTCCTTCAGGTTCCTGCTCCCCTAGGCACAGGTGCGGTAGCGACAAGCCCCAGGGCCATCCCCCAATTTCAGCATTGTGCCCCATGTTCCCCAGGGATGTTGCTAATAGTCCGTTGGTATTGTCTGGGAGGGCCCTCCAGGTTCCCGCTGCCCCCCCAGGCACAGGTGTGGGTGGCAAGAAACCCCAGAGCCGTCCTCAAGCTTCAGCATTGTGCCCCATGTCCTCAGGGATGTTGCTAAGGTTCCATGAGGATCATCTGGGAGGATCCTCCCGGTTCCCGCTTCCCCAGGCACAGGTGTGGTGGCCAAAAGGCCCAGAGCCCTCCCCCAAATTCAGCATTGTGCCCCCGGGGGTGCTGGTGCCGGTCATGGGCTGTCAAGATGGTACAGGAGGATCCTCCAGGTGGGGCTTGGAGCCTGGCTAAACCTGGTCGCACTCAGGTTGCATGAGGAACAGATGAGTTGAGGTCTTCATTTGGAAGAGTCATTTCGCTTTTCCAAAAAGGTCAAGGTCATGGGTCTACTTTAGAATGAAGATAATGACTACTTAAAAACAAGTGTGTGTTTCCCCTTGTCCCAGAAATGGAAGCAGGTGTGCAGGCCATAGGTCGGAGGACCTACTGATCCCCACCTGACAGCACTTCTCTGCTCTGGATCTAGGAGACCCAAGGTTTGGAACATCAGCCTGTGGGTCAGTGATGTAGCATTTCACAGGATGTCAGTGTTCTGAGAACTCAGCAGGTCCATTTGGCACAGTGTCATCTTCCTGTCAGGACTGGCGGTCAAATGTCTCATGAACCCCACACTTCCGGGGATTTCCTCTTTCCTCCCGTTGACCGAGGGTTAGGGTTAGAGTTAGGGTACTGGTTAGGGCATGGGTTAGGGTACGGGTTAGGGTACGGGTTAGAGATAGGGTAGGGGTTAGGGCACGGTTTACCGTACAGGGTAGGGTTTAGGGTTAGGCTACCATTTAGGGTACGGGTTAGGGTTAGGGTACGCTTTAGGGTTTGGGTTCGGTTCAGGGGTAGGGTTAGGCGTTAGTGTTCTGGTAGGTGTTGGGGTTAGGGTACGGGGTAGGTTTAGGGTAGAGTTTAAGGTTAGTGTTAGGGACCTCTCCAAATGTTCCGTGCCTGCTATCACAGGAGGCTGGTGCCAAGCTGACAATGCAAGGATGAGCCAGGGGCTGCGCTTGTCATGGAACACAGCTCAGAGGGGCTTGAATCTGCTCTGGGGTCCAGGCAAAGCCACCCCACACCTGCCTGTGTCCCAGCCCCTGTGGGAAGGTAGTAATGAACTGATTCTGACCTTGACCTCTCCCAACACAGGATTCCAGGGGCTCCCATTACTGTTAGGCTCAGGTCCACGGGCCTCGTCTGTGCCCATGCGCTGGGCCGTCCCCACAGTGGCTCCTGGCACACCTGAGTCCTGGTCACACATCTCTGTGGAAACCCCTGCCCTCCAGGTTGGATGGCCAATGTGACGGCCCTGTCAGGAACAGAATGGCACAAAATGCCGGGATGTCATTTCTAAGCTGATGGAGTCTGTGACTTCTCCTGGTTCCCTCTGTCCTGGGTTCATTCTCTGTCCCCTTCTCTGTCTCTGTGTCTGTGTCTCTCATAGGAGCAGACCCGTGGGTTCCATGGGCGATGTGAGAAACCGCAGAAGCCTCCCTTGTCCCCGTTTCCCTCTCCGGTCCTGGTGCCCCATTCCTTCCTAAGGCCTCCTCAACCTGACCGGAGCAGTGATTCTGGATTCTCTTCCACATGGGGACCCTGAGGCTGAAACAAGTAGGGCCCTGACCTTGGTCTTCAGACTGGTGGCCCTGTGCTCTTCCACCTTCTGCGTAGCCAGGTCCTAAGGCCCCCAAGCCCCGAGTCTGTCCTCTGCTGAGAAGGACCTGGAGGGGTTAGAAAACATTTTCCCAAGACTGGGATCACAGGGGGTCGGGGATGGATATCCAAGGCCGAGAGGCACTTCTATAAGACTGTGGCACCCTTGGGACACTACATCTCTGCAGCCCAAGTGACATCAGAGTAAGCTGAGGCCTTTTGTGCTATAGCCCTCCGGACTTGGGGGAGGGTATCTCTTACTACTCCCAAGTTCGCAGGGTGGTGTTGGACACCGGAACCCAGACCTTGTCTTTTCCCAGTGCCCTGGCAACACCCTGGGTCCCTTGGGGAACCCTGACCATCAGCCCGGACTGTCCCCCCGTCCCTATGGGGCCTGGTTCCGGGTCCTGCAGCGACACAGTGAGGAGTGGTGAGGCCAGGCAGGAGCGGGGAGAGGGCAGAGTGGACTCTCCCTGGGGGCCATGGATCCCTGGTCAGTGCAGACCCTGTTGTGTGCCGGCCCCTCGGGCACCGAGATTCCAGCTCCTGGTCTGGCTCCGGGAGGGAGACCAGAGTGTGGCCCCTGCTAGCTCAGATGTGTCACTCTGTCCTGTAGCTACAGCCTGTCCCACCAGCTGAACTCCACCTCCTAGTCGGCCAGCTCATCTTCACGGTCAAGAACAGGCCATCATGAAGGTCAGGGGCCATTGCGTGCCTGGTCAGGCAGGGGACGGCTCACTTTCACCTCAGGGAGTCTCTGGCTGGTCTAGCAGGGGCTCTGGAGGCCTGGCTTTCCAGGTTCTCTGCTGAACAGCTCTGGGACTGGAGCCATTTAACCTCTCCTCGCTGGGCCTCGCTTTCCTCTTCTGTGCAATGGGGTGAGGCTGAATGATCCCTCCCATGGCGGAAACATGTGGAGTGCTGGTGATGGACGTAAGCCGGGCACCGAGCCTGGATTGCAGAGTGCAGAGGGGGATGGTGAGCGGTGTGGGCAGTGAGCACTCCTTCCCCCAAAATCAATTTAGCTCTTCCACGTAGCCGCCAGACCACTGGCTGGGAGCCCAGGAGCAGTGGCCGACCACACTCCTGACACCAGGCCCCTGCGTGTGGCTCTTCCTCAGCACTGGGACACGGTGGGGACCGCGGGACTTGGGGTCAGCTCCTCTCTCTGAGGGAAGGAGACGAAAGAAGGCTTTCCTTGGGGACCCCCAATGCCACATAAGAGGGGAGGAGGCTTCCCCCAAACAGTACTTTGAAATTCTGCTTCTGTTAGAACCTGAGCCTTGGGCTTTGGTTATTTCACTTGCTGGGCTGACGAGATACACTTGTTGTCCAAGACTCCTCCTCAGATGAAGAGCTCTTGCAGGTCCCGGGCATCCTGGAGCCCGGGGTGGGAGAGGGGCCAGTCCCCTCCCAGGCTCCTGCAGGAGACCTGTCCTCCCAAAGGCAGGATGGTTTCGGGTCGTGGTCCTGGGCTAGGGTTGGAGACAGCCTGTCACTGCTCCTGACTCTGGGGTGAGTGGGCCTTTTTTAGGCAAAGCAACACCCACCGAAGGCAGTGGCTTCAGAAAGAACACACTCCTGGGCCCGGTCCCGCCCCAGGGCGGTGGCTGACTTCCCCAGCCCCAGAGGAAGAAGGATAGCCTCTGCTTCCTTGGGCTTTGGTCCTCTGACCCACGAGCAAGCACTGAAAAGTTTCTAGCCCTCCTCTGGAAGCGCACCATCCCTGAGCGGGCCAGTCACGGTCCACACACGAAGACGGACAACGTGCTAAGTAAGTGCACGAGGTGATCCTGTTCAAATGGCCTGCGGGGCGGTGGGGTTGCTGCTTCTGTGCCCTCCAGTGGGCCGCTTTTCCCTGGATGGAAATTCTCCTGGAGGCGCCTCTCTGTCCTTTGAGCTCCGTTCCTGCTGGTTTCAGGACCAAGGGACTCCAACTGAGCATTGTGCCCCATGTCCTCAGGGCGATGGTGGTCATGGTCTGTTATGATGATCTGGGAGGTTCCTTCAGGTTCCTGCTCCCCTAGGCACAGGTGCGGTAGCGACAAGCCCCAGGGCCATCCCCCAATTTCAGCATTGTGCCCCATGTTCCCCAGGGATGGTGCTAATAGTCCGTTGGGATTGTCTGGGAGGGCCCTCCAGGTCCCCGCTGCCCCCCCAGGCACAGGTGTGGGTGGCAAGAAACCCCAGAGCCGTCCTCAAGCTTCAGCATTGTGCCCCATGTCCTCAGGGATGTTGCTAAGGTTCCATGAGGATCATCTGGGAGGATCCTCCCGGTTCCCGCTTCCCCAGGCACAGGTGTGGTGGCCAAAAGGCCCAGAGCCCTCCCCCAAATTCAGCATTGTGCCCCCGGGGGTGCTGGTGCCGGTCATGGGCTGTCAAGATGGTACAGGAGGATCCTCCAGGTGGGGCTTGGAGCCTGGGTAAACCTGGTCGCACTCAGGTTGCATGAGGAACAGATGAGTTGAGGTCTTCATTTGGAAGAGTCATTTCGCTTTTCCAAAAAGGTCAAGGTCATGGGTCTACTTTAGAATGAAGATAATGACTACTTAAAAACAAGTGTGTGTTTCCCCTTCTCCCAGAAATGGAAGCAGGTGTGCAGGCCATAGGTCGGAGGACCTACTTATCCCCACCTGACAGCACTTCTCTGCTCTGGATCTAGGAGACCCAAGGTTTGGAACATCAGCCTGTGGGTCAGTGATGTAGCATTTCACAGGATGTCAGTGTTCTGAGAAATCAGCAGGTCCATTTGGCACAGTGTCATCTTCCTGTCAGGACTGGCGGTCAAATGTCTCATGAACCCCACACTTCCGGGGATTTCCTCTTTCCTCCCGTTGACCGAGTGTTAGGGTTAGAGTTAGGGTACTGGTTAGGGCATGGGTTAGGGTACGGGTTAGGGTACGGGTTAGAGATAGGGTAGGGGTTAGGGCACGGTTTACCGTACAGGGTAGGGTTTAGGGATAGGCTACCATTTAGGGTACAGGTTAGGGTTAGGGTACGCTTTAGGGTTTGGGTTCGGTTCAGGGGTAGGGTTAGGCGTTAGTGTTCTGGTAGGTGTTGGGGTTAGGGTACGGGGTAGGTTTAGGGTACAGTTTAAGGTTAGTGTTAGGGACCTCTCCAAATGTTCCGTGCCTGCTATCACAGGAGGCTGGTGCCAAGCTGACAATGCAAGGATGAGCCAGGGGCTGCGCTTGTCATGGAACACAGCTCAGAGGGGCTTGAATCTGCTCTGGGGTCCAGGCAAAGCCACCCCACACCTGCCTGTGTCCCAGCCCCTGTGGGAAGGTAGTAATGAACTGATTCTGACCTTGACCTCTCCCAACACAGGATTCCAGGGGCTCCCATTACTGTTAGGCTCAGGTCCACGGGCCTCGTCTGTGCCCATGCGCTGGGCCGTCCCCACAGTGGCTCCTGGCACACCTGAGTCCTGGTCACACATCTCTGTGGAAACCCCTGCCCTCCAGGTTGGATGGCCAATGTGACGGCCCTGTCAGGAACAGAATGGCACAAAATGCCGGGATGTCATTTCTCAGCTGATGGAGTCTGTGACTTCTCCTGGTTCCCTCTGTCCTGGGTTCATTCTCTGTCCCCTTCTCTGTCTCTGTGTCTGTGTCTCTCATAGGAGCAGACCCGTGGGTTCCATGGGCGATGTGAGAAACCGCAGAAGCCTCCCTTGTCCCCGTTTCCCTCTCCGGTCCTGGTGCCCCATTCCTTCCTAAGGCCTCCTCAACCTGACCGGAGCAGTGATTCTGGATTCTCTTCCACATGGGGACCCTGAGGCTGAAACAAGTAGGGCCCTGACCTTGGTCTTCAGACTGGTGGCCCTGTGCTCTTCCACCTTCTGCGTAGCCAGGTCCTAAGGCCCCCAAGCCCCGAGTCTGTCCTCTGCTGAGAAGGACCTCGAGGGGTTAGAAAACATTTTCCCAAGACTGGGATCACAGGGGGTCGGGGATGGATATCCAAGGCCGAGAGGCACTTCTATAAGACTGTGGCACCCTTGGGACACTACATCTCTGCAGCCCAAGTGACATCAGAGTAAGCTGAGGCCTTTTGTGCTATAGCCCTCCGGACTTGGGGGAGGGTATCTCTTACTACTCCCAAGTTCGCAGGGTGGTGTTGGACACCGGAACCCAGACCTTGTCTTTTCCCAGTGCCCTGGCAACACCCTGGGTCCCTTGGGGAACCCTGACCATCAGCCCGGACTGTCCCCCCGTCCCTATGGGGCCTGGTTCCGGGTCCTGCAGCGACACAGTGAGGAGAGGTGAGGCCAGGCAGGAGCGGGGAGAGGGCAGAGTGGACTCTCCCTGGGGGCCATGGATCCCTGGTCAGTGCAGACCCTGTTGTGTGCCGGCCCCTCGGGCACCGAGATTCCAGCTCCTGGTCTGGCTCCGGGAGGGAGACCAGAGTGTGGCCCCTGCTAGCTCAGATGTGTCACTCTGTCCTGTAGCTACAGCCTGTCCCACCAGCTGAACTCCACCTCCTAGTCGGCCAGCTCATCTTCACGGTCAAGAACAGGCCATCATGAAGGTCAGGGGCCATTGCGTGCCTGGTCAGGCAGGGGACGGCTCACTTTCACCTCAGGGAGTCTCTGGCTGGTCTAGCAGGGGCTCTGGAGGCCTGGCTTTCCAGGTTCTCTGCTGAACAGCTCTGGGACTGGAGCCATTTAACCTCTCCTCGCTGGGCCTCGCTTTCCTCTTCTGTGCAATGGGGTGAGGCTGAATGATCCCTCCCATGGCGGAAACATGTGGAGTGCTGGTGATGGACGTGAGCCGGGCACCGAGCCTGGATTGCAGAGTGCAGAGGGGGATGGTGAGCGGTGTGGGCAGTGAGCACTCCTTCCCCCAAAATCAATTTAGCTCTTCCACGTAGCCGCCAGACCACTGGCTGGGAGCCCAGGAGCAGTGGCCGACCACACTCCTGACACCAGGCCCCTGCGTGTGGCTCTTCCTCAGCACTGGGACACGGTGGGGACCGCGGGACTTGGGGTCAGCTCCTCTCTCTGAGGGAAGGAGACGAAAGAAGGCTTTCCTTGGGGACCCCCAATGCCACATAAGAGGGGAGGAGGCTTCCCCCAAACAGTACTTTGAAATTCTGCTTCTGTTAGAACCTGAGCCTTGGGCTTTGGTTATTTCACTTGCTGGGCTGACGAGATACACTTGTTGTCCAAGACTCCTCCTCAGATGAAGAGCTCTTGCAGGTCCCGGGCATCCTGGAGCCCGGGGTGGGAGAGGGGCCAGTCCCCTCCCAGGCTCCTGCAGGAGACCTGTCCTCCCAAAGGCAGGATGGTTTCGGGTCGTGGTCCTGGGCTAGGGTTGGAGACAGCCTGTCACTGCTCCTGACTCTGGGGTGAGTGGGCCTTTTTTAGGCAAAGCAACACCCACCGAAGGCAGTGGCTTCAGAAAGAACACACTCCTGGGCCCGGTCCCGCCCCAGGTCGGTGGCTGACTTCCCCAGCCCCAGAGGAAGAAGGATAGCCTCTGCTTCCTTGGGCTTTGGTCCTCTGACCCACGAGCAAGCACTGAAAAGTTTCTAGCCCTCCTCTGGAAGCGCACCATCCCTGAGCGGGCCAGTCACGGTCCACACACGAAGACGGACAACGTGCTAAGTAAGTGCAGGAGGTGATCCTGTTCAAATGGCCTGCGGGTCGGTGGGGTTGCTGCTTCTGTGCCCTCCAGTGGGCCGCTTTTCCCTGGATGGAAATTCTCCTGGAGGCGCCTCTCTGTCCTTTGAGCTCCGTTCCTGCTGGTTTCAGGACCAAGGGACTCCAACTGAGCATTGTGCCCCATGTCCTCAGGGCGATGGTGGTCATGGTCTGTTATGATGATCTGGGAGTTTCCTTCAGGTTCCTGCTCCCCTAGGCACAGGTGCGGTAGCGACAAGCCCCAGGGCCATCCCCCAATTTCAGCATTGTGCCCCATGTTCCCCAGGGATGTTGCTAATAGTCCGTTGGTATTGTCTGGGAGGGCCCTCCAGGTTCCCGCTGCCCCCCCAGGCACAGGTGTGGGTGGCAAGAAACCCCAGAGCCGTCCTCAAGCTTCAGCATTGTGCCCCATGTCCTCAGGGATGTTGCTAAGGTTCCATGAGGATCATCTGGGAGGATCCTCCCGGTTCCCGCTTCCCCAGGCACAGGTGTGGTGGCCAAAAGGCCCAGAGCCCTCCCCCAAATTCAGCATTGTGCCCCCGGGGGTGCTGGTGCCGGTCATGGGCTGTCAAGATGGTACAGGAGGATCCTCCAGGTGGGGCTTGGAGCCTGGCTAAACCTGGTCGCACTCAGGTTGCATGAGGAACAGATGAGTTGAGGTCTTCATTTGGAAGAGTCATTTCGCTTTTCCAAAAAGGTCAAGGTCATGGGTCTACTTTAGAATGAAGATACTGACTACTTATAAACAAGTGTGTGTTTCCCCTTGTCCCAGAAATGGAAGCAGGTGTGCAGGCCATAGGTCGGAGGACCTACTGATCCCCACCTGACAGCAATTCTCTGCTCTGGATCTAGGAGACCCAAGGTTTGGAACATCAGCCTGTGGGTCAGTGATGTAGCATTTCACAGGATGTCAGTGTTCTGAGAAATCAGCAGGTCCATTTGGCACAGTGTCATCTTCCTGTCAGGACTGGCGGTCAAATGTCTCATGAACCCCACACTTCCGGGGATTTCCTCTTTCCTCCCGTTGACCGAGGGTTAGGGTTAGAGTTAGGGTACTGGTTAGGGCATGGGTTAGGGTACGGGTTAGGGTACGGGTTAGAGATAGGGTAGGGGTTAGGGCACGGTTTACCGTACAGGGTAGGGTTTAGGGTTAGGCTACCATTTAGGGTACGGGTTAGGGTTAGGGTACGCTTTAGGGTTTGGGTTCGGTTCAGGGGTAGGGTTAGGCGTTAGTGTTCTGGTAGGTGTTGGGGTTAGGGTACGGGGTAGGTTTAGGGTACAGTTTAAGGTTAGTGTTAGGGACCTCTCCAAATGTTCCGTGCCTGCTATCACAGGAGGCTGGTGCCAAGCTGACAATGCAAGGATGAGCCAGGGGCTGCGCTTGTCATGGAACACAGCTCAGAGGGGCTTGAATCTGCTCTGGGGTCCAGGCAAAGCCACCCCACACCTGCCTGTGTCCCAGCCCCTGTGGGAAGGTAGTAATGAACTGATTCTGACCTTGACCTCTCCCAACACAGGATTCCAGGGGCTCCCATTACTGTTAGGCTCAGGTCCACGGGCCTCGTCTGTGCCCATGCGCTGGGCCGTCCCCACAGTGGCTCCTGGCACACCTGAGTCCTGGTCACACATCTCTGTGGAAACCCCTGCCCTCCAGGTTGGATGGCCAATGTGACGGCCCTGTCAGGAACAGAATGGCACAAAATGCCGGGATGTCATTTCTCAGCTGATGGAGTCTGTGACTTCTCCTGGTTCCCTCTGTCCTGGGTTCATTCTCTGTCCCCTTCTCTGTCTCTGTGTCTGTGTCTCTCATAGGAGCAGACCCGTGGGTTCCATGGGCGATGTGAGAAACCGCAGAAGCCTCCCTTGTCCCCGTTTCCCTCTCCGGTCCTGGTGCCCCATTCCTTCCTAAGGCCTCCTCAACCTGACCGGAGCAGTGATTCTGGATTCTCTTCCACATGGGGACCCTGAGGCTGAAACAAGTAGGGCCCTGACCTTGGTCTTCAGACTGGTGGCCCTGTGCTCTTCCACCTTCTGCGTAGCCAGGTCCTAAGGCCCCCAAGCCCCGAGTCTGTCCTCTGCTGAGAAGGACCTCGAGGGGTTAGAAAACATTTTCCCAAGACTGGGATCACAGGGGGTCGGGGATGGATATCCAAGGCCGAGAGGCACTTCTATAAGACTGTGGCACCCTTGGGACACTACATCTCTGCAGCCCAAGTGACATCAGAGTAAGCTGAGGCCTTTTGTGCTATAGCCCTCCGGACTTGGGGGAGGGTATCTCTTACTACTCCCAAGTTCGCAGGGTGGTGTTGGACACCGGAACCCAGACCTTGTCTTTTCCCAGTGCCCTGGCAACACCCTGGGTCCCTTGGGGAACCCTGACCATCAGCCCGGACTGTCCCCCCGTCCCTATGGGGCCTGGTTCCGGGTCCTGCAGCGACACAGTGAGGAGAGGTGAGGCCAGGCAGGAGCGGGGAGAGGGCAGAGTGGACTCTCCCTGGGGGCCATGGATCCCTGGTCAGTGCAGACCCTGTTGTGTGCCGGCCCCTCGGGCACCGAGATTCCAGCTCCTGGTCTGGCTCCGGGAGGGAGACCAGAGTGTGGCCCCTGCTAGCTCAGATGTGTCACTCTGTCCTGTAGCTACAGCCTGTCCCACCAGCTGAACTCCACCTCCTAGTCGGCCAGCTCATCTTCACGGTCAAGAACAGGCCATCATGAAGGTCAGGGGCCATTGCGTGCCTGGTCAGGCAGGGGACGGCTCACTTTCACCTCAGGGAGTCTCTGGCTGGTCTAGCAGGGGCTCTGGAGGCCTGGCTTTCCAGGTTCTCTGCTGAACAGCTCTGGGACTGGAGCCATTTAACCTCTCCTCGCTGGGCCTCGCTTTCCTCTTCTGTGCAATGGGGTGAGGCTGAATGATCCCTCCCATGGCGGAAACATGTGGAGTGCTGGTGATGGACGTGAGCCGGGCACCGAGCCTGGATTGCAGAGTGCAGAGGGGGATGGTGAGCGGTGTGGGCAGTGAGCACTCCTTCCCCCAAAATCAATTTAGCTCTTCCACGTAGCCGCCAGACCACTGGCTGGGAGCCCAGGAGCAGTGGCCGACCACACTCCTGACACCAGGCCCCTGCGTGTGGCTCTTCCTCAGCACTGGGACACGGTGGGGACCGCGGGACTTGGGGTCAGCTCCTCTCTCTGAGGGAAGGAGACGAAAGAAGGCTTTCCTTGGGGACCCCCAATGCCACATAAGAGGGGAGGAGGCTTCCCCCAAACAGTACTTTGAAATTCTGCTTCTGTTAGAACCTGAGCCTTGGGCTTTGGTTATTTCACTTGCTGGGCTGACGAGATACACTTGTTGTCCAAGACTCCTCCTCAGATGAAGAGCTCTTGCAGGTCCCGGGCATCCTGGAGCCCGGGGTGGGAGAGGGGCCAGTCCCCTCCCAGGCTCCTGCAGGAGACCTGTCCTCCCAAAGGCAGGATGGTTTCGGGTCGTGGTCCTGGGCTAGGGTTGGAGACAGCCTGTCACTGCTCCTGACTCTGGGGTGAGTGGGCCTTTTTTAGGCAAAGCAACACCCACCGAAGGCAGTGGCTTCAGAAAGAACACACTCCTGGGCCCGGTCCCGCCCCAGGTCGGTGGCTGACTTCCCCAGCCCCAGAGGAAGAAGGATAGCCTCTGCTTCCTTGGGCTTTGGTCCTCTGACCCACGAGCAAGCACTGAAAAGTTTCTAGCCCTCCTCTGGAAGCGCACCATCCCTGAGCGGGCCAGTCACGGTCCACACACGAAGACGGACAACGTGCTAAGTAAGTGCAGGAGGTGATCCTGTTCAAATGGCCTGCGGGTCGGTGGGGTTGCTGCTTCTGTGCCCTCCAGTGGGCCGCTTTTCCCTGGATGGAAATTCTCCTGGAGGCGCCTCTCTGTCCTTTGAGCTCCGTTCCTGCTGGTTTCAGGACCAAGGGACTCCAACTGAGCATTGTGCCCCATGTCCTCAGGGCGATGGTGGTCATGGTCTGTTATGATGATCTGGGAGTTTCCTTCAGGTTCCTGCTCCCCTAGGCACAGGTGCGGTAGCGACAAGCCCCAGGGCCATCCCCCAATTTCAGCATTGTGCCCCATGTTCCCCAGGGATGTTGCTAATAGTCCGTTGGTATTGTCTGGGAGGGCCCTCCAGGTTCCCGCTGCCCCCCCAGGCACAGGTGTGGGTGGCAAGAAACCCCAGAGCCGTCCTCAAGCTTCAGCATTGTGCCCCATGTCCTCAGGGATGTTGCTAAGGTTCCATGAGGATCATCTGGGAGGATCCTCCCGGTTCCCGCTTCCCCAGGCACAGGTGTGGTGGCCAAAAGGCCCAGAGCCTTCCCCCAAATTCAGCATTGTGCCCCCGGGGGTGCTGGTGCCGGTCATGGGCTGTCAAGATGGTACAGGAGGATCCTCCAGGTGGGGCTTGGAGCCTGGCTAAACCTGGTCGCACTCAGGTTGCATGAGGAACAGATGAGTTGAGGTCTTCATTTGGAAGAGTCATTTCGCTTTTCCAAAAAGGTCAAGGTCATGGGTCTACTTTAGAATGAAGATACTGACTACTTATAAACAAGTGTGTGTTTCCCCTTGTCCCAGAAATGGAAGCAGGTGTGCAGGCCATAGGTCGGAGGACCTACTGATCCCCACCTGACAGCAATTCTCTGCTCTGGATCTAGGAGACCCAAGGTTTGGAACATCAGCCTGTGGGTCAGTGATGTAGCATTTCACAGGATGTCAGTGTTCTGAGAAATCAGCAGGTCCATTTGGCACAGTGTCATCTTCCTGTCAGGACTGGCGGTCAAATGTCTCATGAACCCCACACTTCCGGGGATTTCCTCTTTCCTCCCGTTGACCGAGGGTTAGGGTTAGAGTTAGGGTACTGGTTAGGGCATGGGTTAGGGTACGGGTTAGGGTACGGGTTAGAGATAGGGTAGGGGTTAGGGCACGGTTTACCGTACAGGGTAGGGTTTAGGGTTAGGCTACCATTTAGGGTACGGGTTAGGGTTAGGGTACGCTTTAGGGTTTGGGTTCGGTTCAGGGGTAGGGTTAGGCGTTAGTGTTCTGGTAGGTGTTGGGGTTAGGGTACGGGGTAGGTTTAGGGTACAGTTTAAGGTTAGTGTTAGGGACCTCTCCAAATGTTCCGTGCCTGCTATCACAGGAGGCTGGTGCCAAGCTGACAATGCAAGGATGAGCCAGGGGCTGCGCTTGTCATGGAACACAGCTCAGAGTGGCTTGAATCTGCTCTGGGGTCCAGGCAAAGCCACCCCACACCTGCCTGTGTCCCAGCCCCTGTGGGAAGGTAGTAATGAACTGATTCTGACCTTGACCTCTCCCAACACAGGATTCCAGGGGCTCCCATTACTGTTAGGCTCAGGTCCACGGGCCTCGTCTGTGCCCATGCGCTGGGCCGTCCCCACAGTGGCTCCTGGCACACCTGAGTCCTGGTCACACATCTCTGTGGAAACCCCTGCCCTCCAGGTTGGATGGCCAATGTGACGGCCCTGTCAGGAACAGAATGGCACAAAATGCCGGGATGTCATTTCTCAGCTGATGGAGTCTGTGACTTCTCCTGGTTCCCTCTGTCCTGGGTTCATTCTCTGTCCCCTTCTCTGTCTCTGTGTCTGTGTCTCTCACAGGAGCAGACCCGTGGGTTCCATGGGCGATGTGAGAAACCGCAGAAGCCTCCCTGGTCCCCGTTTCCCTCTCCGGTCCTGGTGCCCCATTCCTTCCTAAGGCCTCCTCAACCTGACCGGAGCAGTGATTCTGGATTCTCTTCCACATGGGGACCCTGAGGCTGAAACAAGAAGGGCCCTGACCTTGGTCTTCAGACTGGTGGCCCTGTGCTCTTCCACCTTCTGCGTAGCCAGGTCCTAAGGCCCCCAAGCCCCGAGTCTGTCCTCTGCTGAGAAGGACCTCGAGGGGTTAGAAAACATTTTCCCAAGACTGGGATCACAGGGGGTCGGGGATGGATATCCAAGGCCGAGAGGCACTTCTATAAGACTGTGGCACCCTTGGGACACTACATCTCTGCAGCCCAAGTGACATCAGAGTAAGCTGAGGCCTTTTGTGCTATAGCCCTCCGGACTTGGGGGAGGGTATCTCTTACTACTCCCAAGTTCGCAGGGTGGTGTTGGACACCGGAACCCAGACCTTGTCTTTTCCCAGTGCCCTGGCAACACCCTGGGTCCCTTGGGGAACCCTGACCATCAGCCCGGACTGTCCCCCCGTCCCTATGGGGCCTGGTTCCGGGTCCTGCAGCGACACAGTGAGGAGAGGTGAGGCCAGGCAGGAGCGGGGAGAGGGCAGAGTGGACTCTCCCTGGGGGCCATGGATCCCTGCTCAGTGCAGACCCTGTTGTGTGCCGGCCCCTCGGGCACCGAGATTCCAGCTCCTGGTCTGGCTCCGGGAGGGAGACCAGAGTGTGGCCCCTGCTAGCTCAGATGTGTCACTCTGTCCTGTAGCTACAGCCTGTCCCACCAGCTGAACTCCACCTCCTAGTCGGCCAGCTCATCTTCACGGTCAAGAACAGGCCATCATGAAGGTCAGGGGCCATTGCGTGCCTGGTCAGGCAGGGGACGGCTCACTTTCACCTCAGGGAGTCTCTGGCTGGTCTAGCAGGGGCTCTGGAGGCCTGGCTTTCCAGGTTCTCTGCTGAACAGCTCTGGGACTGGAGCCATTTAACCTCTCCTCGCTGGGCCTCGCTTTCCTCTTCTGTGCAATGGGGTGAGGCTGAATGATCCCTCCCATGGCGGAAACATGTGGAGTGCTGGTGATGGACGTGAGCCGGGCACCGAGCCTGGATTGCAGAGTGCAGAGGGGGATGGTGAGCGGTGTGGGCAGTGAGCACTCCTTCCCCCAAAATCAATTTAGCTCTTCCACGTAGCCGCCAGACCACTGGCTGGGAGCCCAGGAGCAGTGGCCGACCACACTCCTGACACCAGGCCCCTGCGTGTGGCTCTTCCTCAGCACTGGGACACGGTGGGGACCGCGGGACTTGGGGTCAGCTCCTCTCTCTGAGGGAAGGAGACGAAAGAAGGCTTTCCTTGGGGACCCCCAATGCCACATAAGAGGGGAGGAGGCTTCCCCCAAACAGTACTTTGAAATTCTGCTTCTGTTAGAACCTGAGCCTTGGGCTTTGGTTATTTCACTTGCTGGGCTGACGAGATACACTTGTTCTCCAAGACTCCTCCTCAGATGAAGAGCCCTTGCAGGTCCCGGGCATCCTGGAGCCCGGGGTGGGAGAGGGGCCAGTCCCCTCCCAGGCTCCTGCAGGAGACCTGTCCTCCCAAAGGCAGGATGGTTTCGGGTCGTGGTCCTGGGCTAGGGTTGGAGACAGCCTTTCACTGCTCCTGACTCTGGGGTGAGTGGGCCTTTTTTAGGCAAAGCAACACCCACCGAAGGCAGTGGCTTCAGAAAGAACACACTCCTGGGCCCGGTCCCGCCCCAGGTCGGTGGCTGACTTCCCCAGCCCCAGAGGAAGAAGGATAGCCTCTGCTTCCTTGGGCTTTGGTCCTCTGACCCACGAGCAAGCACTGAAAAGTTTCTAGCCCTCCTCTGGAAGCGCACCATCCCTGAGCGGGCCAGTCACGGTCCACACACGAAGACGGACAACGTGCTAAGTAAGTGCAGGAGGTGATCCTGTTCAAATGGCCTGCGGGTCGGTGGGGTTGCTGCTTCTGTGCCCTCCAGTGGGCCGCTTTTCCCTGGATGGAAATTCTCCTGGAGGCGCCTTTCTGTCCTTTGACCTCCGTTCCTGCTGGTTTCAGGACCAAGGGACTCCAACTGAGCATTGTGCCCCATGTCCTCAGGGCGATGGTGGTCATGGTCTGTTATGATGATCTGGGAGTTTCCTTCAGGTTCCTGCACCCCTAGGCACAGGTGCGGTAGCGACAAGCCCCAGGGCCATCCCCCAATTTCAGCATTGTGCCCCATGTTCCCCAGGGATGGTGCTAATAGTCCGTTGGGATTGTCTGGGAGGGCCCTCCAGGTTCCCGCTGCCCCCCCAGGCACAGGTGTGGGTGGCAAGAATCCCCAGAGCCGTCCTCAAGCTTCAGCATTGTGCCCCATGTCCTCAGGGATGTTGCTAAGGTTCCATGAGGATCATCTGGGAGGATCCTCCCGGTTCCCGCTTCCCCAGGCACAGGTGTGGTGGCCAAAAGGCCCAGAGCCCTCCCCCAAATTCAGCATTGTGCCCCCGGGGGTGCTGGTGCCGGTCATGGGCTGTCAAGATGGTACAGGAGGATCCTCCAGGTGGGGCTTGGAGCCTGGGTAAACCTGGTCGCACTCAGGTTGCATGAGGAACAGATGAGTTGAGGTCTTCATTTGGAAGAGTCATTTCGCTTTTCCAAAAAGGTCAAGGTCATGGGTCTACTTTAGAATGAAGATAATGACTACTTAAAAACAAGTGTGTGTTTCCCCTTCTCCCAGAAATGGAAGCAGGTGTGCAGGCCATAGGTCGGAGGACCTACTGATCCCCACCTGACAGCACTTCTCTGCTCTGGATCTAGGAGACCCAAGGTTTGGAACATCAGCCTGTGGGTCAGTGATGTAGCATTTCACAGGATGTCAGTGTTCTGAGAAATCAGCAGGTCCATTTGGCACAGTGTCATCTTCCTGTCAGGACTGGCGGTCAAATGTCTCATGAACCCCACACTTCCGGGGATTTCCTCTTTCCTCCCGTTGACCGAGGGTTAGGTTTAGAGTTAGGGTACTGGTTAGGGCATGGGTTAGGGTACGGGTTAGGGTACGGGTTAGAGATAGGGTAGGGGTTAGGGCACGGTTTACCGTACAGGGTAGGGTTTAGGGTTAGGCTACCATTTAGGGTACGGGTTAGGGTTAGGGTACGCTTTAGGGTTTGGGTTCGGTTCAGGGGTAGGGTTAGGCGTTAGTGTTCTGGTAGGTGTTGGGGTTAGGGTACGGGGTAGGTTTAGGGTACAGTTTAAGGTTAGTGTTAGGGACCTCTCCAAATGTTCCGTGCCTGCTATCACAGGAGGCTGGTGCCAAGCTGACAATGCAAGGATGAGCCAGGGGCTGCGCTTGTCATGGAACACAGCTCAGAGGGGCTTGAATCTGCTCTGGGGTCCAGGCAAAGCCACTCCACACCTGCCTGTGTCCCAGCCCCTGTGGGAAGGTAGTAATGAACTGATTCTGAACTTGACCTCTCCCAACACAGGATTCCAGGGGCTCCCATTACTGTTAGGCTCAGGTCCACGGGCCTCGTCTGTGCCCATGCGCTGGGCCGTCCCCACAGTGGCTCCTGGCACACCTGAGTCCTGGTCACACATCTCTGTGGAAACCCCTGCCCTCCAGGTTGGATGGCCAATGTGACGGCCCTGTCAGGAACAGAATGGCACAAAATGCCGGGATGTCATTTCTAAGCTGATGGAGTCTGTGACTTCTCCTGGTTCCCTCTGTCCTGGGTTCATTCTCTGTCCCCTTCTCTGTCTCTGTGTCTGTGTCTCTCACAGGAGCAGACCCGTGGGTTCCATGGGCGATGTGAGAAACCGCAGAAGCCTCCCTTGTCCCCGTTTCCCTCTCCGGTCCTGGTGCCCCATTCCTTCCTAAGGCCTCCTCAACCTGACCGGAGCAGTGATTCTGGATTCTCTTCCACATGGGGACCCTGAGGCTGAAACAAGTAGGGCCCTGACCTTGGTCTTCAGACTGGTGGCCCTGTGCTCTTCCACCTTCTGCGTAGCCAGTTCCTAAGGCCCCCAGCCCCGAGTCTGTCTTCTGCTGAGAAGGACCTGGAGGGGTTAGAAAACATTTTCCCAAGACTGGGATCACAGGGGGTCGGGGATGGATATCCAAGGCCGAGAGGCACTTCTATAAGACTGTGGCACCCTTGGGACACTACATCTCTGCAGCCCAAGTGACATCAGAGTAAGCTGAGGCCTTTTGTGCTATAGCCCTCCGGACTTGGGGGAGGGTATCTCTTACTACTCCCAAGTTCGCAGGGTGGTGTTGGACACCGGAACCCAGAACTTGTCTTTTCCCAGTGCCCTGGCAACACCCTGGGTCCCTTGGGGAACCCTGACCATCAGCCCGGACTGTCCCCCCGTCCCTATGGGGCCTGGTTCCGGGTCCTGCAGCGACACAGTGAGGAGAGGTGAGGCCAGGCAGGAGCGGGGAGAGGGCAGAGTGGACTCTCCCTGGGGGCCATGGATCCCTGGTCAGTGCAGACCCTGTTGTGTGCCGGCCCCTCGGGCACCGAGATTCCAGCTCCTGGTCTGGCTCCGGGAGGGAGACCAGAGTGTGGCCCCTGCTAGCTCAGATGTGTCACTCTGTCCTGTAGCTACAGCCTGTCCCACCAGCTGAACTCCACCTCCTAGTCGGCCAGCTCATCTTCACGGTCAAGAACAGGCCATCATGAAGGTCAGGGGCCATTGCGTGCCTGGTCAGGCAGGGGACGGCTCACTTTCACCTCAGGGAGTCTCTGGCTGGTCTAGCAGGGGCTCTGGAGGCCTGGCTTTCCAGGTTCTCTGCTGAACAGCTCTGGGACTGGAGCCATTTAACCTCTCCTCGCTGGGCCTCGCTTTCCTCTTCTGTGCAATGGGGTGAGGCTGAATGATCCCTCCCATGGCGGAAACATGTGGAGTGCTGGTGATGGACGTGAGCCGGGCACCGAGCCTGGATTGCAGAGTGCAGAGGGGGATGGTGAGCGGTGTGGGCAGTGAGCACTCCTTCCCCCAAAATCAATTTAGCTCTTCCACGTAGCCGCCAGACCACTGGCTGGGAGCCCAGGAGCAGTGGCCGACCACACTCCTGACACCAGGCCCCTGCGTGTGGCTCTTCCTCAGCACTGGGACACGGTGGGGACCGCGGGACTTGGGGTCAGCTCCTCTCTCTGAGGGAAGGAGACGAAAGAAGGCTTTCCTTGGGGACCCCCAATGCCACATAAGAGGGGAGGAGGCTTCCCCCAAACAGTACTTTGAAATTCTGCTTCTGTTAGAACCTGAGCCTTGGGCTTTGGTTATTTCACTTGCTGGGCTGACGAGATACACTTGTTGTCCAAGACTCCTCCTCAGATGAAGAGCTCTTGCAGGTCCCGGGCATCCTGGAGCCCGGGGTGGGAGAGGGGCCAGTCCCCTCCCAGGCTCCTGCAGGAGACCTGTCCTCCCAAAGGCAGGATGGTTTCGGGTCGTGGTCCTGGGCTAGGGTTGGAGACAGCCTGTCACTGCTCCTGACTCTGGGGTGAGTGGGCCTTTTTTAGGCAAAGCAACACCCACCGAAGGCAGTGGCTTCAGAAAGAACACACTCCTGGGCCCGGTCCCGCCCCAGGGCGGTGGCTGACTTCCCCAGCCCCAGAGGAAGAAGGATAGCCTCTGCTTCCTTGGGCTTTGGTCCTCTGACCCACGAGCAAGCACTGAAAAGTTTCTAGCCCTCCCCTGGAAGCGCACCATCCCTGAGCGGGCCAGTCACGGTCCACACACGAAGACGGACAACGTGCTAAGTAAGTGCAGGAGGTGATCCTGTTCAAATGGCCTGCGGGGCGGTGGGGTTGCTGCTTCTGTGCCCTCCAGTGGGCCGCTTTTCCCTGGATGGAAATTCTCCTGGAGGCGCCTCTCTGTCCTTTGAGCTCCGTTCCTGCTGGTTTCAGGACCAAGGGACTCCAACTGAGCATTGTGCCCCATGTCCTCAGGGCGATGGTGGTCATGGTCTGTTATGATGATCTGGGAGGTTCCTTCAGGTTCCTGCTCCCCTAGGCACAGGTGCGGTAGCGACAAGCCCCAGGGCCATCCCCCAATTTCAGCATTGTGCCCCATGTTCCCCAGGGATGGTGCTAATAGTCCGTTGGGATTGTCTGGGAGGGCCCTCCAGGTTCCCGCTGCCCCCCCAGGCACAGGTGTGGGTGGCAAGAAACCCCAGAGCCGTCCTCAAGCTTCAGCATTGTGCCCCATGTCCTCAGGGATGTTGCTAAGGTTCCATGAGGATCATCTGGGAGGATCCTCCCGGTTCCCGCTTCCCCAGGCACAGGTGTGGTGGCCAAAAGGCCCAGAGCCCTCCCCCAAATTCAGCATTGTGCCCCCGGGGGTGCTGGTGCCGGTCATGGGCTGTCAAGATGGTACAGGAGGATCCTCCAGGTGGGGCTTGGAGCCTGGGTAAACCTGGTCGCACTCAGGTTGCATGAGGAACAGATGAGTTGAGGTCTTCATTTGGAAGAGTCATTTCGCTTTTCCAAAAAGGTCAAGGTCATGGGTCTACTTTAGAATGAAGATAATGACTACTTAAAAACAAGTGTGTGTTTCCCCTTCTCCCAGAAATGGAAGCAGGTGTGCAGGCCATAGGTCGGAGGACCTACTTATCCCCACCTGACAGCACTTCTCTGCTCTGGATCTAGGAGACCCAAGGTTTGGAACATCAGCCTGTGGGTCAGTGATGTAGCATTTCACAGGATGTCAGTGTTCTGAGAAATCAGCAGGGCCATTTGGCACAGTGTCATCTTCCTGTCAGGACTGGCGGTCAAATGTCTCATGAACCCCACACTTCCGGGGATTTCCTCTTTCCTCCCGTTGACCGAGGGTTAGGGTTAGAGTTAGGGTACTGGTTAGGGCATGGGTTAGGGTACGGGTTAGGGTACGGGTTAGAGATAGGGTAGGGGTTAGGGCACGGTTTACCGTACAGGGTAGGGTTTAGGGTTAGGCTACCATTTAGGGTACGGGTTAGGGTTAGGGTACGCTTTAGGGTTTGGGTTCGGTTCAGGGGTAGGGTTAGGCGTTAGTGTTCTGGTAGGTGTTGGGGTTAGGGTACGGGGTAGGTTTAGGGTACAGTTTAAGGTTAGTGTTAGGGACCTCTCCAAATGTTCCGTGCCTGCTATCACAGGAGGCTGGTGCCAAGCTGACAATGCAAGGATGAGCCAGGGGCTGCGCTTGTCATGGAACACAGCTCAGAGGGGCTTGAATCTGCTCTGGGGTCCAGGCAAAGCCACCCCACACCTGCCTGTGTCCCAGCCCCTGTGGGAAGGTAGTAATGAACTGATTCTGACCTTGACCTCTCCCAACACAGGATTCCAGGGGCTCCCATTACTGTTAGGCTCAGGTCCACGGGCCTCGTCTGTGCCCATGCGCTGGGCCGTCCCCACAGTGGCTCCTGGCACACCTGAGTCCTGGTCACACATCTCTGTGGAAACCCCTGCCCTCCAGGTTGGATGGCCAATGTGACGGCCCTGTCAGGAACAGAATGGCACAAAATGCCGGGATGTCATTTCTCAGCTGATGGAGTCTGTGACTTCTCCTGGTTCCCTCTGTCCTGGGTTCATTCTCTGTCCCCTTCTCTGTCTCTGTGTCTGTGTCTCTCATAGGAGCAGACCCGTGGGTTCCATGGGCGATGTGAGAAACCGCAGAAGCCTCCCTGGTCCCCGTTTCCCTCTCCGGTCCTGGTGCCCCATTCCTTCCTAAGGCCTCCTCAACCTGACCGGAGCAGTGATTCTGGATTCTCTTCCACATGGGGACCCTGAGGCTGAAACAAGTAGGGCCCTGACCTTGGTCTTCAGACTGGTGGCCCTGTGCTCTTCCACCTTCTGCGTAGCCAGGTCCTAAGGCCCCCAAGCCCCGAGTCTGTCCTCTGCTGAGAAGGACCTCGAGGGGTTAGAAAACATTTTCCCAAGACTGGGATCACAGGGGGTCGGGGATGGATATCCAAGGCCGAGAGGCACTTCTATAAGACTGTGGCACCCTTGGGACACTACATCTCTGCAGCCCAAGTGACATCAGAGTAAGCTGAGGCCTTTTGTGCTATAGCCCTCCGGACTTGGGGGAGGGTATCTCTTACTACTCCCAAGTTCGCAGGGTGGTGTTGGACACCGGAACCCAGACCTTGTCTTTTCCCAGTGCCCTGGCAACACCCTGGGTCCCTTGGGGAACCCTGACCATCAGCCCGGACTGTCCCCCCGTCCCTATGGGGCCTGGTTCCGGGTCCTGCAGCGACACAGTGAGGAGAGGTGAGGCCAGGCAGGAGCGGGGAGAGGGCAGAGTGGACTCTCCCTGGGGGCCATGGATCCCTGGTCAGTGCAGACCCTGTTGTGTGCCGGCCCCTCGGGCACCGAGATTCCAGCTCCTGGTCTGGCTCCGGGAGGGAGACCAGAGTGTGGCCCCTGCTAGCTCAGATGTGTCACTCTGTCCTGTAGCTACAGCCTGTCCCACCAGCTGAACTCCACCTCCTAGTCGGCCAGCTCATCTTCACGGTCAAGAACAGGCCATCATGAAGGTCAGGGGCCATTGCGTGCCTGGTCAGGCAGGGGACGGCTCACTTTCACCTCAGGGAGTCTCTGGCTGGTCTAGCAGGGGCTCTGGAGGCCTGGCTTTCCAGGTTCTCTGCTGAACAGCTCTGGGACTGGAGCCATTTAACCTCTCCTCGCTGGGCCTCGCTTTCCTCTTCTGTGCAATGGGGTGAGGCTGAATGATCCCTCCCATGGCGGAAACATGTGGAGTGCTGGTGATGGACGTGAGCCGGGCACCGAGCCTGGATTGCAGAGTGCAGAGGGGGATGGTGAGCGGTGTGGGCAGTGAGCACTCCTTCCCCCAAAATCAATTTAGCTCTTCCACGTAGCCGCCAGACCACTGGCTGGGAGCCCAGGAGCAGTGGCCGACCACACTCCTGACACCAGGCCCCTGCGTGTGGCTCTTCCTCAGCACTGGGACACGGTGGGGACCGCGGGACTTGGGGTCAGCTCCTCTCTCTGAGGGAAGGAGACGAAAGAAGGCTTTCCTTGGGGACCCCCAATGCCACATAAGAGGGGAGGAGGCTTCCCCCAAACAGTACTTTGAAATTCTGCTTCTGTTAGAACCTGAGCCTTGGGCTTTGGTTATTTCACTTGCTGGGCTGACGAGATACACTTGTTGTCCAAGACTCCTCCTCAGATGAAGAGCTCTTGCAGGTCCCGGGCATCCTGGAGCCCGGGGTGGGAGAGGGGCCAGTCCCCTCCCAGGCTCCTGCAGGAGACCTGTCCTCCCAAAGGCAGGATGGTTTCGGGTCGTGGTCCTGGGCTAGGGTTGGAGACAGCCTGTCACTGCTCCTGACTCTGGGGTGAGTGGGCCTTTTTTAGGCAAAGCAACACCCACCGAAGGCAGTGGCTTCAGAAAGAACACACTCCTGGGCCCGGTCCCGCCCCAGGGCGGTGGCTGACTTCCCCAGCCCCAGAGGAAGAAGGATAGCCTCTGCTTCCTTGGGCTTTGGTCCTCTGACCCACGAGCAAGCACTGAAAAGTTTCTAGCCCTCCCCTGGAAGCGCACCATCCCTGAGCGGGCCAGTCACGGTCCACACACGAAGACGGACAACGTGCTAAGTAAGTGCAGGAGGTGATCCTGTTCAAATGGCCTGCGGGGCGGTGGGGTTGCTGCTTCTGTGCCCTCCAGTGGGCCGCTTTTCCCTGGATGGAAATTCTCCTGGAGGCGCCTCTCTGTCCTTTGAGCTCCGTTCCTGCTGGTTTCAGGACCAAGGGACTCCAACTGAGCATTGTGCCCCATGTCCTCAGGGCGATGGTGGTCATGGTCTGTTATGATGATCTGGGAGGTTCCTTCAGGTTCCTGCTCCCCTAGGCACAGGTGCGGTAGCGACAAGCCCCAGGGCCATCCCCCAATTTCAGCATTGTGCCCCATGTTCCCCAGGGATGGTGCTAATAGTCCGTTGGGATTGTCTGGGAGGGCCCTCCAGGTTCCCGCTGCCCCCCCAGGCACAGGTGTGGGTGGCAAGAAACCCCAGAGCCGTCCTCAAGCTTCAGCATTGTGCCCCATGTCCTCAGGGATGTTGCTAAGGTTCCATGAGGATCATCTGGGAGGATCCTCCCGGTTCCCGCTTCCCCAGGCACAGGTGTGGTGGCCAAAAGGCCCAGAGCCCTCCCCCAAATTCAGCATTGTGCCCCCGGGGGTGCTGGTGCCGGTCATGGGCTGTCAAGATGGTACAGGAGGATCCTCCAGGTGGGGCTTGGAGCCTGGGTAAACCTGGTCGCACTCAGGTTGCATGAGGAACAGATGAGTTGAGGTCTTCATTTGGAAGAGTCATTTCGCTTTTCCAAAAAGGTCAAGGTCATGGGTCTACTTTAGAATGAAGATAATGACTACTTAAAAACAAGTGTGTGTTTCCCCTTCTCCCAGAAATGGAAGCAGGTGTGCAGGCCATAGGTCGGAGGACCTACTTATCCCCACCTGACAGCACTTCTCTGCTCTGGATCTAGGAGACCCAAGGTTTGGAACATCAGCCTGTGGGTCAGTGATGTAGCATTTCACAGGATGTCAGTGTTCTGAGAAATCAGCAGGGCCATTTGGCACAGTGTCATCTTCCTGTCAGGACTGGCGGTCAAATGTCTCATGAACCCCACACTTCCGGGGATTTCCTCTTTCCTCCCGTTGACCGAGGGTTAGGGTTAGAGTTAGGGTACTGGTTAGGGCATGGGTTAGGGTACGGGTTAGGGTACGGGTTAGAGATAGGGTAGGGGTTAGGGCACGGTTTACCGTACAGGGTAGGGTTTAGGGTTAGGCTACCATTTAGGGTACGGGTTAGGGTTAGGGTACGCTTTAGGGTTTGGGTTCGGTTCAGGGGTAGGGTTAGGCGTTAGTGTTCTGGTAGGTGTTGGGGTTAGGGTACGGGGTAGGTTTAGGGTACAGTTTAAGGTTAGTGTTAGGGACCTCTCCAAATGTTCCGTGCCTGCTATCACAGGAGGCTGGTGCCAAGCTGACAATGCAAGGATGAGCCAGGGGCTGCGCTTGTCATGGAACACAGCTCAGAGGGGCTTGAATCTGCTCTGGGGTCCAGGCAAAGCCACCCCACACCTGCCTGTGTCCCAGCCCCTGTGGGAAGGTAGTAATGAACTGATTCTGACCTTGACCTCTCCCAACACAGGATTCCAGGGGCTCCCATTACTGTTAGGCTCAGGTCCACGGGCCTCGTCTGTGCCCATGCGCTGGGCCGTCCCCACAGTGGCTCCTGGCACACCTGAGTCCTGGTCACACATCTCTGTGGAAACCCCTGCCCTCCAGGTTGGATGGCCAATGTGACGGCCCTGTCAGGAACAGAATGGCACAAAATGCCGGGATGTCATTTCTCAGCTGATGGAGTCTGTGACTTCTCCTGGTTCCCTCTGTCCTGGGTTCATTCTCTGTCCCCTTCTCTGTCTCTGTGTCTGTGTCTCTCATAGGAGCAGACCCGTGGGTTCCATGGGCGATGTGAGAAACCGCAGAAGCCTCCCTGGTCCCCGTTTCCCTCTCCGGTCCTGGTGCCCCATTCCTTCCTAAGGCCTCCTCAACCTGACCGGAGCAGTGATTCTGGATTCTCTTCCACATGGGGACCCTGAGGCTGAAACAAGTAGGGCCCTGACCTTGGTCTTCAGACTGGTGGCCCTGTGCTCTTCCACCTTCTGCGTAGCCAGGTCCTAAGGCCCCCAAGCCCCGAGTCTGTCCTCTGCTGAGAAGGACCTCGAGGGGTTAGAAAACATTTTCCCAAGACTGGGATCACAGGGGGTCGGGGATGGATATCCAAGGCCGAGAGGCACTTCTATAAGACTGTGGCACCCTTGGGACACTACATCTCTGCAGCCCAAGTGACATCAGAGTAAGCTGAGGCCTTTTGTGCTATAGCCCTCCGGACTTGGGGGAGGGTATCTCTTACTACTCCCAAGTTCGCAGGGTGGTGTTGGACACCGGAACCCAGACCTTGTCTTTTCCCAGTGCCCTGGCAACACCCTGGGTCCCTTGGGGAACCCTGACCATCAGCCCGGACTGTCCCCCCGTCCCTATGGGGCCTGGTTCCGGGTCCTGCAGCGACACAGTGAGGAGAGGTGAGGCCAGGCAGGAGTGGGGAGAGGGCAGAGTGGACTCTCCCTGGGGGCCATGGATCCCTGCTCAGTGCAGACCCTGTTGTGTGCCGGCCCCTCGGGCACCGAGATTCCAGCTCCTGGTCTGGCTCCGGGAGGGAGACCAGAGTGTGGCCCCTGCTAGCTCAGATGTGTCACTCTGTCCTGTAGCTACAGCCTGTCCCACCAGCTGAACTCCACCTCCTAGTCGGCCAGCTCATCTTCACGGTCAAGAACAGGCCATCATGAAGGTCAGGGGCCATTGCGTGCCTGGTCAGGCAGGGGACGGCTCACTTTCACCTCAGGGAGTCTCTGGCTGGTCTAGCAGGGGCTCTGGAGGCCTGGCTTTCCAGGTTCTCTGCTGAACAGCTCTGGGACTGGAGCCATTTAACCTCTCCTCGCTGGGCCTCGCTTTCCTCTTCTGTGCAATGGGGTGAGGCTGAATGATCCCTCCCATGGCGGAAACATGTGGAGTGCTGGTGATGGACGTGAGCCGGGCACCGAGCCTGGATTGCAGAGTGCAGAGGGGGATGGTGAGCGGTGTGGGCAGTGAGCACTCCTTCCCCCAAAATCAATTTAGCTCTTCCACGTAGCCGCCAGACCACTGGCTGGGAGCCCAGGAGCAGTGGCCGACCACACTCCTGACACCAGGCCCCTGCGTGTGGCTCTTCCTCAGCACTGGGACACGGTGGGGACCGCGGGACTTGGGGTCAGCTCCTCTCTCTGAGGGAAGGAGACGAAAGAAGGCTTTCCTTGGGGACCCCCAATGCCACATAAGAGGGGAGGAGGCTTCCCCCAAACAGTACTTTGAAATTCTGCTTCTGTTAGAACCTGAGCCTTGGGCTTTGGTTATTTCACTTGCTGGGCTGACGAGATACACTTGTTCTCCAAGACTCCTCCTCAGATGAAGAGCCCTTGCAGGTCCCGGGCATCCTGGAGCCCGGGGTGGGAGAGGGGCCAGTCCCCTCCCAGGCTCCTGCAGGAGACCTGTCCTCCCAAAGGCAGGATGGTTTCGGGTCGTGGTCCTGGGCTAGGGTTGGAGACAGCCTTTCACTGCTCCTGACTCTGGGGTGAGTGGGCCTTTTTTAGGCAAAGCAACACCCACCGAAGGCAGTGGCTTCAGAAAGAACACACTCCTGGGCCCGGTCCGGCCCCAGGTCGGTGGCTGACTTCCCCAGCCCCAGAGGAAGAAGGATAGCCTCTGCTTCCTTGGGCTTTGGTCCTCTGACCCACGAGCAAGCACTGAAAAGTTTCTAGCCCTCCTCTGGAAGCGCACCATCCCTGAGCGGGCCAGTCACGGTCCACACACGAAGACGGACAACGTGCTAAGTAAGTGCAGGAGGTGATCCTGTTCAAATGGCCTGCGGGTCGGTGGGGTTGCTGCTTCTGTGCCCTCCAGTGGGCCGCTTTTCCCTGGATGGAAATTCTCCTGGAGGCGCCTCTCTGTCCTTTGAGCTCCGTTCCTGCTGGTTTCAGGACCAAGGGACTCCAACTGAGCATTGTGCCCCATGTCCTCAGGGCGATGGTGGTCATGGTCTGTTATGATGATCTGGGAGTTTCCTTCAGGTTCCTGCACCCCTAGGCACAGGTGCGGTAGCGACAAGCCCCAGGGCCATCCCCCAATTTCAGCATTGTGCCCCATGTTCCCCAGGGATGGTGCTAATAGTCCGTTGGGATTGTCTGGGAGGGCCCTCCAGGTTCCCGCTGCCCCCCCAGGCACAGGTGTGGGTGGCAAGAATCCCCAGAGCCGTCCTCAAGCTTCAGCATTGTGCCCCATGTCCTCAGGGATGTTGCTAAGGTTCCATGAGGATCATCTGGGAGGATCCTCCCGGTTCCCGCTTCCCCAGGCACAGGTGTGGTGGCCAAAAGGCCCAGAGCCCTCCCCCAAATTCAGCATTGTGCCCCCGGGGGTGCTGGTGCCGGTCATGGGCTGTCAAGATGGTACAGGAGGATCCTCCAGGTGGGGCTTGGAGCCTGGGTAAACCTGGTCGCACTCAGGTTGCATGAGGAACAGATGAGTTGAGGTCTTCATTTGGAAGAGTCATTTCGCTTTTCCAAAAAGGTCAAGGTCATGGGTCTACTTTAGAATGAAGATAATGACTACTTAAAAACAAGTGTGTGTTTCCCCTTGTCCCAGAAATGGAAGCAGGTGTGCAGGCCATAGTTCGGAGGACCTACTGATCCCCACCTGACAGCACTTCTCTGCTCTGGATCTAGGAGACCCAAGGTTTGGAACATCAGCCTGTGGGTCAGTGATGTAGCATTTCACAGGATGTCAGTGTTCTGAGAACTCAGCAGGTCCATTTGGCACAGTGTCATCTTCCTGTCAGGACTGGCGGTCAAATGTCTCATGAACCCCACACTTCCGGGGCTTTCCTCTTTCCTCCCGTTGACCGAGGGTTAGGGTTAGAGTTAGGGTACTGGTTAGGGCATGGGTTAGGGTACGGGTTAGGGTACGGGTTAGAGATAGGGTAGGGGTTAGGGCACGGTTTACCGTACAGGGTAGGGTTTAGGGTTAGGCTACCATTTAGGGTACGGGTTAGGGTTAGGGTACGCTTTAGGGTTTGGGTTCGGTTCAGGGGTAGGGTTAGGCGTTAGTGTTCTGGTAGGTGTTGGGGTTAGGGTACGGGGTAGGTTTAGGGTAGAGTTTAAGGTTAGTGTTAGGGACCTCTCCAAATGTTCCGTGCCTGCTATCACAGGAGGCTGGTGCCAAGCTGACAATGCAAGGATGAGCCAGGGGCTGCGCTTGTCATGGAACACAGCTCAGAGGGGCTTGAATCTGCTCTGGGGTCCAGGCAAAGCCACCCCACACCTGCCTGTGTCCCAGCCCCTGTGGGAAGGTAGTAATGAACTGATTCTGACCTTGACCTCTCCCAACACAGGATTCCAGGGGCTCCCATTACTGTTAGGCTCAGGTCCACGGGCCTCGTCTGTGCCCATGCGCTGGGCCGTCCCCACAGTGGCTCCTGGCACACCTGAGTCCTGGTCACACATCTCTGTGGAAACCCCTGCCCTCCAGGTTGGATGGCCAATGTGACGGCCCTGTCAGGAACAGAATGGCACAAAATGCCGGGATGTCATTTCTAAGCTGATGGAGTCTGTGACTTCTCCTGGTTCCCTCTGTCCTGGGTTCATTCTCTGTCCCCTTCTCTGTCTCTGTGTCTGTGTCTCTCATAGGAGCAGACCCGTGGGTTCCATGGGCGATGTGAGAAACCGCAGAAGCCTCCCTTGTCCCCGTTTCCCTCTCCGGTCCTGGTGCCCCATTCCTTCCTAAGGCCTCCTCAACCTGACCGGAGCAGTGATTCTGGATTCTCTTCCACATGGGGACCCTGAGGCTGAAACAAGTAGGGCCCTGACCTTGGTCTTCAGACTGGTGGCCCTGTGCTCTTCCACCTTCTGCGTAGCCAGGTCCTAAGGCCCCCAAGCCCCGAGTCTGTCCTCTGCTGAGAAGGACCTCGAGGGGTTAGAAAACATTTTCCCAAGACTGGGATCACAGGGGGTCGGGGATGGATATCCAAGCCCGAGAGGCACTTCTATAAGACTGTGGCACCCTTGGGACACTACATCTCTGCAGCCCAAGTGACATCAGAGTAAGCTGAGGCCTTTTGTGCTATAGCCCTCCGGACTTGGGGGAGGGTATCTCTTACTACTCCCAAGTTCGCAGGGTGGTGTTGGACACCGGAACCCAGACCTTGTCTTTTCCCAGTGCCCTGGCAACACCCTGGGTCCCTTGGGGAACCCTGACCATCAGCCCGGACTGTCCCCCCGTCCCTATGGGGCCTGGTTCCGGGTCCTGCAGCGACACAGTGAGGAGAGGTGAGGCCAGGCAGGAGCGGGGAGAGGGCAGAGTGGATTCTCCCTGGGGGCCATGGATCCCTGGTCAGTGCAGACCCTGTTGTGTGCCGGCCCCTCGGGCACCGAGATTCCAGCTCCTGGTCTGGCTCCGGGAGGGAGACCAGAGTGTGGCCCCTGCTAGCTCAGATGTGTCACTCTGTCCTGTAGCTACAGCCTGTCCCACCAGCTGAACTCCACCTCCTAGTCGGCCAGCTCATCTTCACGGTCAAGAACAGGCCATCATGAAGGTCAGGGGCCATTGCGTGCCTGGTCAGGCGGGGGACGGCTCACTTTCACCTCAGGGAGTCTCTGGCTGGTCTAGCAGGGGCTCTGGAGGCCTGACTTTCCAGGTTCTCTGCTGAACAGCTCTGGGACTGGAGCCATTTAACCTCTCCTCGCTGGGCCTCGCTTTCCTCTTCTGTGCAATGGGGTGAGGCTGAATGATCCCTCCCATGGCGGAAACATGTGGAGTGCTGGTGATGGACGTGAGCCGGGCACCGAGCCTGGATTGCAGAGTGCAGAGGGGGATGGTGAGCGGTGTGGGCAGTGAGCACTCCTTCCCCCAAAATCAATTTAGCTCTTCCACGTAGCCGCCAGACCACTGGCTGGGAGCCCAGGAGCAGTGGCCGACCACACTCCTGACACCAGGCCCCTGCGTGTGGCTCTTCCTCAGCACTGGGACACGGTGGGGACCGCGGGACTTGGGGTCAGCTCCTCTCTCTGAGGGAAGGAGACGAAAGAAGGCTTTCCTTGGGGACCCCCAATGCCACATAAGAGGGGAGGAGGCTTCCCCCAAACAGTACTTTGAAATTCTGCTTCTGTTAGAACCTGAGCCTTGGGCTTTGGTTATTTCACTTGCTGGGCTGACGAGATACACTTGTCCAAGACTCCTCCTCAGATGAAGAGCTCTTGCAGGTCCCGGGCATCCTGGAGCCCGGGGTGGGAGAGGGGCCAGTCCCCTCCCAGGCTCCTGCAGGAGACCTGTCCTCCCAAAGGCAGGATGGTTTCGGGTCGTGGTCCTGGGCTAGGGTTGGAGACAGCCTGTCACTGCTCCTGACTCTGGGGTGAGTGGGCCTTTTTTAGGCAAAGCAACACCCACCGAAGGCAGTGGCTTCAGAAAGAACACACTCCTGGGCCCGGTCCCGCCCCAGGGCGGTGGCTGACTTCCCCAGCCCCAGAGGAAGAAGGATAGCCTCTGCTTCCTTGGGCTTTGGTCCTCTGACCCACGAGCAAGCACTGAAAAGTTTCTAGCCCTCCTCTGGAAGCGCACCATCCCTGAGCGGGCCAGTCACGGTCCACACACGAAGACGGACAACGTGCTAAGTAAGTGCAGGAGGTGATCCTGTTCAAATGGCCTGCGGGTCGGTGGGGTTGCTGCTTCTGTGCCCTCCAGTGGGCCGCTTTTCCCTGGATGGAAATTCTCCTGGAGGCGCCTCTCTGTCCTTTGAGCTCCGTTCCTGCTGGTTTCAGGACCAAGGGACTCCAACTGAGCATTGTGCCCCATGTCCTCAGGGCGATGGTGGTCATGGTCTGTTATGATGATCTGGGAGTTTCCTTCAGGTTCCTGCTCCCCTAGGCACAGGTGCGGTAGCGACAAGCCCCAGGGCCATCCCCCAATTTCAGCATTGTGCCCCATGTTCCCCAGGGATGTTGCTAATAGTCCGTTGGTATTGTCTGGGAGGGCCCTCCAGGTTCCCGCTGCCCCCCCAGGCACAGGTGTGGGTGGCAAGAAACCCCAGAGCCGTCCTCAAGCTTCAGCATTGTGCCCCATGTCCTCAGGGATGTTGCTAAGGTTCCATGAGGATCATCTGGGAGGATCCTCCCGGTTCCCGCTTCCCCAGGCACAGGTGTGGTGGCCAAAAGGCCCAGAGCCCTCCCCCAAATTCAGCATTGTGCCCCCGGGGGTGCTGGTGCCGGTCATGGGCTGTCAAGATGGTACAGGAGGATCCTCCAGGTGGGGCTTGGAGCCTGGCTAAACCTGGTCGCACTCAGGTTGCATGAGGAACAGATGAGTTGAGGTCTTCATTTGGAAGAGTCATTTCGCTTTTCCAAAAAGGTCAAGGTCATGGGTCTACTTTAGAATGAAGATAATGACTACTTAAAAACAAGTGTGTGTTTCCCCTTGTCCCAGAAATGGAAGCAGGTGTGCAGGCCATAGGTCGGAGGACCTACTGATCCCCACCTGACAGCACTTCTCTGCTCTGGATCTAGGAGACCCAAGGTTTGGAACATCAGCCTGTGGGTCAGTGATGTAGCATTTCACAGGATGTCAGTGTTCTGAGAACTCAGCAGGTCCATTTGGCACAGTGTCATCTTCCTGTCAGGACTGGCGGTCAAATGTCTCATGAACCCCACACTTCCGGGGATTTCCTCTTTCCTCCCGTTGACCGAGGGTTAGGGTTAGAGTTAGGGTACTGGTTAGGGCATGGGTTAGGGTACGGGTTAGGGTACGGGTTAGAGATAGGGTAGGGGTTAGGGCACGGTTTACCGTACAGGGTAGGGTTTAGGGTTAGGCTACCATTTAGGGTACGGGTTAGGGTTAGGGTACGCTTTAGGGTTTGGGTTCGGTTCAGGGGTAGGGTTAGGCGTTAGTGTTCTGGTAGGTGTTGGGGTTAGGGTACGGGGTAGGTTTAGGGTAGAGTTTAAGGTTAGTGTTAGGGACCTCTCCAAATGTTCCGTGCCTGCTATCACAGGAGGCTGGTGCCAAGCTGACAATGCAAGGATGAGCCAGGGGCTGCGCTTGTCATGGAACACAGCTCAGAGGGGCTTGAATCTGCTCTGGGGTCCAGGCAAAGCCACCCCACACCTGCCTGTGTCCCAGCCCCTGTGGGAAGGTAGTAATGAACTGATTCTGACCTTGACCTCTCCCAACACAGGATTCCAGGGGCTCCCATTACTGTTAGGCTCAGGTCCACGGGCCTCGTCTGTGCCCATGCGCTGGGCCGTCCCCACAGTGGCTCCTGGCACACCTGAGTCCTGGTCACACATCTCTGTGGAAACCCCTGCCCTCCAGGTTGGATGGCCAATGTGACGGCCCTGTCAGGAACAGAATGGCACAAAATGCCGGGATGTCATTTCTAAGCTGATGGAGTCTGTGACTTCTCCTGGTTCCCTCTGTCCTGGGTTCATTCTCTGTCCCCTTCTCTGTCTCTGTGTCTGTGTCTCTCATAGGAGCAGACCCGTGGGTTCCATGGGCGATGTGAGAAACCGCAGAAGCCTCCCTTGTCCCCGTTTCCCTCTCCGGTCCTGGTGCCCCATTCCTTCCTAAGGCCTCCTCAACCTGACCGGAGCAGTGATTCTGGATTCTCTTCCACATGGGGACCCTGAGGCTGAAACAAGTAGGGCCCTGACCTTGGTCTTCAGACTGGTGGCCCTGTGCTCTTCCACCTTCTGCGTAGCCAGGTCCTAAGGCCCCCAAGCCCCGAGTCTGTCCTCTGCTGAGAAGGACCTCGAGGGGTTAGAAAACATTTTCCCAAGACTGGGATCACAGGGGGTCGGGGATGGATATCCAAGCCCGAGAGGCACTTCTATAAGACTGTGGCACCCTTGGGACACTACATCTCTGCAGCCCAAGTGACATCAGAGTAAGCTGAGGCCTTTTGTGCTATAGCCCTCCGGACTTGGGGGAGGGTATCTCTTACTACTCCCAAGTTCGCAGGGTGGTGTTGGACACCGGAACCCAGACCTTGTCTTTTCCCAGTGCCCTGGCAACACCCTGGGTCCCTTGGGGAACCCTGACCATCAGCCCGGACTGTCCCCCCGTCCCTATGGGGCCTGGTTCCGGGTCCTGCAGCGACACAGTGAGGAGAGGTGAGGCCAGGCAGGAGCGGGGAGAGGGCAGAGTGGATTCTCCCTGGGGGCCATGGATCCCTGGTCAGTGCAGACCCTGTTGTGTGCCGGCCCCTCGGGCACCGAGATTCCAGCTCCTGGTCTGGCTCCGGGAGGGAGACCAGAGTGTGGCCCCTGCTAGCTCAGATGTGTCACTCTGTCCTGTAGCTACAGCCTGTCCCACCAGCTGAACTCCACCTCCTAGTCGGCCAGCTCATCTTCACGGTCAAGAACAGGCCATCATGAAGGTCAGGGGCCATTGCGTGCCTGGTCAGGCAGGGGACGGCTCACTTTCACCTCAGGGAGTCTCTGGCTGGTCTAGCAGGGGCTCTGGAGGCCTGGCTTTCCAGGTTCTCTGCTGAACAGCTCTGGGACTGGAGCCATTTAACCTCTCCTCGCTGGGCCTCGCTTTCCTCTTCTGTGCAATGGGGTGAGGCTGAATGATCCCTCCCATGGCGGAAACATGTGGAGTGCTGGTGATGGACGTGAGCCGGGCACCGAGCCTGGATTGCAGAGTGCAGAGGGGGATGGTGAGCGGTGTGGGCAGTGAGCACTCCTTCCCCCAAAATCAATTTAGCTCTTCCACGTAGCCGCCAGACCACTGGCTGGGAGCCCAGGAGCAGTGGCCGACCACACTCCTGACACCAGGCCCCTGCGTGTGGCTCTTCCTCAGCACTGGGACACGGTGGGGACCGCGGGACTTGGGGTCAGCTCCTCTCTCTGAGGGAAGGAGACGAAAGAAGGCTTTCCTTGGGGACCCCCAATGCCACATAAGAGGGGAGGAGGCTTCCCCCAAACAGTACTTTGAAATTCTGCTTCTGTTAGAACCTGAGCCTTGGGCTTTGGTTATTTCACTTGCTGGGCTGACGAGATACACTTGTTGTCCAAGACTCCTCCTCAGATGAAGAGCTCTTGCAGGTCCCGGGCATCCTGGAGCCCGGGGTGGGAGAGGGGCCAGTCCCCTCCCAGGCTCCTGCAGGAGACCTGTCCTCCCAAAGGCAGGATGGTTTCGGGTCGTGGTCCTGGGCTAGGGTTGGAGACAGCCTGTCACTGCTCCTGACTCTGGGGTGAGTGGGCCTTTTTTAGGCAAAGCAACACCCACCGAAGGCAGTGGCTTCAGAAAGAACACACTCCTGGGCCCGGTCCCGCCCCAGGGCGGTGGCTGACTTCCCCAGCCCCAGAGGAAGAAGGATAGCCTCTGCTTCCTTGGGCTTTGGTCCTCTGACCCACGAGCAAGCACTGAAAAGTTTCTAGCCCTCCTCTGGAAGCGCACCATCCCTGAGCGGGCCAGTCACGGTCCACACACGAAGACGGACAACGTGCTAAGTAAGTGCAGGAGGTGATCCTGTTCAAATGGCCTGCGGGTCGGTGGGATTGCTGCTTCTGTGCCCTCCAGTGGGCCGCTTTTCCCTGGATGGAAATTCTCCTGGAGGCGCCTCTCTGTCCTTTGAGCTCCGTTCCTGCTGGTTTCAGGACCAAGGGACTCCAACTGAGCATTGTGCCCCATGTCCTCAGGGCGATGGTGGTCATGGTCTGTTATGATGATCTGGGAGGTTCCTTCAGGTTCCTGCTCCCCTAGGCACAGGTGCGGTAGCGACAAGCCCCAGGGCCATCCCCCAATTTCAGCATTGTGCCCCATGTTCCCCAGGGATGGTGCTAATAGTCCGTTGGGATTGTCTGGGAGGGCCCTCCAGGTCCCCGCTGCCCCCCCAGGCACAGGTGTGGGTGGCAAGAAACCCCAGAGCCGTCCTCAAGCTTCAGCATTGTGCCCCATGTCCTCAGGGATGTTGCTAAGGTTCCATGAGGATCATCTGGGAGGATCCTCCCGGTTCCCGCTTCCCCAGGCACAGGTGTGGTGGCCAAAAGGCCCAGAGCCCTCCCCCAAATTCAGCATTGTGCCCCCGGGGGTGCTGGTGCCGGTCATGGGCTGTCAAGATGGTACAGGAGGATCCTCCAGGTGGGGCTTGGAGCCTGGGTAAACCTGGTCGCACTCAGGTTGCATGAGGAACAGATGAGTTGAGGTCTTCATTTGGAAGAGTCATTTCGCTTTTCCAAAAAGGTCAAGGTCATGGGTCTACTTTAGAATGAAGATAATGACTACTTAAAAACAAGTGTGTGTTTCCCCTTCTCCCAGAAATGGAAGCAGGTGTGCAGGCCATAGGTCGGAGGACCTACTTATCCCCACCTGACAGCACTTCTCTGCTCTGGATCTAGGAGACCCAAGGTTTGGAACATCAGCCTGTGGGTCAGTGATGTAGCATTTCACAGGATGTCAGTGTTCTGAGAAATCAGCAGGTCCATTTGGCACAGTGTCATCTTCCTGTCAGGACTGGCGGTCAAATGTCTCATGAACCCCACACTTCCGGGGATTTCCTCTTTCCTCCCGTTGACCGAGGGTTAGGGTTAGAGTTAGGGTACTGGTTAGGGCATGGGTTAGGGTACGGGTTAGGGTACGGGTTAGAGATAGGGTAGGGGTTAGGGCACGGTTTACCGTACAGGGTAGGGTTTAGGGTTAGGCTACCATTTAGGGTACAGGTTAGGGTTAGGGTACGCTTTAGGGTTTGGGTTCGGTTCAGGGGTAGGGTTAGGCGTTAGTGTTCTGGTAGGTGTTGGGGTTAGGGTACGGGGTAGGTTTAGGGTACAGTTTAAGGTTAGTGTTAGGGACCTCTCCAAATGTTCCGTGCCTGCTATCACAGGAGGCTGGTGCCAAGCTGACAATGCAAGGATGAGCCAGGGGCTGCGCTTGTCATGGAACACAGCTCAGAGGGGCTTGAATCTGCTCTGGGGTCCAGGCAAAGCCACCCCACACCTGCCTGTGTCCCAGCCCCTGTGGGAAGGTAGTAATGAACTGATTCTGACCTTGACCTCTCCCAACACAGGATTCCAGGGGCTCCCATTACTGTTAGGTTCAGGTCCACGGGCCTCGTCTGTGCCCATGCGCTGGGCCGTCCCCACAGTGGCTCCTGGCACACCTGAGTCCTGGTCACACATCTCTGTGGAAACCCCTGCCCTCCAGGTTGGATGGCCAATGTGACGGCCCTGTCAGGAACAGAATGGCACAAAATGCCGGGATGTCATTTCTCAGCTGATGGAGTCTGTGACTTCTCCTGGTTCCCTCTGTCCTGGGTTCATTCTCTGTCCCCTTCTCTGTCTCTGTGTCTGTGTCTCTCATAGGAGCAGACCCGTGGGTTCCATGGGCGATGTGAGAAACCGCAGAAGCCTCCCTTGTCCCCGTTTCCCTCTCCGGTCCTGGTGCCCCATTCCTTCCTAAGGCCTCCTCAACCTGACCGGAGCAGTGATTCTGGATTCTCTTCCACATGGGGACCCTGAGGCTGAAACAAGTAGGGCCCTGACCTTGGTCTTCAGACTGGTGGCCCTGTGCTCTTCCACCTTCTGCGTAGCCAGGTCCTAAGGCCCCCAAGCCCCGAGTCTGTCCTCTGCTGAGAAGGACCTCGAGGGGTTAGAAAACATTTTCCCAAGACTGGGATCACAGGGGGTCGGGGATGGATATCCAAGGCCGAGAGGCACTTCTATAAGACTGTGGCACCCTTGGGACACTACATCTCTGCAGCCCAAGTGACATCAGAGTAAGCTGAGGCCTTTTGTGCTATAGCCCTCCGGACTTGGGGGAGGGTATCTCTTACTACTCCCAAGTTCGCAGGGTGGTGTTGGACACCGGAACCCAGACCTTGTCTTTTCCCAGTGCCCTGGCAACACCCTGGGTCCCTTGGGGAACCCTGACCATCAGCCCGGACTGTCCCCCCGTCCCTATGGGGCCTGGTTCCGGGTCCTGCAGCGACACAGTGAGGAGAGGTGAGGCCAGGCAGGAGCGGGGAGAGGGCAGAGTGGACTCTCCCTGGGGGCCATGGATCCCTGCTCAGTGCAGACCCTGTTGTGTGCCGGCCCCTCGGGCACCGAGATTCCAGCTCCTGGTCTGGCTCCGGGAGGGAGACCAGAGTGTGGCCCCTGCTAGCTCAGATGTGTCACTCTGTCCTGTAGCTACAGCCTGTCCCACCAGCTGAACTCCACCTCCTAGTCGGCCAGCTCATCTTCACGGTCAAGAACAGGCCATCATGAAGGTCAGGGGCCATTGCGTGCCTGGTCAGGCAGGGGACGGCTCACTTTCACCTCAGGGAGTCTCTGGCTGGTCTAGCAGGGGCTCTGGAGGCCTGGCTTTCCAGGTTCTCTGCTGAACAGCTCTGGGACTGGAGCCATTTAACCTCTCCTCGCTGGGCCTCGCTTTCCTCTTCTGTGCAATGGGGTGAGGCTGAATGATCCCTCCCATGGCGGAAACATGTGGAGTGCTGGTGATGGACGTGAGCCGGGCACCGAGCCTGGATTGCAGAGTGCAGAGGGGGATGGTGAGCGGTGTGGGCAGTGAGCACTCCTTCCCCCAAAATCAATTTAGCTCTTCCACGTAGCCGCCAGACCACTGGCTGGGAGCCCAGGAGCAGTGGCCGACCACACTCCTGACACCAGGCCCCTGCGTGTGGCTCTTCCTCAGCACTGGGACACGGTGGGGACCGCGGGACTTGGGGTCAGCTCCTCTCTCTGAGGGAAGGAGACGAAAGAAGGCTTTCCTTGGGGACCCCCAATGCCACATAAGAGGGGAGGAGGCTTCCCCCAAACAGTACTTTGAAATTCTGCTTCTGTTAGAACCTGAGCCTTGGGCTTTGGTTATTTCACTTGCTGGGCTGACGAGATACACTTGTTGTCCAAGACTCCTCCTCAGATGAAGAGCTCTTGCAGGTCCCGGGCATCCTGGAGCCCGGGGTGGGAGAGGGGCCAGTCCCCTCCCAGGCTCCTGCAGGAGACCTGTCCTCCCAAAGGCAGGATGGTTTCGGGTGGTGGTCCTGGGCTAGGGTTGGAGACAGCCTGTCACTGCTCCTGACTCTGGGGTGAGTGGGCCTTTTTTAGGCAAAGCAACACCCACCGAAGGCAGTGGCTTCAGAAAGAACACACTCCTGGGCCCGGTCCCGCCCCAGGTCGGTGGCTGACTTCCCCAGCCCCAGAGGAAGAAGGATAGCCTCTGCTTCCTTGGGCTTTGGTCCTCTGACCCACGAGCAAGCACTGAAAAGTTTCTAGCCCTCCTCTGGAAGCGCACCATCCCTGAGCGGGCCAGTCACGGTCCACACACGAAGACGGACAACGTGCTAAGTAAGTGCAGGAGGTGATCCTGTTCAAATGGCCTGCGGGTCGGTGGGGTTGCTGCTTCTGTGCCCTCCAGTGGGCCGCTTTTCCCTGGATGGAAATTCTCCTGGAGGCGCCTCTCTGTCCTTTGAGCTCCGTTCCTGCTGGTTTCAGGACCAAGGGACTCCAACTGAGCATTGTGCCCCATGTCCTCAGGGCGATGGTGGTCATGGTCTGTTATGATGATCTGGGAGTTTCCTTCAGGTTCCTGCTCCCCTAGGCACAGGTGCGGTAGCGACAAGCCCCAGGGCCATCCCCCAATTTCAGCATTGTGCCCCATGTTCCCCAGGGATGTTGCTAATAGTCCGTTGGTATTGTCTGGGAAGGCCCTCCAGGTTCCCGCTGCCCCCCCAGGCACAGGTGTGGGTGGCAAGAAACCCCAGAGCCGTCCTCAAGCTTCAGCATTGTGCCCCATGTCCTCAGGGATGTTGCTAAGGTTCCATGAGGATCATCTGGGAGGATCCTCCCGGTTCCCGCTTCCCCAGGCACAGGTGTGGTGGCCAAAAGGCCCAGAGCCCTCCCCCAAATTCAGCATTGTGCCCCCGGGGGTGCTGGTGCCGGTCATGGGCTGTCAAGATGGTACAGGAGGATCCTCCAGGTGGGGCTTGGAGCCTGGCTAAACCTGGTCGCACTCAGGTTGCATGAGGAACAGATGAGTTGAGGTCTTCATTTGGAAGAGTCATTTCGCTTTTCCAAAAAGGTCAAGGTCATGGGTCTACTTTAGAATGAAGATAATGACTACTTAAAAACAAGTGTGTGTTTCCCCTTGTCCCAGAAATGGAAGCAGGTGTGCAGGCCATAGGTCGGAGGACCTACTGATCCCCACCTGACAGCACTTCTCTGCTCTGGATCTAGGAGACCCAAGGTTTGGAACATCAGCCTGTGGGTCAGTGATGTAGCATTTCACAGGATGTCAGTGTTCTGAGAACTCAGCAGGTCCATTTGGCACAGTGTCATCTTCCTGTCAGGACTGGCGGTCAAATGTCTCATGAACCCCACACTTCCGGGGATTTCCTCTTTCCTCCCGTTGACCGAGGGTTAGGGTTAGAGTTAGGGTACTGGTTAGGGCATGGGTTAGGGTACGGGTTAGGGTACGGGTTAGAGATAGGGTAGGGGTTAGGGCACGGTTTACCGTACAGGGTAGGGTTTAGGGTTAGGCTACCATTTAGGGTACGGGTTAGGGTTAGGGTACGCTTTAGGGTTTGGGTTCGGTTCAGGGGTAGGGTTAGGCGTTAGTGTTCTGGTAGGTGTTGGGGTTAGGGTACGGGGTAGGTTTAGGGTAGAGTTTAAGGTTAGTGTTAGGGACCTCTCCAAATGTTCCGTGCCTGCTATCACAGGAGGCTGGTGCCAAGCTGACAATGCAAGGATGAGCCAGGGGCTGCGCTTGTCATGGAACACAGCTCAGAGGGGCTTGAATCTGCTCTGGGGTCCAGGCAAAGCCACCCCACACCTGCCTGTGTCCCAGCCCCTGTGGGAAGGTAGTAATGAACTGATTCTGACCTTGACCTCTCCCAACACAGGATTCCAGGGGCTCCCATTACTGTTAGGCTCAGGTCCACGGGCCTCGTCTGTGCCCATGCGCTGGGCCGTCCCCACAGTGGCTCCTGGCACACCTGAGTCCTGGTCACACATCTCTGTGGAAACCCCTGCCCTCCAGGTTGGATGGCCAATGTGACGGCCCTGTCAGGAACAGAATGGCACAAAATGCCGGGATGTCATTTCTAAGCTGATGGAGTCTGTGACTTCTCCTGGTTCCCTCTGTCCTGGGTTCATTCTCTGTCCCCTTCTCTGTCTCTGTGTCTGTGTCTCTCATAGGAGCAGACCCGTGGGTTCCATGGGCGATGTGAGAAACCGCAGAAGCCTCCCTTGTCCCCGTTTCCCTCTCCGGTCCTGGTGCCCCATTCCTTCCTAAGGCCTCCTCAACCTGACCGGAGCAGTGATTCTGGATTCTCTTCCACATGGGGACCCTGAGGCTGAAACAAGTAGGGCCCTGACCTTGGTCTTCAGACTGGTGGCCCTGTGCTCTTCCACCTTCTGCGTAGCCAGGTCCTAAGGCCCCCAAGCCCCGAGTCTGTCCTCTGCTGAGAAGGACCTGGAGGGGTTAGAAAACATTTTCCCAAGACTGGGATCACAGGGGGTCGGGGATGGATATCCAAGGCCGAGAGGCACTTCTATAAGACTGTGGCACCCTTGGGACACTACATCTCTGCAGCCCAAGTGACATCAGAGTAAGCTGAGGCCTTTTGTGCTATAGCCCTCCGGACTTGGGGGAGGGTATCTCTTACTACTCCCAAGTTCGCAGGGTGGTGTTGGACACCGGAACCCAGACCTTGTCTTTTCCCAGTGCCCTGGCAACACCCTGGGTCCCTTGGGGAACCCTGACCATCAGCCCGGACTGTCCCCCCGTCCCTATGGGGCCTGGTTCCGGGTCCTGCAGCGACACAGTGAGGAGAGGTGAGGCCAGGCAGGAGCGGGGAGAGGGCAGAGTGGACTCTCCCTGGGGGCCATGGATCCCTGGTCAGTGCAGACCCTGTTGTGTGCCGGCCCCTCGGGCACCGAGATTCCAGCTCCTGGTCTGGCTCCGGGAGGGAGACCAGAGTGTGGCCCCTGCTAGCTCAGATGTGTCACTCTGTCCTGTAGCTACAGCCTGTCCCACCAGCTGAACTCCACCTCCTAGTCGGCCAGCTCATCTTCACGGTCAAGAACAGGCCATCATGAAGGTCAGGGGCCATTGCGTGCCTGGTCAGGCAGGGGACGGCTCACTTTCACCTCAGGGAGTCTCTGGCTGGTCTAGCAGGGGCTCTGGAGGCCTGGCTTTCCAGGTTCTCTGCTGAACAGCTCTGGGACTGGAGCCATTTAACCTCTCCTCGCTGGGCCTCGCTTTCCTCTTCTGTGCAATGGGGTGAGGCTGAATGATCCCTCCCATGGCGGAAACATGTGGAGTGTTGGTGATGGACGTAAGCCGGGCACCGAGCCTGGATTGCAGAGTGCAGAGGGGGATGGTGAGCGGTGTGGGCAGTGAGCACTCCTTCCCCCAAAATCAATTTAGCTCTTCCACGTAGCCGCCAGACCACTGGCTGGGAGCCCAGGAGCAGTGGCCGACCACACTCCTGACACCAGGCCCCTGCGTGTGGCTCTTCCTCAGCACTGGGACACGGTGGGGACCGCGGGACTTGGGGTCAGCTCCTCTCTCTGAGGGAAGGAGACGAAAGAAGGCTTTCCTTGGGGACCCCCAATGCCACATAAGAGGGGAGGAGGCTTCCCCCAAACAGTACTTTGAAATTCTGCTTCTGTTAGAACCTGAGCCTTGGGCTTTGGTTATTTCACTTGCTGGGCTGACGAGATACACTTGTTGTCCAAGACTCCTCCTCAGATGAAGAGCTCTTGCAGGTCCCGGGCATCCTGGAGCCCGGGGTGGGAGAGGGGCCAGTCCCCTCCCAGGCTCCTGCAGGAGACCTGTCCTCCCAAAGGCAGGATGGTTTCGGGTCGTGGTCCTGGGCTAGGGTTGGAGACAGCCTGTCACTGCTCCTGACTCTGGGGTGAGTGGGCCTTTTTTAGGCAAAGCAACACCCACCGAAGGCAGTGGCTTCAGAAAGAACACACTCCTGGGCCCGGTCCCGCCCCAGGGCGGTGGCTGACTTCCCCAGCCCCAGAGGAAGAAGGATAGCCTCTGCTTCCTTGGGCTTTGGTCCTCTGACCCACGAGCAAGCACTGAAAAGTTTCTAGCCCTCCTCTGGAAGCGCACCATCCCTGAGCGGGCCAGTCACGGTCCACACACGAAGACGGACAACGTGCTAAGTAAGTGCACGAGGTGATCCTGTTCAAATGGCCTGCGGGGCGGTGGGGTTGCTGCTTCTGTGCCCTCCAGTGGGCCGCTTTTCCCTGGATGGAAATTCTCCTGGAGGCGCCTCTCTGTCCTTTGAGCTCCGTTCCTGCTGGTTTCAGGACCAAGGGACTCCAACTGAGCATTGTGCCCCATGTCCTCAGGGCGATGGTGGTCATGGTCTGTTATGATGATCTGGGAGGTTCCTTCAGGTTCCTGCTCCCCTAGGCACAGGTGCGGTAGCGACAAGCCCCAGGGCCATCCCCCAATTTCAGCATTGTGCCCCATGTTCCCCAGGGATGGTGCTAATAGTCCGTTGGGATTGTCTGGGAGGGCCCTCCAGGTCCCCGCTGCCCCCCCAGGCACAGGTGTGGGTGGCAAGAAACCCCAGAGCCGTCCTCAAGCTTCAGCATTGTGCCCCATGTCCTCAGGGATGTTGCTAAGGTTCCATGAGGATCATCTGGGAGGATCCTCCCGGTTCCCGCTTCCCCAGGCACAGGTGTGGTGGCCAAAAGGCCCAGAGCCCTCCCCCAAATTCAGCATTGTGCCCCCGGGGGTGCTGGTGCCGGTCATGGGCTGTCAAGATGGTACAGGAGGATCCTCCAGGTGGGGCTTGGAGCCTGGGTAAACCTGGTCGCACTCAGGTTGCATGAGGAACAGATGAGTTGAGGTCTTCATTTGGAAGAGTCATTTCGCTTTTCCAAAAAGGTCAAGGTCATGGGTCTACTTTAGAATGAAGATAATGACTACTTAAAAACAAGTGTGTGTTTCCCCTTCTCCCAGAAATGGAAGCAGGTGTGCAGGCCATAGGTCGGAGGACCTACTTATCCCCACCTGACAGCACTTCTCTGCTCTGGATCTAGGAGACCCAAGGTTTGGAACATCAGCCTGTGGGTCAGTGATGTAGCATTTCACAGGATGTCAGTGTTCTGAGAAATCAGCAGGTCCATTTGGCACAGTGTCATCTTCCTGTCAGGACTGGCGGTCAAATGTCTCATGAACCCCACACTTCCGGGGATTTCCTCTTTCCTCCCGTTGACCGAGTGTTAGGGTTAGAGTTAGGGTACTGGTTAGGGCATGGGTTAGGGTACGGGTTAGGGTACGGGTTAGAGATAGGGTAGGGGTTAGGGCACGGTTTACCATACAGGGTAGGGTTTAGGGTTAGGCTACCATTTAGGGTACAGGTTAGGGTTAGGGTACGCTTTAGGGTTTGGGTTCGGTTCAGGGGTAGGGTTAGGCGTTAGTGTTCTGGTAGGTGTTGGGGTTAGGGTACGGGGTAGGTTTAGGGTACAGTTTAAGGTTAGTGTTAGGGACCTCTCCAAATGTTCCGTGCCTGCTATCACAGGAGGCTGGTGCCAAGCTGACAATGCAAGGATGAGCCAGGGGCTGCGCTTGTCATGGAACACATCTCAGAGGGGCTTGAATCTGCTCTGGGGTCCAGGCAAAGCCACCCCACACCTGCCTGTGTCCCAGCCCCTGTGGGAAGGTAGTAATGAACTGATTCTGACCTTGACCTCTCCCAACACAGGATTCCAGGGGCTCCCATTACTGTTAGGCTCAGGTCCACGGGCCTCGTCTGTGCCCATGCGCTGGGCCGTCCCCACAGTGGCTCCTGGCACACCTGAGTCCTGGTCACACATCTCTGTGGAAACCCCTGCCCTCCAGGTTGGATGGCCAATGTGACGGCCCTGTCAGGAACAGAATGGCACAAAATGCCGGGATGTCATTTCTCAGCTGATGGAGTCTGTGACTTCTCCTGGTTCCCTCTGTCCTGGGTTCATTCTCTGTCCCCTTCTCTGTCTCTGTGTCTGTGTCTCTCATAGGAGCAGACCCGTGGGTTCCATGGGCGATGTGAGAAACCGCAGAAGCCTCCCTTGTCCCCGTTTCCCTCTCCGGTCCTGGTGCCCCATTCCTTCCTAAGGCCTCCTCAACCTGACCGGAGCAGTGATTCTGGATTCTCTTCCACATGGGGACCCTGAGGCTGAAACAAGTAGGGCCCTGACCTTGGTCTTCAGACTGGTGGCCCTGTGCTCTTCCACCTTCTGCGTAGCCAGGTCCTAAGGCCCCCAAGCCCCGAGTCTGTCCTCTGCTGAGAAGGACCTCGAGGGGTTAGAAAACATTTTCCCAAGACTGGGATCACAGGGGGTCGGGGATGGATATCCAAGGCCGAGAGGCACTTCTATAAGACTGTGGCACCCTTGGGACACTACATCTCTGCAGCCCAAGTGACATCAGAGTAAGCTGAGGCCTTTTGTGCTATAGCCCTCCGGACTTGGGGGAGGGTATCTCTTACTACTCCCAAGTTCGCAGGGTGGTGTTGGACACCGGAACCCAGACCTTGTCTTTTCCCAGTGCCCTGGCAACACCCTGGGTCCCTTGGGGAACCCTGACCATCAGCCCGGACTGTCCCCCCGTCCCTATGGGGCCTGGTTCCGGGTCCTGCAGCGACACAGTGAGGAGAGGTGAGGCCAGGCAGGAGCGGGGAGAGGGCAGAGTGGACTCTCCCTGGGGGCCATGGATCCCTGGTCAGTGCAGACCCTGTTGTGTGCCGGCCCCTCGGGCACCGAGATTCCAGCTCCTGGTCTGGCTCCGGGAGGGAGACCAGAGTGTGGCCCCTGCTAGCTCAGATGTGTCACTCTGTCCTGTAGCTACAGCCTGTCCCACCAGCTGAACTCCACCTCCTAGTCGGCCAGCTCATCTTCACGGTCAAGAACAGGCCATCATGAAGGTCAGGGGCCATTGCGTGCCTGGTCAGGCAGGGGACGGCTCACTTTCACCTCAGGGAGTCTCTGGCTGGTCTAGCAGGGGCTCTGGAGGCCTGGCTTTCCAGGTTCTCTGCTGAACAGCTCTGGGACTGGAGCCATTTAACCTCTCCTCGCTGGGCCTCGCTTTCCTCTTCTGTGCAATGGGGTGAGGCTGAATGATCCCTCCCATGGCGGAAACATGTGGAGTGCTGGTGATGGACGTGAGCCGGGCACCGAGCCTGGATTGCAGAGTGCAGAGGGGGATGGTGAGCGGTGTGGGCAGTGAGCACTCCTTCCCCCAAAATCAATTTAGCTCTTCCACGTAGCCGCCAGACCACTGGCTGGGAGCCCAGGAGCAGTGGCCGACCACACTCCTGACACCAGGCCCCTGCGTGTGGCTCTTCCTCAGCACTGGGACACGGTGGGGACCGCGGGACTTGGGGTCAGCTCCTCTCTCTGAGGGAAGGAGACGAAAGAAGGCTTTCCTTGGGGACCCCCAATGCCACATAAGAGGGGAGGAGGCTTCCCCCAAACAGTACTTTGAAATTCTGCTTCTGTTAGAACCTGAGCCTTGGGCTTTGGTTATTTCACTTGCTGGGCTGACGAGATACACTTGTTGTCCAAGACTCCTCCTCAGATGAAGAGCTCTTGCAGGTCCCGGGCATCCTGGAGCCCGGGGTGGGAGAGGGGCCAGTCCCCTCCCAGGCTCCTGCAGGAGACCTGTCCTCCCAAAGGCAGGATGGTTTCGGGTCGTGGTCCTGGGCTAGGGTTGGAGACAGCCTGTCACTGCTCCTGACTCTGGGGTGAGTGGGCCTTTTTTAGGCAAAGCAACACCCACCGAAGGCAGTGGCTTCAGAAAGAACACACTCCTGGGCCCGGTCCCGCCCCAGGTCGGTGGCTGACTTCCCCAGCCCCAGAGGAAGAAGGATAGCCTCTGCTTCCTTGGGCTTTGGTCCTCTGACCCACGAGCAAGCACTGAAAAGTTTCTAGCCCTCCTCTGGAAGCGCACCATCCCTGAGCGGGCCAGTCACGGTCCACACACGAAGACGGACAACGTGCTAAGTAAGTGCAGGAGGTGATCCTGTTCAAATGGCCTGCGGGTCGGTGGGGTTGCTGCTTCTGTGCCCTCCAGTGGGCCGCTTTTCCCTGGATGGAAATTCTCCTGGAGGCGCCTCTCTGTCCTTTGAGCTCCGTTCCTGCTGGTTTCAGGACCAAGGGACTCCAACTGAGCATTGTGCCCCATGTCCTCAGGGCGATGGTGGTCATGGTCTGTTATGATGATCTGGGAGTTTCCTTCAGGTTCCTGCTCCCCTAGGCACAGGTGCGGTAGCGACAAGCCCCAGGGCCATCCCCCAATTTCAGCATTGTGCCCCATGTTCCCCAGGGATGTTGCTAATAGTCCGTTGGTATTGTCTGGGAGGGCCCTCCAGGTTCCCGCTGCCCCCCCAGGCACAGGTGTGGGTGGCAAGAAACCCCAGAGCCGTCCTCAAGCTTCAGCATTGTGCCCCATGTCCTCAGGGATGTTGCTAAGGTTCCATGAGGATCATCTGGGAGGATCCTCCCGGTTCCCGCTTCCCCAGGCACAGGTGTGGTGGCCAAAAGGCCCAGAGCCCTCCCCCAAATTCAGCATTGTGCCCCCGGGGGTGCTGGTGCCGGTCATGGGCTGTCAAGATGGTACAGGAGGATCCTCCAGGTGGGGCTTGGAGCCTGGCTAAACCTGGTCGCACTCAGGTTGCATGAGGAACAGATGAGTTGAGGTCTTCATTTGGAAGAGTCATTTCGCTTTTCCAAAAAGGTCAAGGTCATGGGTCTACTTTAGAATGAAGATACTGACTACTTATAAACAAGTGTGTGTTTCCCCTTGTCCCAGAAATGGAAGCAGGTGTGCAGGCCATAGGTCGGAGGACCTACTGATCCCCACCTGACAGCAATTCTCTGCTCTGGATCTAGGAGACCCAAGGTTTGGAACATCAGCCTGTGGGTCAGTGATGTAGCATTTCACAGGATGTCAGTGTTCTGAGAAATCAGCAGGTCCATTTGGCACAGTGTCATCTTCCTGTCAGGACTGGCGGTCAAATGTCTCATGAACCCCACACTTCCGGGGATTTCCTCTTTCCTCCCGTTGACCGAGGGTTAGGGTTAGAGTTAGGGTACTGGTTAGGGCATGGGTTAGGGTACGGGTTAGGGTACGGGTTAGAGATAGGGTAGGGGTTAGGGCACGGTTTACCGTACAGGGTAGGGTTTAGGGTTAGGCTACCATTTAGGGTACGGGTTAGGGTTAGGGTACGCTTTAGGGTTTGGGTTCGGTTCAGGGGTAGGGTTAGGCGTTAGTGTTCTGGTAGGTGTTGGGGTTAGGGTACGGGGTAGGTTTAGGGTACAGTTTAAGGTTAGTGTTAGGGACCTCTCCAAATGTTCCGTGCCTGCTATCACAGGAGGCTGGTGCCAAGCTGACAATGCAAGGATGAGCCAGGGGCTGCGCTTGTCATGGAACACAGCTCAGAGTGGCTTGAATCTGCTCTGGGGTCCAGGCAAAGCCACCCCACACCTGCCTGTGTCCCAGCCCCTGTGGGAAGGTAGTAATGAACTGATTCTGACCTTGACCTCTCCCAACACAGGATTCCAGGGGCTCCCATTACTGTTAGGCTCAGGTCCACGGGCCTCGTCTGTGCCCATGCGCTGGGCCGTCCCCACAGTGGCTCCTGGCACACCTGAGTCCTGGTCACACATCTCTGTGGAAACCCCTGCCCTCCAGGTTGGATGGCCAATGTGACGGCCCTGTCAGGAACAGAATGGCACAAAATGCCGGGATGTCATTTCTCAGCTGATGGAGTCTGTGACTTCTCCTGGTTCCCTCTGTCCTGGGTTCATTCTCTGTCCCCTTCTCTGTCTCTGTGTCTGTGTCTCTCATAGGAGCAGACCCGTGGGTTCCATGGGCGATGTGAGAAACCGCAGAAGCCTCCCTTGTCCCCGTTTCCCTCTCCGGTCCTGGTGCCCCATTCCTTCCTAAGGCCTCCTCAACCTGACCGGAGCAGTGATTCTGGATTCTCTTCCACATGGGGACCCTGAGGCTGAAACAAGTAGGGCCCTGACCTTGGTCTTCAGACTGGTGGCCCTGTGCTCTTCCACCTTCTGCGTAACCAGGTCCTAAGGCCCCCAAGCCCCGAGTCTGTCCTCTGCTGAGAAGGACCTCGAGGGGTTAGAAAACATTTTCCCAAGACTGGGATCACAGGGGGTCGGGGATGGATATCCAAGGCCGAGAGGCACTTCTATAAGACTGTGGCACCCTTGGGACACTACATCTCTGCAGCCCAAGTGACATCAGAGTAAGCTGAGGCCTTTTGTGCTATAGCCCTCCGGACTTGGGGGAGGGTATCTCTTACTACTCCCAAGTTCGCAGGGTGGTGTTGGACACCGGAACCCAGACCTTGTCTTTTCCCAGTGCCCTGGCAACACCCTGGGTCCCTTGGGGAACCCTGACCATCAGCCCGGACTGTCCCCCCGTCCCTATGGGGCCTGGTTCCGGGTCCTGCAGCGACACAGTGAGGAGAGGTGAGGCCAGGCAGGAGCGGGGAGAGGGCAGAGTGGACTCTCCCTGGGGGCCATGGATCCCTGGTCAGTGCAGACCCTGTTGTGTGCCGGCCCCTCGGGCACCGAGATTCCAGCTCCTGGTCTGGCTCCGGGAGGGAGACCAGAGTGTGGCCCCTGCTAGCTCAGATGTGTCACTCTGTCCTGTAGCTACAGCCTGTCCCACCAGCTGAACTCCACCTCCTAGTCGGCCAGCTCATCTTCACGGTCAAGAACAGGCCATCATGAAGGTCAGGGGCCATTGCGTGCCTGGTCAGGCAGGGGACGGCTCACTTTCACCTCAGGGAGTCTCTGGCTGGTCTAGCAGGGGCTCTGGAGGCCTGGCTTTCCAGGTTCTCTGCTGAACAGCTCTGGGACTGGAGCCATTTAACCTCTCCTCGCTGGGCCTCGCTTTCCTCTTCTGTGTAATGGGGTGAGGCTGAATGATCCCTCCCATGGCGGAAACATGTGGAGTGCTGGTGATGGACGTAAGCCGGGCACCGAGCCTGGATTGCAGAGTGCAGAGGGGGATGGTGAGCGGTGTGGGCAGTGAGCACTCCTTCCCCCAAAATCAATTTAGCTCTTCCACGTAGCCGCCAGACCACTGGCTGGGAGCCCAGGAGCAGTGGCCGACCACACTCCTGACACCAGGCCCCTGCGTGTGGCTCTTCCTCAGCACTGGGACACGGTGGGGACCGCGGGACTTGGGGTCAGCTCCTCTCTCTGAGGGAAGGAGACGAAAGAAGGCTTTCCTTGGGGACCCCCAATGCCACATAAGAGGGGAGGAGGCTTCCCCCAAACAGTACTTTGAAATTCTGCTTCTGTTAGAACCTGAGCCTTGGGCTTTGGTTATTTCACTTGCTGGGCTGACGAGATACACTTGTTGTCCAAGACTCCTCCTCAGATGAAGAGCTCTTGCAGGTCCCGGGCATCCTGGAGCCCGGGGTGGGAGAGGGGCCAGTCCCCTCCCAGGCTCCTGCAGGAGACCTGTCCTCCCAAAGGCAGGATGGTTTCGGGTCGTGGTCCTGGGCTAGGGTTGGAGACAGCCTGTCACTGCTCCTGACTCTGGGGTGAGTGGGCCTTTTTTAGGCAAAGCAACACCCACCGAAGGCAGTGGCTTCAGAAAGAACACACTCCTGGGCCCGGTCCCGCCCCAGGGCGGTGGCTGACTTCCCCAGCCCCAGAGGAAGAAGGATAGCCTCTGCTTCCTTGGGCTTTGGTCCTCTGACCCACGAGCAAGCACTGAAAAGTTTCTAGCCCTCCTCTGGAAGCGCACCATCCCTGAGCGGGCCAGTCACGGTCCACACACGAAGACGGACAACGTGCTAAGTAAGTGCAGGAGGTGATCCTGTTCAAATGGCCTGCGGGGCGGTGGGGTGGCTGCTTCTGTGCCCTCCAGTGTGCCGCTTTTCCCTGGATGGAAATTCTCCTGGAGGCGCCTCTCTGTCCTTTGAGCTCCGTTCCTGCTGGTTTCAGGACCAAGGGACTCCAACTGAGCATTGTGCCCCATGTCCTCAGGGCGATGGTGGTCATGGTCTGTTATGATGATCTGGGAGGTTCCTTCAGGTTCCTGCTCCCCTAGGCACAGGTGCGGTAGCGACAAGCCCCAGGGCCATCCCCCAATTTCAGCATTGTGCCCCATGTTCCCCAGGGATGGTGCTAATAGTCCGTTGGGATTGTCTGGGAGGGCCCTCCAGGTTCCCGCTGCCCCCCCAGGCACAGGTGTGGGTGGCAAGAAACCCCAGAGCCGTCCTCAAGCTTCAGCATTGTGCCCCATGTCCTCAGGGATGTTGCTAAGGTTCCATGAGGATCATCTGGGAGGATCCTCCCGGTTCCCGCTTCCCCAGGCACAGGTGTGGTGGCCAAAAGGCCCAGAGCCCTCCCCCAAATTCAGCATTGTGCCCCCGGGGGTGCTGGTGCCGGTCATGGGCTGTCAAGATGGTACAGGAGGATCCTCCAGGTGGGGCTTGGAGCCTGGGTAAACCTGGTCGCACTCAGGTTGCATGAGGAACAGATGAGTTGAGGTCTTCATTTGGAAGAGTCATTTCGCTTTTCCAAAAAGGTCAAGGTCATGGGTCTACTTTAGAATGAAGATAATGACTACTTAAAAACAAGTGTGTGTTTCCCCTTCTCCCAGAAATGGAAGCAGGTGTGCAGGCCATAGGTCGGAGGACCTACTTATCCCCACCTGACAGCACTTCTCTGCTCTGGATCTAGGAGACCCAAGGTTTGGAACATCAGCATGTGGGTCAGTGATGTAGCATTTCACAGGATGTCAGTGTTCTGAGAAATCAGCAGGGCCATTTGGCACAGTGTCATCTTCCTGTCAGGACTGGCGGTCAAATGTCTCATGAACGCCACACTTCCGGGGATTTCCTCTTTCCTCCCGTTGACCGAGGGTTAGGGTTAGAGTTAGGGTACTGGTTAGGGCATGGGTTAGGGTACGGGTTAGGGTACGGGTTAGAGATAGGGTAGGGGTTAGGGCACGGTTTACCGTACAGGGTAGGGTTTAGGGTTAGGCTACCATTTAGGGTACGGGTTAGGGTTAGGGTACGCTTTAGGGTTTGGGTTCGGTTCAGGGGTAGGGTTAGGCGTTAGTGTTCTGGTAGGTGTTGGGGTTAGGGTACGGGGTAGGTTTAGGGTAGAGTTTAAGGTTAGTGTTAGGGACCTCTCCAAATGTTCCGTGCCTGCTATCACAGGAGGCTGGTGCCAAGCTGACAATGCAAGGATGAGCCAGGGGCTGCGCTTGTCATGGAACACAGCTCAGAGGGGCTTGAATCTGCTCTGGGGTCCAGGCAAAGCCACCCCACACCTGCCTGTGTCCCAGCCCCTGTGGGAAGGTAGTAATGAACTGATTCTGAACTTGACCTCTCCCAACACAGGATTCCAGGGGCTCCCATTACTGTTAGGCTCAGGTCCACGGGCCTCGTCTGTGCCCATGCGCTGGGCCGTCCCCACAGTGGCTCCTGGCACACCTGAGTCCTGGTCACACATCTCTGTGGAAACCCCTGCCCTCCAGGTTGGATGGCCAATGTGACGGCCCTGTCAGGAACAGAATGGCACAAAATGCCGGGATGTCATTTCTCAGCTGATGGAGTCTGTGACTTCTCCTGGTTCCCTCTGTCCTGGGTTCATTCTCTGTCCCCTTCTCTGTCTCTGTGTCTGTGTCTCTCACAGGAGCAGACCCGTGGGTTCCATGGGCGATGTGAGAAACCGCAGAAGCCTCCCTGGTCCCCGTTTCCCTCTCCGGTCCTGGTGCCCCATTCCTTCCTAAGGCCTCCTCAACCTGACCGGAGCAGTGATTCTGGATTCTCTTCCACATGGGGACCCTGAGGCTGAAACAAGAAGGGCCCTGACCTTGGTCTTCAGACTGGTGGCCCTGTGCTCTTCCACCTTCTGCGTAGCCAGGTCCTAAGGCCCCCAAGCCCCGAGTCTGTCCTCTGCTGAGAAGGACCTCGAGGGGTTAGAAAACATTTTCCCAAGACTGGGATCACAGGGGGTCGGGGATGGATATCCAAGGCCGAGAGGCACTTCTATAAGACTGTGGCACCCTTGGGACACTACATCTCTGCAGCCCAAGTGACATCAGAGTAAGCTGAGGCCTTTTGTGCTATAGCCCTCCGGACTTGGGGGAGGGTATCTCTTACTACTCCCAAGTTCGCAGGGTGGTGTTGGACACCGGAACCCAGACCTTGTCTTTTCCCAGTGCCCTGGCAACACCCTGGGTCCCTTGGGGAACCCTGACCATCAGCCCGGACTGTCCCCCCGTCCCTATGGGGCCTGGTTCCGGGTCCTGCAGCGACACAGTGAGGAGAGGTGAGGCCAGGCAGGAGCGGGGAGAGGGCAGAGTGGACTCTCCCTGGGGGCCATGGATCCCTGCTCAGTGCAGACCCTGTTGTGTGCCGGCCCCTCGGGCACCGAGATTCCAGCTCCTGGTCTGGCTCCGGGAGGGAGACCAGAGTGTGGCCCCTGCTAGCTCAGATGTGTCACTCTGTCCTGTAGCTACAGCCTGTCCCACCAGCTGAACTCCACCTCCTAGTCGGCCAGCTCATCTTCACGGTCAAGAACAGGCCATCATGAAGGTCAGGGGCCATTGCGTGCCTGGTCAGGCAGGGGACGGCTCACTTTCACCTCAGGGAGTCTCTGGCTGGTCTAGCAGGGGCTCTGGAGGCCTGGCTTTCCAGGTTCTCTGCTGAACAGCTCTGGGACTGGAGCCATTTAACCTCTCCTCGCTGGGCCTCGCTTTCCTCTTCTGTGCAATGGGGTGAGGCTGAATGATCCCTCCCATGGCGGAAACATGTGGAGTGCTGGTGATGGACGTGAGCCGGGCACCGAGCCTGGATTGCAGAGTGCAGAGGGGGATGGTGAGCGGTGTGGGCAGTGAGCACTCCTTCCCCCAAAATCAATTTAGCTCTTCCACGTAGCCGCCAGACCACTGGCTGGGAGCCCAGGAGCAGTGGCCGACCACACTCCTGACACCAGGCCCCTGCGTGTGGCTCTTCCTCAGCACTGGGACACGGTGGGGACCGCGGGACTTGGGGTCAGCTCCTCTCTCTGAGGGAAGGAGACGAAAGAAGGCTTTCCTTGGGGACCCCCAATGCCACATAAGAGGGGAGGAGGCTTCCCCCAAACAGTACTTTGAAATTCTGCTTCTGTTAGAACCTGAGCCTTGGGCTTTGTTTATTTCACTTGCTGGGCTGACGAGATACACTTGTTCTCCAAGACTCCTCCTCAGATGAAGAGCCCTTGCAGGTCCCGGGCATCCTGGAGCCCGGGGTGGGAGAGGGGCCAGTCCCCTCCCAGGCTCCTGCAGGAGACCTGTCCTCCCAAAGGCAGGATGGTTTCGGGTCGTGGTCCTGGGCTAGGGTTGGAGACAGCCTTTCACTGCTCCTGACTCTGGGGTGAGTGGGCCTTTTTTAGGCAAAGCAACACCCACCGAAGGCAGTGGCTTCAGAAAGAACACACTCCTGGGCCCGGTCCCGCCCCAGGTCGGTGGCTGACTTCCCCAGCCCCAGAGGAAGAAGGATAGCCTCTGCTTCCTTGGGCTTTGGTCCTCTGACCCACGAGCAAGCACTGAAAAGTTTCTAGCCCTCCTCTGGAAGCGCACCATCCCTGAGCGGGCCAGTCACGGTCCACACACGAAGACGGACAACGTGCTAAGTAAGTGCAGGAGGTGATCCTGTTCAAATGGCCTGCGGGTCGGTGGGGTTGCTGCTTCTGTGCCCTCCAGTGGGCCGCTTTTCCCTGGATGGAAATTCTCCTGGAGGCGCCTCTCTGTCCTTTGACCTCCGTTCCTGCTGGTTTCAGGACCAAGGGACTCCAACTGAGCATTGTGCCCCATGTCCTCAGGGCGATGGTGGTCATGGTCTGTTATGATGATCTGGGAGTTTCCTTCAGGTTCCTGCACCCCTAGGCACAGGTGCGGTAGCGACAAGCCCCAGGGCCATCCCCCAATTTCAGCATTGTGCCCCATGTTCCCCAGGGATGGTGCTAATAGTCCGTTGGGATTGTCTGGGAGGGCCCTCCAGGTTCCCGCTGCCCCCCCAGGCACAGGTGTGGGTGGCAAGAATCCCCAGAGCCGTCCTCAAGCTTCAGCATTGTGCCCCATGTCCTCAGGGATGTTGCTAAGGTTCCATGAGGATCATCTGGGAGGATCCTCCCGGTTCCCGCTTCCCCAGGCACAGGTGTGGTGGCCAAAAGGCCCAGAGCCCTCCCCCAAATTCAGCATTGTGCCCCCGGGGGTGCTGGTGCCGGTCATGGGCTGTCAAGATGGTACAGGAGGATCCTCCAGGTGGGGCTTGGAGCCTGGGTAAACCTGGTCGCACTCAGGTTGCATGAGGAACAGATGAGTTGAGGTCTTCATTTGGAAGAGTCATTTCGCTTTTCCAAAAAGGTCAAGGTCATGGGTCTACTTTAGAATGAAGATAATGACTACTTAAAAACAAGTGTGTGTTTCCCCTTCTCCCAGAAATGGAAGCAGGTGTGCAGGCCATAGGTCGGAGGACCTACTGATCCCCACCTGACAGCACTTCTCTGCTCTGGATCTAGGAGACCCAAGGTTTGGAACATCAGCCTGTGGGTCAGTGATGTAGCATTTCACAGGATGTCAGTGTTCTGAGAAATCAGCAGGTCCATTTGGCACAGTGTCATCTTCCTGTCAGGACTGGCGGTCAAATGTCTCATGAACCCCACACTTCCGGGGATTTCCTCTTTCCTCCCGTTGACCGAGGGTTAGGTTTAGAGTTAGGGTACTGGTTAGGGCATGGGTTAGGGTACGGGTTAGGGTACGGGTTAGAGATAGGGTAGGGGTTAGGGCACGGTTTACCGTACAGGGTAGGGTTTAGGGTTAGGCTACCATTTAGGGTACGGGTTAGGGTTAGGGTACGCTTTAGGGTTTGGGTTCGGTTCAGGGGTAGGGTTAGGCGTTAGTGTTCTGGTAGGTGTTGGGGTTAGGGTACGGGGTAGGTTTAGGGTACAGTTTAAGGTTAGTGTTAGGGACCTCTCCAAATGTTCCGTGCCTGCTATCACAGGAGGCTGGTGCCAAGCTGACAATGCAAGGATGAGCCAGGGGCTGCGCTTGTCATGGAACACAGCTCAGAGGGGCTTGAATCTGCTCTGGGGTCCAGGCAAAGCCACTCCACACCTGCCTGTGTCCCAGCCCCTGTGGGAAGGTAGTAATGAACTGATTCTGAACTTGACCTCTCCCAACACAGGATTCCAGGGGCTCCCATTACTGTTAGGCTCAGGTCCACGGGCCTCGTCTGTGCCCATGCGCTGGGCCGTCCCCACAGTGGCTCCTGGCACACCTGAGTCCTGGTCACACATCTCTGTGGAAACCCCTGCCCTCCAGGTTGGATGGCCAATGTGACGGCCCTGTCAGGAACAGAATGGCACAAAATGCCGGGATGTCATTTCTAAGCTGATGGAGTCTGTGACTTCTCCTGGTTCCCTCTGTCCTGGGTTCATTCTCTGTCCCCTTCTCTGTCTCTGTGTCTGTGTCTCTCACAGGAGCAGACCCGTGGGTTCCATGGGCGATGTGAGAAACCGCAGAAGCCTCCCTTGTCCCCGTTTCCCTCTCCGGTCCTGGTGCCCCATTCCTTCCTAAGGCCTCCTCAACCTGACCGGAGCAGTGATTCTGGATTCTCTTCCACATGGGGACCCTGAGGCTGAAACAAGTAGGGCCCTGACCTTGGTCTTCAGACTGGTGGCCCTGTGCTCTTCCACCTTCTGCGTAGCCAGTTCCTAAGGCCCCCAGCCCCGAGTCTGTCTTCTGCTGAGAAGGACCTGGAGGGGTTAGAAAACATTTTCCCAAGACTGGGATCACAGGGGGTCGGGGATGGATATCCAAGGCCTAGAGGCACTTCTATAAGACTGTGGCACCCTTGGGACACTACATCTCTGCAGCCCAAGTGACATCAGAGTAAGCTGAGGCCTTTTGTGCTATAGCCCTCCGGACTTGGGGGAGGGTATCTCTTACTACTCCCAAGTTCGCAGGGTGGTGTTGGACACCGGAACCCAGACCTTGTCTTTTCCCAGTGCCCTGGCAACACCCTGGGTCCCTTGGGGAACCCTGACCATCAGCCCGGACTGTCCCCCCGTCCCTATGGGGCCTGGTTCCGGGTCCTGCAGCGACACAGTGAGGAGAGGTGAGGCCAGGCAGGAGCGGGGAGAGGGCAGAGTGGACTCTCCCTGGGGGCCATGGATCCCTGGTCAGTGCAGACCCTGTTGTGTGCCGGCCCCTCGGGCACCGAGATTCCAGCTCCTGGTCTGGCTCCGGGAGGGAGACCAGAGTGTGGCCCCTGCTAGCTCAGATGTGTCACTCTGTCCTGTAGCTACAGCCTGTCCCACCAGCTGAACTCCACCTCCTAGTCGGCCAGCTCATCTTCACGGTCAAGAACAGGCCATCATGAAGGTCAGGGGCCATTGCGTGCCTGGTCAGGCAGGGGACGGCTCACTTTCACCTCAGGGAGTCTCTGGCTGGTCTAGCAGGGGCTCTGGAGGCCTGGCTTTCCAGGTTCTCTGCTGAACAGCTCTGGGACTGGAGCCATTTAACCTCTCCTCGCTGGGCCTCGCTTTCCTCTTCTGTGCAATGGGGTGAGGCTGAATGATCCCTCCCATGGCGGAAACATGTGGAGTGCTGGTGATGGACGTGAGCCGGGCACCGAGCCTGGATTGCAGAGTGCAGAGGGGGATGGTGAGCGGTGTGGGCAGTGAGCACTCCTTCCCCCAAAATCAATTTAGCTCTTCCACGTAGCCGCCAGACCACTGGCTGGGAGCCCAGGAGCAGTGGCCGACCACACTCCTGACACCAGGCCCCTGCGTGTGGCTCTTCCTCAGCACTGGGACACGGTGGGGACCGCGGGACTTGGGGTCAGCTCCTCTCTCTGAGGGAAGGAGACGAAAGAAGGCTTTCCTTGGGGACCCCCAATGCCACATAAGAGGGGAGGAGGCTTCCCCCAAACAGTACTTTGAAATTCTGCTTCTGTTAGAACCTGAGCCTTGGGCTTTGGTTATTTCACTTGCTGGGCTGACGAGATACACTTGTTGTCCAAGACTCCTCCTCAGATGAAGAGCTCTTGCAGGTCCCGGGCATCCTGGAGCCCGGGGTGGGAGAGGGGCCAGTCCCCTCCCAGGCTCCTGCAGGAGACCTGTCCTCCCAAAGGCAGGATGGTTTCGGGTCGTGGTCCTGGGCTAGGGTTGGAGACAGCCTGTCACTGCTCCTGACTCTGGGGTGAGTGGGCCTTTTTTAGGCAAAGCAACACCCACCGAAGGCAGTGGCTTCAGAAAGAACACACTCCTGGGCCCGGTCCCGCCCCAGGGCGGTGGCTGACTTCCCCAGCCCCAGAGGAAGAAGGATAGCCTCTGCTTCCTTGGGCTTTGGTCCTCTGACCCACGAGCAAGCACTGAAAAGTTTCTAGCCCTCCTCTGGAAGCGCACCATCCCTGAGCGGGCCAGTCACGGTCCACACACGAAGACGGACAACGTGCTAAGTAAGTGCAGGAGGTGATCCTGTTCAAATGGCCTGCGGGTCGGTGGGGTTGCTGCTTCTGTGCCCTCCAGTGGGCCGCTTTTCCGTGGATGGAAATTCTCCGGGAGGCGCCTCTCTGTCCTTTGAGCTCCGTTCCTGCTGGTTTCAGGACCAAGGGACTCCAACTGAGCATTGTGCCCCATGTCCTCAGGGCGATGGTGGTCATGGTCTGTTATGATGATCTGGGAGTTTCCTTCAGGTTCCTGCTCCCCTAGGCACAGGTGCGGTAGCGACAAGCCCCAGGGCCATCCCCCAATTTCAGCATTGTGCCCCATGTTCCCCAGGGATGGTGCTAATAGTCCGTTGGGATTGTCTGGGAGGGCCCTCCAGGTTCCCGCTGCCCCCCCAGGCACAGGTGTGGGTGGCAAGAATCCCCAGAGCCGTCCTCAAGCTTCAGCATTGTGCCCCATGTCCTCAGGGATGTTGCTAAGGTTCCATGAGGATCATCTGGGAGGATCCTCCCGGTTCCCGCTTCCCCAGGCACAGGTGTGGTGGCCAAAAGGCCCAGAGCCCTCCCCCAAATTCAGCATTGTGCCCCCGGGGGTGCTGGTGCCGGTCATGGGCTGTCAAGATGGTACAGGAGGATCCTCCAGGTGGGGCTTGGAGCCTGGGTAAACCTGGTCGCACTCAGGTTGCATGAGGAACAGATGAGTTGAGGTCTTCATTTGGAAGAGTCATTTCGCTTTTCCAAAAAGGTCAAGGTCATGGGTCTACTTTAGAATGAAGATAATGACTACTTAAAAACAAGTGTGTGTTTCCCCTTCTCCCAGAAATGGAAGCAGGTGTGCAGGCCATAGGTCGGAGGACCTACTTATCCCCACCTGACAGCACTTCTCTGCTCTGGATCTAGGAGACCCAAGGTTTGGAACATCAGCCTGTGGGTCAGTGATGTAGCATTTCACAGGATGTCAGTGTTCTGAGAAATCAGCAGGTCCATTTGGCACAGTGTCATCTTCCTGTCAGGACTGGCGGTCAAATGTCTCATGAACCCCACACTTCCGGGGATTTCCTCTTTCCTCCCGTTGACCGAGGGTTAGGGTTAGAGTTAGGGTACTGGTTAGGGCATGGGTTAGGGTACGGGTTAGGGTACGGGTTAGAGATAGGGTAGGGGTTAGGGCACGGTTTACCGTACAGGGTAGGGTTTAGGGTTAGGCTACCATTTAGGGTACGGGTTAGGGTTAGGGTACGCTTTAGGGTTTGGGTTCGGTTCAGGGGTAGGGTTAGGCGTTAGTGTTCTGGTAGGTGTTGGGGTTAGGGTACGGGGTAGGTTTAGGGTAGAGTTTAAGGTTAGTGTTAGGGACCTCTCCAAATGTTCCGTGCCTGCTATCACAGGAGGCTGGTGCCAAGCTGACAATGCAAGGATGAGCCAGGGGCTGCGCTTGTCATGGAACACAGCTCAGAGGGGCTTGAATCTGCTCTGGGGTCCAGGCAAAGCCACCCCACACCTGCCTGTGTCCCAGCCCCTGTGGGAAGGTAGTAATGAACTGATTCTGACCTTGACCTCTCCCAACACAGGATTCCAGGGGCTCCCATTACTGTTAGGCTCAGGTCCACGGGCCTCGTCTGTGCCCATGCGCTGGGCCGTCCCCACAGTGGCTCCTGGCACACCTGAGTCCTGGTCACACATCTCTGTGGAAACCCCTGCCCTCCAGGTTGGATGGCAAATGTGACGGCCCTGTCAGGAACAGAATGGCACAAAATGCCGGGATGTCATTTCTCAGCTGATGGAGTCTGTGACTTCTCCTGGTTCCCTCTGTCCTGGGTTCATTCTCTGTCCCCTTCTCTGTCTCTGTGTCTGTGTCTCTCATAGGAGCAGACCCGTGGGTTCCATGGGCGATGTGAGAAACCGCAGAAGCCTCCCTTGTCCCCGTTTCCCTCTCCGGTCCTGGTGCCCCATTCCTTCCTAAGGCCTCCTCAACCTGACCGGAGCAGTGATTCTGGATTCTCTTCCACATGGGGACCCTGAGGCTGAAACAAGTAGGGCCCTGACCTTGGTCTTCAGACTGGTGGCCCTGTGCTCTTCCACCTTCTGCGTAGCCAGGTCCTAAGGCCCCCAAGCCCCGAGTCTGTCCTCTGCTGAGAAGGACCTCGAGGGGTTAGAAAACATTTTCCCAAGACTGGGATCACAGGGGGTCGGGGATGGATATCCAAGGCCGAGAGGCACTTCTATAAGACTGTGGCACCCTTGGGACACTACATCTCTGCAGCCCAAGTGACATCAGAGTAAGCTGAGGCCTTTTGTGCTATAGCCCTCCGGACTTGGGGGAGGGTATCTCTTACTACTCCCAAGTTCGCAGGGTGGTGTTGGACACCGGAACCCAGACCTTGTCTTTTCCCAGTGCCCTGGCAACACCCTGGGTCCCTTGGGGAAACCTGACCATCAGCCCGGACTGTCCCCCCGTCCGTATGGGACCTGGTTCCGGGTCCTGCAGCGACACAGTGAGGAGAGGTGAGGCCAGGCAGGAGCGGGGAGAGGGCAGAGTGGACTCTCCCTGGGGGCCATGGATCCCTGGTCAGTGCAGACCCTGTTGTGTGCCGGCCCCTCGGGCACCGAGATTCCAGCTCCTGGTCTGGCTCCGGGAGGGAGACCAGAGTGTGGCCCCTGCTAGCTCAGATGTGTCACTCTGTCCTGTAGCTACAGCCTGTCCCACCAGCTGAACTCCACCTCCTAGTCGGCCAGCTCATCTTCACGGTCAAGAACAGGCCATCATGAAGGTCAGGGGCCATTGCGTGCCTGGTCAGGCAGGGGACGGCTCACTTTCACCTCAGGGAGTCTCTGGCTGGTCTAGCAGGGGCTCTGGAGGCCTGGCTTTCCAGGTTCTCTGCTGAACAGCTCTGGGACTGGAGCCATTTAACCTCTCCTCGCTGGGCCTCGCTTTCCTCTTCTGTGCAATGGGGTGAGGCTGAATGATCCCTCCCATGGCGGAAACATGTGGAGTGCTGGTGATGGACGTAAGCCGGGCACCGAGCCTGGATTGCAGAGTGCAGAGGGGGATGGTGAGCGGTGTGGGCAGTGAGCACTCCTTCCCCCAAAATCAATTTAGCTCTTCCACGTAGCCGCCAGACCACTGGCTGGGAGCCCAGGAGCAGTGGCCGACCACACTCCTGACACCAGGCCCCTGCGTGTGGCTCTTCCTCAGCACTGGGACACGGTGGGGACCGCGGGACTTGGGGTCAGCTCCTCTCTCTGAGGGAAGGAGACGAAAGAAGGCTTTCCTTGGGGACCCCCAATGCCACATAAGAGGGGAGGAGGCTTCCCCCAAACAGTACTTTGAAATTCTGCTTCTGTTAGAACCTGAGCCTTGGGCTTTGGTTATTTCACTTGCTGGGCTGACGAGATACACTTGTTGTCCAAGACTCCTCCTCAGATGAAGAGCCCTTGCAGGTCCCGGGCATCCTGGAGCCCGGGGTGGGAGAGGGGCCAGTCCCCTCCCAGGCTCCTGCAGGAGACCTGTCCTCCCAAAGGCAGGATGGTTTCGGGTCGTGGTCCTGGGCTAGGGTTGGAGACAGCCTGTCACTGCTCCTGACTCTGGGGTGAGGGGGCCTTTTTTAGGCAAAGCAACACCCACCGAAGGCAGTGGCTTCAGAAAGAACACACTCCTGGGCCCGGTCCCGCCCCAGGTCGGTGGCTGACTTCCCCAGCCCCAGAGGAAGAAGGATAGCCTCTGCTTCCTTGGGCTTTGGTCCTCTGACCCACGAGCAAGCACTGAAAAGTTTCTAGCCCTCCTCTGGAAGCGCACCATCCCTGAGCGGGCCAGTCACGGTCCACACACGAAGACGGACAACGTGCTAAGTAAGTGCAGGAGGTGATCCTGTTCAAATGGCCTGCGGGTCGGTGGGGTTGCTGCTTCTGTGCCCTCCAGTGGGCCGCTTTTCCCTGGATGGAAATTCTCCTGGAGGCGCCTCTCTGTCCTTTGAGCTCCGTTCCTGCTGGTTTCAGGACCAAGGGACTCCAACTGAGCATTGTGCCCCATGTCCTCAGGGCGATGGTGGTCATGGTCTGTTATGATGATCTGGGAGGTTCCTTCAGGTTCCTGCTCCCCTAGGCACAGGTGCGGTAGCGACAAGCCCCAGGGCCATCCCCCAATTTCAGCATTGTGCCCCATGTTCCCCAGGGATGGTGCTAATAGTCCGTTGGGATTGTCTGGGAGGGCCCTCCAGGTTCCCGCTGCCCCCCCAGGCACAGGTGTGGGTGGCAAGAATCCCCAGAGCCGTCCTCAAGCTTCGGCATTGTGCCCCATGTCCTCAGGGATGTTGCTAAGGTTCCATGAGGATCATCTGGGAGGATCCTCCCGGTTCTCGCTTCCCCGGGCACAGGTGTGGTGGCCAAAAGGCCCAGAGCCCTCCCCCAAATTCAGCATTGTGCCCCCGGGGGTGCTGGTGCCGGTCATGGGCTGTCAAGATGGTACAGGAGGATCCTCCAGGTGGGGCTTGGAGCCTGGGTCAACCTGGTCGCACTCAGGTTGCATGAGGAACAGATGAGTTGAGGTCTTCATTTGGAAGAGTCATTTCGCTTTTCCAAAAAGGTCAAGGTCATGGGTCTACTTTAGAATGAAGATAATGACTACTTAAAAACAAGTGTGTGTTTCCCCTTCTCCCAGAAATGGAAGCAGGTGTGCAGGCCATAGGTCGGAGGACCTACTGATCCCCACCTGACAGCACTTCTCTGCTCTGGATCTAGGAGACCCAAGGTTTGGAACATCAGCCTGTGGGTCAGTGATGTAGCATTTCACAGGATGTCAGTGTTCTGAGAAATCAGCAGGTCCATTTGGCACAGTGTCATCTTCCTGTCAGGACTGGCGGTCAAATGTCTCATGAACCCCACACTTCCGGGGATTTCCTCTTTCCTCCCGTTGACCGAGGGTTAGGGTTAGAGTTAGGGTACTGGTTAGGGCATGGGTTAGGGTACGGGTTAGGGTACGGGTTAGAGATAGGGTAGGGGTTAGGGCACGGTTTACCGTACAGGGTAGGGTTTAGGGTTAGGCTACCATTTAGGGTACGGGTTAGGGTTAGGGTACGCTTTAGGGTTTGGGTTCGGTTCAGGGGTAGGGTTAGGCGTTAGTGTTCTGGTAGGTGTTGGGGTTAGGGTACGGGGTAGGTTTAGGGTACAGTTTAAGGTTAGTGTTAGGGACCTCTCCAAATGTTCCGTGCCTGCTATCACAGGAGGCTGGTGCCAAGCTGACAATGCAAGGATGAGCCAGGGGCTGCGCTTGTCATGGAACACAGCTCAGAGGGGCTTGAATCTGCTCTGGGGTCCGGGCAAAGCCACCCCACAACTGCCTGTGTCCCAGCCCCTGTGGGAAGGTAGTAATGAACTGATTCTGACCTTGACCTCTCCCAACACAGGATTCCAGGGGCTCCCATTACTGTTAGGCTCAGGTCCACGGGCCTCGCCTGTGCCCATGCGCTGGGCCGTCCCCACAGTGGCTCCTGGCACACCTGAGTCCTGGTCACACATCTCTGTGGAAACCCCTGCCCTCCAGGTTGGATGGCCAATGTGACGGCCCTGTCAGGAACAGAATGGCACAAAATGCCGGGATTTCATTTCTAAGCTGATGGAGTCTGTGACTTCTCCTGGTTCCCTCTGTCCTGGGTTCATTCTCTGTCCCCTTCTCTGTCTCTGTGTCTGTGTCTCTCACAGGAGCAGACCCGTGGGTTCCATGGGCGATGTGAGAAACCGCAGAAGCCTCCCTTGTCCCCGTTTCCCTCTCCGGTCCTGGTGCCCCATTCCTTCCTAAGGCCTCCTCAACCTGACCGGAGCAGTGATTCTGGATTCTCTTCCACATGGGGACCCTGAGGCTGAAACAAGAAGGGCCCTGACCTTGGTCTTCAGACTGGTGGCCCTGTGCTCTTCCACCTTCTGCGTAGCCAGGTCCTAAGGCCCCCAAGCCCCGAGTCTGTCCTCTGCTGAGAAGGACCTCGAGGGGTTAGAAAACATTTTCCCAAGACTGGGATCACAGGGGGTCGGGGATGGATATCCAAGCCCGAGAGGCACTTCTATAAGACTGTGGCACCCTTGGGACACTACATCTCTGCAGCCCAAGTGACATCAGATTAAGCTCAGGCCTTTTGTGCTATAGCCCTCCGGACTTGGGGGAGGGTATCTCTTACTACTCCCAAGTTCGCAGGGTGGTGTTGGACACCGGAACCCAGACCTTGTCTTTTCCCAGTGCCCTGGCCACACCCTGGGTCCCTTGGGGAACCCTGACCATCAGCCCGGACTGTCCCCCCGTCCGTATGGGGCCTGGTTCCGGGTCCTGCAGCGACACAGTGAGGAGAGGTGAGGCCAGGCAGGAGCGGGGAGAGGGCAGAGTGGACTCTCCCTGGGGGCCATGGATCCCTGGTCAGTGCAGACCCTGTTGTGTGCCGGCCCCTCGGGCACCGAGATTCCAGCTCCTGGTCTGGCTCCGGGAGGGAGACCAGAGTGTGGCCCCTGCTAGCTCAGATGTGTCACTCTGTCCTGTAGCTACAGCCTGTCCCACCAGCTGAACTCCACCTCCTAGTCGGCCAGCTCATCTTCACGGTCAAGAACAGGCCATCATGAAGGTCAGGGGCCATTGCGTGCCTGGTCAGGCAGGGGACGGCTCACTTTCACCTCAGGGAGTCTCTGGCTGGTCTAGCAGGGGCTCTGGAGGCCTGGCTTTCCAGGTTCTCTGCTGAACAGCTCTGGGACTGGAGCCATTTAACCTCTCCTCGCTGGGCCTCGCTTTCCTCTTCTGTGCAATGGGGTGAGGCTGAATGATCCCTCCCATGGCGGAAACATGTGGAGTGCTGGTGATGGACGTGAGCCGGGCACCGAGCCTGGATTGCAGAGTGCAGAGGGGGATGGTGAGCGGTGTGGGCAGTGAGCACTCCTTCCCCCAAAATCAATTTAGCTCTTCCACGTAGCCGCCAGACCACTGGCTGGGAGCCCAGGAGCAGTGGCCGACCACACTCCTGACACCAGGCCCCTGCGTGTGGCTCTTCCTCAGCACTGGGACACGGTGGGGACCGCGGGACTTGGGGTCAGCTCCTCTCTCTGAGGGAAGGAGACGAAAGAAGGCTTTCCTTGGGGACCCCCAATGCCACATAAGAGGGGAGGAGGCTTCCCCCAAACAGTACTTTGAAATTCTGCTTCTGTTAGAACCTGAGCCTTGGGCTTTGGTTATTTCACTTGCTGGGCTGACGAGATACACTTGTTCTCCAAGACTCCTCCTCAGATGAAGAGCTCTTGCAGGTCCCGGGCATCCTGGAGCCCGGGGTGGGAGAGGGGCCAGTCCCCTCCCAGGCTCCTGCAGGAGACCTGTCCTCCCAAAGGCAGGATGGTTTCGGGTCGTGGTCCTGGGCTAGGGTTGGAGACAGCCTGTCACTGCTCCTGACTCTGGGGTGAGTGGGCCTTTTTTAGGCAAAGCAACACCCACCGAAGGCAGTGGCTTCAGAAAGAACACACTCCTGGGCCCGGTCCCGCCCCAGGTCGGTGGCTGACTTCCCCAGCCCCAGAGGAAGAAGGATAGCCTCTGCTTCCTTGGGCTTTGGTCCTCTGACCCACGAGCAAGCACTGAAAAGTTTCTAGCCCTCCTCTGGAAGCGCACCATCCCTGAGCGGGCCAGTCACGGTCCACACACGAAGACGGACAACGTGCTAAGTAAGTGCAGGAGGTGATCCTGTTCAAATGGCCTGCGGGTCGGTGGGGTTGCTGCTTCTGTGCCCTCCAGTGGGCCGCTTTTCCCTGGATGGAAATTCTCCTGGAGGCGCCTCTCTGTCCTTTGAGCTCCGTTCCTGCTGGTTTCAGGACCAAGGGACTCCAACTGAGCATTGTGCCCCATGTCCTCAGGGCGATGGTGGTCATGGTCTGTTATGATGATCTGGGAGGTTCCTTCAGGTTCCTGCTCCCCTAGGCACAGGTGCGGTAGCGACAAGCCCCAGGGCCATCCCCCAATTTCAGCATTGTGCCCCATGTTCCCCAGGGATGGTGCTAATAGTCCGTTGGGATTGTCTGGGAGGGCCCTCCAGGTTCCCGCTGCCCCCCCAGGCACAGGTGTGGGTGGCAAGAATCCCCAGAGCCGTCCTCAAGCTTCAGCATTGTGCCCCATGTCCTCAGGGATGTTGCTAAGGTTCCATGAGGATCATCTGGGAGGATCCTCCCGGTTCCCGCTTCCCCGGGCACAGGTGTGGTGGCCAAAAGGCCCAGAGCCCTCCCCCAAATTCAGCATTGTGCCCCCGGGGGTGCTGGTGCCGGTCATGGGCTGTCAAGATGGTACAGGAGGATCCTCCAGGTGGGGCTTGGAGCCTGGGTCAACCTGGTCGCACTCAGGTTGCATGAGGAACAGATGAGTTGAGGTCTTCATTTGGAAGAGTCATTTCGCTTTTCCAAAAAGGTCAAGGTCATGGGTCTACTTTAGAATGAAGATAATGACTACTTAAAAACAAGTGTGTGTTTCCCCTTCTCCCAGAAATGGAAGCAGGTGTGCAGGCCATAGGTCGGAGGACCTACTTATCCCCACCTGACAGCACTTCTCTGCTCTGGATCTAGGAGACCCAAGGTTTGGAACATCAGCCTGTGGGTCAGTGATGTAGCATTTCACAGGATGTCAGTGTTCTGAGAAATCAGCAGGTCCATTTGGCACAGTGTCATCTTCCTGTCAGGACTGGCGGTCAAATGTCTCATGAACCCCACAATTCCGGGGATTTCCTCTTTCCTCCCGTTGACCGAGGGTTAGGGTTAGAGTTAGGGTACTGGTTAGGGCATGGGTTAGGGTACGGGTTAGGGTACGGGTTAGAGATAGGGTAGGGGTTAGGGCACGGTTTACCGTACAGGGTAGGGTTTAGGGTTAGGCTACCATTTAGGGTACGGGTTAGGGTTAGGGTACGCTTTAGGGTTTGGGTTCGGTTCAGGGGTAGGGTTAGGCGTTAGTGTTCTGGTAGGTGTTGGGGTTAGGGTACGGGGTAGGTTTAGGGTACAGTTTAAGGTTAGTGTTAGGGACCTCTCCAAATGTTCCGTGCCTGCTATCACAGGAGGCTGGTGCCAAGCTGACAATGCAAGGATGAGCCAGGGGCTGCGCTTGTCATGGAACACAGCTCAGAGGGGCTTGAATCTGCTCTGGGGTCCGGGCAAAGCCACCCCACACCTGCCTGTGTCCCAGCCCCTGTGGGAAGGTAGTAATGAACTGATTCTGACCTTGACCTCTCCCAACACAGGATTCCAGGGGCTCCCATTACTGTTAGGCTCAGGTCCACGGGCCTCGTCTGTGCCCATGCGCTGGGCCGTCCCCACAGTGGCTCCTGGCACACCTGAGTCCTGGTCACACATCTCTGTGGAAACCCCTGCCCTCCAGGGTGGATGGCCAATGTGACGGCCCTGTCAGGAACAGAATGGCACAAAATGCCGGGATGTCATTTCTCAGCTGATGGAGTCTGTGACTTCTCCTGGTTCCCTCTGTCCTGGGTTCATTCTCTGTCCCCTTCTCTGTCTCTGTGTCTGTGTCTCTCACAGGAGCAGACCCGTGGGTTCCATGGGCGATGTGAGAAACCGCAGAAGCCTCCCTTGTCCCCGTTTCCCTCTCCGGTCCTGGTGCCCCATTCCTTCCTAAGGCCTCCTCAACCTGACCGGAGCAGTGATTCTGGATTCTCTTCCACATGGGGACCCTGAGGCTGAAACAAGAAGGGCCCTGACCTTGGTCTTCAGACTGGTGGCCCTGTGCTCTTCCACCTTCTGCGTAGCCAGGTCCTAAGGCCCCCAAGCCCCGAGTCTGTCCTCTGCTGAGAAGGACCTCGAGGGGTTAGAAAACATTTTCCCAAGACTGGGATCACAGGGGGTCGGGGATGGATATCCAAGCCCGAGAGGCACTTCTATAAGACTGTGGCACCCTTGGGACACTACATCTCTGCAGCCCAAGTGACATCAGATTAAGCTCAGGCCTTTTGTGCTATAGCCCTCCGGACTTGGGGGAGGGTATCTCTTACTACTCCCAAGTTCGCAGGGTGGTGTTGGACACCGGAACCCAGACCTTGTCTTTTCCCAGTGCCCTGGCCACACCCTGGGTCCCTTGGGGAACCCTGACCATCAGCCCGGACTGTCCCCCCGTCCGTATGGGGCCTGGTTCCGGGTCCTGCAGCGACACAGTGAGGAGAGGTGAGGCCAGGCAGGAGCGGGGAGAGGGCAGAGTGGACTCTCCCTGGGGGCCATGGATCCCTGGTCAGTGCAGACCCTGTTGTGTGCCGGCCCCTCGGGCACCGAGATTCCAGCTCCTGGTCTGGCTCCGGGAGGGAGACCAGAGTGTGGCCCCTGCTAGCTCAGATGTGTCACTCTGTCCTGTAGCTACAGCCTGTCCCACCAGCTGAACTCCACCTCCTAGTCGGCCAGCTCATCTTCACGGTCAAGAACAGGCCATCATGAAGGTCAGGGGCCATTGCGTGCCTGGTCAGGCAGGGGACGGCTCACTTTCACCTCAGGGAGTCTCTGGCTGGTCTAGCAGGGGCTCTGGAGGCCTGGCTTTCCAGGTTCTCTGCTGAACAGCTCTGGGACTGGAGCCATTTAACCTCTCCTCGCTGGGCCTCGCTTTCCTCTTCTGTGCAATGGGGTGAGGCTGAATGATCCCTCCCATGGCGGAAACATGTGGAGTGCTGGTGATGGACGTGAGCCGGGCACCGAGCCTGGATTGCAGAGTGCAGAGGGGGATGGTGAGCGGTGTGGGCAGTGAGCACTCCTTCCCCCAAAATCAATTTAGCTCTTCCACGTAGCCGCCAGACCACTGGCTGGGAGCCCAGGAGCAGTGGCCGACCACACTCCTGACACCAGGCCCCTGCGTGTGGCTCTTCCTCAGCACTGGGACACGGTGGGGACCGCGGGACTTGGGGTCAGCTCCTCTCTCTGAGGGAAGGAGACGAAAGAAGGCTTTCCTTGGGGACCCCCAATGCCACATAAGAGGGGAGGAGGCTTCCCCCAAACAGTACTTTGAAATTCTGCTTCTGTTAGAACCTGAGCCTTGGGCTTTGGTTATTTCACTTGCTGGGCTGACGAGATACACTTGTTCTCCAAGACTCCTCCTCAGATGAAGAGCTCTTGCAGGTCCCGGGCATCCTGGAGCCCGGGGTGGGAGAGGGGCCAGTCCCCTCCCAGGCTCCTGCAGGAGACCTGTCCTCCCAAAGGCAGGATGGTTTCGGGTCGTGGTCCTGGGCTAGGGTTGGAGACAGCCTGTCACTGCTCCTGACTCTGGGGTGAGTGGGCCTTTTTTAGGCAAAGCAACACCCACCGAAGGCAGTGGCTTCAGAAAGAACACACTCCTGGGCCCGGTCCCGCCCCAGGTCGGTGGCTGACTTCCCCAGCCCCAGAGGAAGAAGGATAGCCTCTGCTTCCTTGGGCTTTGGTCCTCTGACCCACGAGCAAGCACTGAAAAGTTTCTAGCCCTCCTCTGGAAGCGCACCATCCCTGAGCGGGCCAGTCACGGTCCACACACGAAGACGGACAACGTGCTAAGTAAGTGCAGGAGGTGATCCTGTTCAAATGGCCTGCGGGTCGGTGGGGTTGCTGCTTCTGTGCCCTCCAGTGGGCCGCTTTTCCCTGGATGGAAATTCTCCTGGAGGCGCCTCTCTGTCCTTTGAGCTCCGTTCCTGCTGGTTTCAGGACCAAGGGACTCCAACTGAGCATTGTGCCCCATGTCCTCAGGGCGATGGTGGTCATGGTCTGTTATGATGATCTGGGAGGTTCCTTCAGGTTCCTGCTCCCCTAGGCACAGGTGCGGTAGCGACAAGCCCCAGGGCCATCCCCCAATTTCAGCATTGTGCCCCATGTTCCCCAGGGATGGTGCTAATAGTCCGTTGGGATTGTCTGGGAGGGCCCTCCAGGTTCCCGCTTCCCCCCCAGGCACAGGTGTGGGTGGCAAGAATCCCCAGAGCCGTCCTCAAGCTTCAGCATTGTGCCCCATGTCCTCAGGGATGTTGCTAAGGTTCCATGAGGATCATCTGGGAGGATCCTCCCGGTTCCCGCTTCCCCGGGCACAGGTGTGGTGGCCAAAAGGCCCAGAGCCCTCCCCCAAATTCAGCATTGTGCCCCCGGGGGTGCTGGTGCCGGTCATGGGCTGTCAAGATGGTACAGGAGGATCCTCCAGGTGGGGCTTGGAGCCTGGGTCAACCTGGTCGCACTCAGGTTGCATGAGGAACAGATGAGTTGAGGTCTTCATTTGGAAGAGTCATTTCGCTTTTCCAAAAAGGTCAAGGTCATGGGTCTACTTTAGAATGAAGATAATGACTACTTAAAAACAAGTGTGTGTTTCCCCTTCTCCCAGAAATGGAAGCAGGTGTGCAGGCCATAGGTCGGAGGACCTACTGATCCCCACCTGACAGCACTTCTCTGCTCTGGATCTAGGAGACCCAAGGTTTGGAACATCAGCCTGTGGGTCAGTGATGTAGCATTTCACAGGATGTCAGTGTTCTGAGAAATCAGCAGGTCCATTTGGCACAGTGTCATCTTCCTGTCAGGACTGGCGGTCAAATGTCTCATGAACCCCACACTTCCGGGGATTTCCTCTTTCCTCCCGTTGACCGAGGGTTAGGGTTAGAGTTAGGGTACTGGTTAGGGCATGGGTTAGGGTACGGGTTAGGGTACGGGTTAGAGATAGGGTAGGGGTTAGGGCACGGTTTACCGTACAGGGTAGGGTTTAGGGTTAGGCTACCATTTAGGGTACGGGTTAGGGTTAGGGTACGCTTTAGGGTTTGGGTTCGGTTCAGGGGTAGGGTTAGGCGTTAGTGTTCTGGTAGGTGTTGGGGTTAGGGTACGGGGTAGGTTTAGGGTACAGTTTAAGGTTAGTGTTAGGGACCTCTCCAAATGTTCCGTGCCTGCTATCACAGGAGGCTGGTGCCAAGCTGACAATGCAAGGATGAGCCAGGGGCTGCGCTTGTCATGGAACACAGCTCAGAGGGGCTTGAATCTGCTCTGGGGTCCGGGCAAAGCCACCCCACACCTGCCTGTGTCCCAGCCCCTGTGGGAAGGTAGTAATGAACTGATTCTGACCTTGACCTCTCCCAACACAGGATTCCAGGGGCTCCCATTACTGTTAGGCTCAGGTCCACGGGCCTCGTCTGTGCCCATGCGCTGGGCCGTCCCCACAGTGGCTCCTGGCACACCTGAGTCCTGGTCACACATCTCTGTGGAAACCCCTGCCCTCCAGGGTGGATGGCCAATGTGACGGCCCTGTCAGGAACAGAATGGCACAAAATGCCGGGATGTCATTTCTCAGCTGATGGAGTCTGTGACTTCTCCTGGTTCCCTCTGTCCTGGGTTCATTCTCTGTCCCCTTCTCTGTCTCTGTGTCTGTGTCTCTCACAGGAGCAGACCCGTGGGTTCCATGGGCGATGTGAGAAACCGCAGAAGCCTCCCTTGTCCCCGTTTCCCTCTCCGGTCCTGGTGCCCCATTCCTTCCTAAGGCCTCCTCAACCTGACCGGAGCAGTGATTCTGGATTCTCTTCCACATGGGGACCCTGAGGCTGAAACAAGAAGGGCCCTGACCTTGGTCTTCAGACTGGTGGCCCTGTGCTCTTCCACCTTCTGCGTAGCCAGGTCCTAAGGCCCCCAAGCCCCGAGTCTGTCCTCTGCTGAGAAGGACCTCGAGGGGTTAGAAAACATTTTCCCAAGACTGGGATCACAGGGGGTCGGGGATGGATATCCAAGCCCGAGAGGCACTTCTATAAGACTGTGGCACCCTTGGGACACTACATCTCTGCAGCCCAAGTGACATCAGATTAAGCTCAGGCCTTTTGTGCTATAGCCCTCCGGACTTGGGGGAGGGTATCTCTTACTACTCCCAAGTTCGCAGGGTGGTGTTGGACACCGGAACCCAGACCTTGTCTTTTCCCAGTGCCCTGGCCACACCCTGGGTCCCTTGGGGAACCCTGACCATCAGCCCGGACTGTCCCCCCGTCCGTATGGGGCCTGGTTCCGGGTCCTGCAGCGACACAGTGAGGAGAGGTGAGGCCAGGCAGGAGCGGGGAGAGGGCAGAGTGGACTCTCCCTGGGGGCCATGGATCCCTGGTCAGTGCAGACCCTGTTGTGTGCCGGCCCCTCGGGCACCGAGATTCCAGCTCCTGGTCTGGCTCCGGGAGGGAGACCAGAGTGTGGCCCCTGCTAGCTCAGATGTGTCACTCTGTCCTGTAGCTACAGCCTGTCCCACCAGCTGAACTCCACCTCCTAGTCGGCCAGCTCATCTTCACGGTCAAGAACAGGCCATCATGAAGGTCAGGGGCCATTGCGTGCCTGGTCAGGCAGGGGACGGCTCACTTTCACCTCAGGGAGTCTCTGGCTGGTCTAGCAGGGGCTCTGGAGGCCTGGCTTTCCAGGTTCTCTGCTGAACAGCTCTGGGACTGGAGCCATTTAACCTCTCCTCGCTGGGCCTCGCTTTCCTCTTCTGTGCAATGGGGTGAGGCTGAATGATCCCTCCCATGGCGGAAACATGTGGAGTGCTGGTGATGGACGTGAGCCGGGCACCGAGCCTGGATTGCAGAGTGCAGAGGGGGATGGTGAGCGGTGTGGGCAGTGAGCACTCCTTCCCCCAAAATCAATTTAGCTCTTCCACGTAGCCGCCAGACCACTGGCTGGGAGCCCAGGAGCAGTGGCCGACCACACTCCTGACACCAGGCCCCTGCGTGTGGCTCTTCCTCAGCACTGGGACACGGTGGGGACCGCGGGACTTGGGGTCAGCTCCTCTCTCTGAGGGAAGGAGACGAAAGAAGGCTTTCCTTGGGGACCCCCAATGCCACATAAGAGGGGAGGAGGCTTCCCCCAAACAGTACTTTGAAATTCTGCTTCTGTTAGAACCTGAGCCTTGGGCTTTGGTTATTTCACTTGCTGGGCTGACGAGATACACTTGTTCTCCAAGACTCCTCCTCAGATGAAGAGCTCTTGCAGGTCCCGGGCATCCTGGAGCCCGGGGTGGGAGAGGGGCCAGTCCCCTCCCAGGCTCCTGCAGGAGACCTGTCCTCCCAAAGGCAGGATGGTTTCGGGTCGTGGTCCTGGGCTAGGGTTGGAGACAGCCTGTCACTGCTCCTGACTCTGGGGTGAGTGGGCCTTTTTTAGGCAAAGCAACACCCACCGAAGGCAGTGGCTTCAGAAAGAACACACTCCTGGGCCCGGTCCCGCCCCAGGTCGGTGGCTGACTTCCCCAGCCCCAGAGGAAGAAGGATAGCCTCTGCTTCCTTGGGCTTTGGTCCTCTGACCCACGAGCAAGCACTGAAAAGTTTCTAGCCCTCCTCTGGAAGCGCACCATCCCTGAGCGGGCCAGTCACGGTCCACACACGAAGACGGACAACGTGCTAAGTAAGTGCAGGAGGTGATCCTGTTCAAATGGCCTGCGGGTCGGTGGGGTTGCTGCTTCTGTGCCCTCCAGTGGGCCGCTTTTCCCTGGATGGAAATTCTCCTGGAGGCGCCTCTCTGTCCTTTGAGCTCCGTTCCTGCTGGTTTCAGGACCAAGGGACTCCAACTGAGCATTGTGCCCCATGTCCTCAGGGCGATGGTGGTCATGGTCTGTTATGATGATCTGGGAGGTTCCTTCAGGTTCCTGCTCCCCTAGGCACAGGTGCGGTAGCGACAAGCCCCAGGGCCATCCCCCAATTTCAGCATTGTGCCCCATGTTCCCCAGGGATGGTGCTAATAGTCCGTTGGGATTGTCTGGGAGGGCCCTCCAGGTTCCCGCTGCCCCCCCAGGCACAGGTGTGGGTGGCAAGAATCCCCAGAGCCGTCCTCAAGCTTCAGCATTGTGCCCCATGTCCTCAGGGATGTTGCTAAGGTTCCATGAGGATCATCTGGGAGGATCCTCCCGGTTCCCGCTTCCCCGGGCACAGGTGTGGTGGCCAAAAGGCCCAGAGCCCTCCCCCAAATTCAGCATTGTGCCCCCGGGGGTGCTGGTGCCGGTCATGGGCTGTCAAGATGGTACAGGAGGATCCTCCAGGTGGGGCTTGGAGCCTGGGTCAACCTGGTCGCACTCAGGTTGCATGAGGAACAGATGAGTTGAGGTCTTCATTTGGAAGAGTCATTTCGCTTTTCCAAAAAGGTCAAGGTCATGGGTCTACTTTAGAATGAAGATAATGACTACTTAAAAACAAGTGTGTGTTTCCCCTTCTCCCAGAAATGGAAGCAGGTGTGCAGGCCATAGGTCGGAGGACCTACTTATCCCCACCTGACAGCACTTCTCTGCTCTGGATCTAGGAGACCCAAGGTTTGGAACATCAGCCTGTGGGTCAGTGATGTAGCATTTCACAGGATGTCAGTGTTCTGAGAAATCAGCAGGTCCATTTGGCACAGTGTCATCTTCCTGTCAGGACTGGCGGTCAAATGTCTCATGAACCCCACAATTCCGGGGATTTCCTCTTTCCTCCCGTTGACCGAGGGTTAGGGTTAGAGTTAGGGTACTGGTTAGGGCATGGGTTAGGGTACGGGTTAGGGTACGGGTTAGAGATAGGGTAGGGGTTAGGGCACGGTTTACCGTACAGGGTAGGGTTTAGGGTTAGGCTACCATTTAGGGTACGGGTTAGGGTTAGGGTACGCTTTAGGGTTTGGGTTCGGTTCAGGGGTAGGGTTAGGCGTTAGTGTTCTGGTAGGTGTTGGGGTTAGGGTACGGGGTAGGTTTAGGGTACAGTTTAAGGTTAGTGTTAGGGACCTCTCCAAATGTTCCGTGCCTGCTATCACAGGAGGCTGGTGCCAAGCTGACAATGCAAGGATGAGCCAGGGGCTGCGCTTGTCATGGAACACAGCTCAGAGGGGCTTGAATCTGCTCTGGGGTCCGGGCAAAGCCACCCCACACCTGCCTGTGTCCCAGCCCCTGTGGGAAGGTAGTAATGAACTGATTCTGACCTTGACCTCTCCCAACACAGGATTCCAGGGGCTCCCATTACTGTTAGGCTCAGGTCCACGGGCCTCGTCTGTGCCCATGCGCTGGGCCGTCCCCACAGTGGCTCCTGGCACACCTGAGTCCTGGTCACACATCTCTGTGGAAACCCCTGCCCTCCAGGGTGGATGGCCAATGTGACGGCCCTGTCAGGAACAGAATGGCACAAAATGCCGGGATGTCATTTCTCAGCTGATGGAGTCTGTGACTTCTCCTGGTTCCCTCTGTCCTGGGTTCATTCTCTGTCCCTTTCTCTGTCTCTGTGTCTGTGTCTCTCACAGGAGCAGACCCGTGGGTTCCATGGGCGATGTGAGAAACCGCAGAAGCCTCCCTTGTCCCCGTTTCCCTCTCCGGTCCTGGTGCCCCATTCCTTCCTAAGGCCTCCTCAACCTGACCGGAGCAGTGATTCTGGATTCTCTTCCACATGGGGACCCTGAGGCTGAAACAAGTAGGGCCCTGACCTTGGTCTTCAGACTGGTGGCCCTGTGCTCTTCCACCTTCTGCGTAGCCAGTTCCTAAGGCCCCCAAGCCCCGAGTCTGTCCTCTTCTGAGAAGGACCTCGAGGGGTTAGAAAACATTTTCCCAAGACTGGGATCACAGGGGGTCGGGGATGGATATCCAAGGCCGAGAGGCACTTCTATAAGACTGTGGCACCCTTGGGACACTACATCTCTGCAGCCCAAGTGACATCAGAGTAAGCTGAGGCCTTTTGTGCTATAGCCCTCCGGACTTGGGGGAGGGTATCTCTTACTACTCCCAAGTTCGCAGGGTGGTGTTGGACACCGGAACCCAGACCTTGTCTTTTCCCAGTGCCCTGGCAACACCCTGGGTCCCTTGGGGAACCCTGACCATCAGCCCGGACTGTCCCCCCGTCCGTATGGGGCCTGGTTCCGGGTCCTGCAGCGACACAGTGAGGAGAGGTGAGGCCAGGCAGGAGCGGGGAGAGGGCAGAGTGGACTCTCCCTGGGGGCCATGGATCCCTGGTCAGTGCAGACCCTGTTGTGTGCCGGCCCCTCGGGCACCGAGATTCCAGCTCCTGGTCTGGCTCCGGGAGGGAGACCAGAGTGTGGCCCCTGCTAGCTCAGATGTGTCACTCTGTCCTGTAGCTACAGCCTGTCCCACCAGCTGAACTCCACCTCCTAGTCGGCCAGCTCATCTTCATGGTCAAGAACAGGCCATCATGAAGGTCAGGGGCCATTGCGTGCCTGGTCAGGCAGGGGACGGCTCACTTTCACCTCAGGGAGTCTCTGGCTGGTCTAGCAGGGGCTCTGGAGGCCTGGCTTTCCAGGTTCTCTGCTGAACAGCTCTGGGACTGGAGCCATTTAACCTCTCCTCGCTGGGCCTCGCTTTCCTCTTCTGTGCAATGGGGTGAGGCTGAATGATCCCTCCCATGGCGGAAACATGTGGAGTGCTGGTGATGGACGTAAGCCGGGCACCGAGCCTGGATTGCAGAGTGCAGAGGGGGATGGTGAGCGGTGTGGGCAGTGAGCACTCCTTCCCCCAAAATCAATTTAGCTCTTCCACGTAGCCGCCAGACCACTGGCTGGGAGCCCAGGAGCAGTGGCCGACCACACTCCTGACACCAGGCCCCTGCGTGTGGCTCTTCCTCAGCACTGGGACACGGTGGGGACCGCGGGACTTGGGGTCAGCTCCTCTCTCTGAGGGAAGGAGACGAAAGAAGGCTTTCCTTGGGGACCCCCAATGCCACATAAGAGGGGAGGAGGCTTCCCCCAAACAGTACTTTGAAATTCTGCTTCTGTTAGAACCTGAGCCTTGGGCTTTGGTTATTTCACTTGCTGGGCTGACGAGATACACTTGTTCTCCAAGACTCCTCCTCAGATGAAGAGCTCTTGCAGGTCCCGGGCATCCTGGAGCCCGGGGTGGGAGAGGGGCCAGTCCCCTCCCAGGCTCCTGCAGGAGACCTGTCCTCCCAAAGGCAGGATGGTTTCGGGTCGTGGTCCTGGGCTAGGGTTGGAGATAGCCTGTCACTGCTCCTGACTCTGGGGTGAGTGGGCCTTTTTTAGGCAAAGCCACACCCACCGAAGGCAGTGGCTTCAGAAAGAACACACTCCTGGGCCCGGTCCCGCCCCAGGTCGGTGGCTGACTTCCCCAGCCCCAGAGGAAGAAGGATAGCCTCTGCTTCCTTGGGCTTTGGTCCTCTGACCCACGAGCAAGCACTGAAAAGTTTCTAGCCCTCCTCTGGAAGCGCACCATCCCTGAGCGGGCCAGTCACGGTCCACACACGAAGACGGACAACGTGCTAAGTAAGTGCAGGAGGTGATCCTGTTCAAATGGCCTGCGGGTCGGTGGGGTTGCTGCTTCTGTGCCCTCCAGTGGGCCGCTTTTCCCTGGATGGAAATTCTCCTGGAGGCGCCTCTCTGTCCTTTGAGCTCCGTTCCTGCTGGTTTCAGGACCAAGGGACTCCAACTGAGCATTGTGCCCCATGTCCTCAGGGCGATGGTGGTCATGGTCTGTTATGATGATCTGGGAGGTTCCTTCAGGTTCCTGCTCCCCTAGGCACAGGTGCGGTAGCGACAAGCCCCAGGGCCATCCCCCAATTTCAGCATTGTGCCCCATGTTCCCCAGGGATGGTGCTAATAGTCCGTTGGGATTGTCTGGGAGGGCCCTCCAGGTTCCCGCTTCCCCCCCAGGCACAGGTGTGGGTGGCAAGAATCCCCAGAGCCGTCCTCAAGCTTCAGCATTGTGCCCCATGTCCTCAGGGATGTTGCTAAGGTTCCATGAGGATCATCTGGGAGGATCCTCCCGGTTCCCGCTTCCCCGGGCACAGGTGTGGTGGCCAAAAGGCCCAGAGCCCTCCCCCAAATTCAGCATTGTGCCCCCGGGGGTGCTGGTGCCGGTCATGGGCTGTCAAGATGGTACAGGAGGATCCTCCAGGTGGGGCTTGGAGCCTGGGTCAACCTGGTCGCACTCAGGTTGCATGAGGAACAGATGAGTTGAGGTCTTCATTTGGAAGAGTCATTTCGCTTTTCCAAAAAGGTCAAGGTCATGGGTCTACTTTAGAATGAAGATAATGACTACTTAAAAACAAGTGTGTGTTTCCCCTTCTCCCAGAAATGGAAGCAGGTGTGCAGGCCATAGGTCGGAGGACCTACTGATCCCCACCTGACAGCACTTCTCTGCTCTGGATCTAGGAGACCCAAGGTTTGGAACATCAGCCTGTGGGTCAGTGATGTAGCATTTCACAGGATGTCAGTGTTCTGAGAAATCAGCAGGTCCATTTGGCACAGTGTCATCTTCCTGTCAGGACTGGCGGTCAAATGTCTCATGAACCCCACACTTCCGGGGATTTCCTCTTTCCTCCCGTTGACCGAGGGTTAGGGTTAGAGTTAGGGTACTGGTTAGGGCATGGGTTAGGGTACGGGTTAGGGTACGGGTTAGAGATAGGGTAGGGGTTAGGGCACGGTTTACCGTACAGGGTAGGGTTTAGGGTTAGGCTACCATTTAGGGTACGGGTTAGGGTTAGGGTACGCTTTAGGGTTTGGGTTCGGTTCAGGGGTAGGGTTAGGCGTTAGTGTTCTGGTAGGTGTTGGGGTTAGGGTACGGGGTAGGTTTAGGGTACAGTTTAAGGTTAGTGTTAGGGACCTCTCCAAATGTTCCGTGCCTGCTATCACAGGAGGCTGGTGCCAAGCTGACAATGCAAGGATGAGCCAGGGGCTGCGCTTGTCATGGAACACAGCTCAGAGGGGCTTGAATCTGCTCTTGGGTCCAGGCAAAGCCACCCCACACCTGCCTGTGTCCCAGCCCCTGTGGGAAGGTAGTAATGAACTGATTCTGACCTTGACCTCTCCCAACACAGGATTCCAGGGGCTCCCATTACTGTTAGGCTCAGGTCCACGGGCCTCGTCTGTGCCCATGCGCTGGGCCGTCCCCACAGTGGCTCCTGGCACACCTGAGTCCTGGTCACACATCTCTGTGGAAACCCCTGCCCTCCAGGGTGGATGGCCAATGTGACGGCCCTGTCAGGAACAGAATGGCACAAAATGCCGGGATGTCATTTCTCAGCTGATGGAGTCTGTGACTTCTCCTGGTTCCCTCTGTCCTGGGTTCATTCTCTGTCCCCTTCTCTGTCTCTGTGTCTGTGTCTCTCACAGGAGCAGACCCGTGGGTTCCATGGGCGATGTGAGAAACCGCAGAAGCCTCCCTTGTCCCCGTTTCCCTCTCCGGTCCTGGTGCCCCATTCCTTCCTAAGGCCTCCTCAACCTGACCGGAGCAGTGATTCTGGATTCTCTTCCACATGGGGACCCTGAGGCTGAAACAAGAAGGGCCCTGACCTTGGTCTTCAGACTGGTGGCCCTGTGCTCTTCCACCTTCTGCGTAGCCAGGTCCTAAGGCCCCCAAGCCCCGAGTCTGTCCTCTGCTGAGAAGGACCTCGAGGGGTTAGAAAACATTTTCCCAAGACTGGGATCACAGGGGGTCGGGGATGGATATCCAAGGCCGAGAGGCACTTCTATAAGACTGTGGCACCCTTGGGACACTACATCTCTGCAGCCCAAGTGACATCAGAGTAAGCTGAGGCCTTTTGTGCTATAGCCCTCCGGACTTGGGGGAGGGTATCTCTTACTACTCCCAAGTTCGCAGGGTGGTGTTGGACACCGGAACCCAGACCTTGTCTTTTCCCAGTGCCCTGGCCACACCCTGGGTCCCTTGGTGAACCCTGACCATCAGCCCGGACTGTCCCCCCGTCCGTATGGGGCCTGGTTCCGGGTCCTGCAGCGACACAGTGAGGAGAAGTGAGGCCAGGCAGGAGCGGGGAGAGGGCAGAGTGGACTCTCCCTGGGGGCCATGGATCCCTGGTCAGTGCAGACCCTGTTGTGTGCCGGCCCCTCGGGCACCGAGATTCCAGCTCCTGGTCTGGCTCCGGGAGGGAGACCAGAGTGTGGCCCCTGCTAGCTCAGATGTGTCACTCTGTCCTGTAGCTACAGCCTGTCCCACCAGCTGAACTCCACCTCCTAGTCGGCCAGCTCATCTTCACGGTCAAGAACAGGCCATCATGAAGGTCAGGGGCCATTGCGTGCCTGGTCAGGCAGGGGACGGCTCACTTTCACCTCAGGGAGTCTCTGGCTGGTCTAGCAGGGGCTCTGGAGGCCTGGCTTTCCAGGTTCTCTGCTGAACAGCTCTGGGACTGGAGCCATTTAACCTCTCCTCGCTGGGCCTCGCTTTCCTCTTCTGTGCAATGGGGTGAGGCTGAATGATCCCTCCCATGGCGGAAACATGTGGAGTGCTGGTGATGGACGTAAGCCGGGCACCGAGCCTGGATTGCAGAGTGCAGAGGGGGATGGTGAGCGGTGTGGGCAGTGAGCACTCCTTCCCCCAAAATCAATTTAGCTCTTCCACGTAGCCGCCAGACCACTGGCTGGGAGCCCAGGAGCAGTGGCCGACCACACTCCTGACACCAGGCCCCTGCGTGTGGCTCTTCCTCAGCACTGGGACACGGTGGGGACCGCGGGACTTGGGGTCAGCTCCTCTCTCTGAGGGAAGGAGACGAAAGAAGGCTTTCCTTGGGGACCCCCAATGCCACATAAGAGGGGAGGAGGCTTCCCCCAAACAGTACTTTGAAATTCTGCTTCTGTTAGAACCTGAGCCTTGGGCTTTGGTTATTTCACTTGCTGGGCTGACGAGATACACTTGTTCTCCAAGACTCCTCCTCAGATGAAGAGCTCTTGCAGGTCCCGGGCATCCTGGAGCCCGGGGTGGGAGAGGGGCCAGTCCCCTCCCAGGCTCCTGCAGGAGACCTGTCCTCCCAAAGGCAGGATGGTTTCGGGTCGTGGTCCTGGGCTAGGGTTGGAGACAGCCTGTCACTGCTCCTGACTCTGGGGTGAGTGGGCCTTTTTTAGGCAAAGCAACACCCACCGAAGGCAGTGGCTTCAGAAAGAACACACTCCTGGGCCCGGTCCCGCCCCAGGTCGGTGGCTGACTTCCCCAGCCCCAGAGGAAGAAGGATAGCCTCTGCTTCCTTGGGCTTTGGTCCTCTGACCCACGAGCAAGCACTGAAAAGTTTCTAGCCCTCCTCTGGAAGCGCACCATCCCTGAGCGGGCCAGTCACGGTCCACACACGAAGACGGACAACGTGCTAAGTAAGTGCAGGAGGTGATCCTGTTCAAATGGCCTGCGGGTCGGTGGGGTTGCTGCTTCTGTGCCCTCCAGTGGGCCGCTTTTCCCTGGATGGAAATTCTCCTGGAGGCGCCTCTCTGTCCTTTGAGCTCCGTTCCTGCTGGTTTCAGGACCAAGGGACTCCAACTGAGCATTGTGCCCCATGTCCTCAGGGCGATGGTGGTCATGGTCTGTTATGATGATCTGGGAGGTTCCTTCAGGTTCCTGCTCCCCTAGGCACAGGTGCGGTAGCGACAAGCCCCAGGGCCATCCCCCAATTTCAGCATTGTGCCCCATGTTCCCCAGGGATGGTGCTAATAGTCCGTTGGGATTGTCTGGGAGGGCCCTCCAGGTTCCCGCTGCCCCCCCAGGCACAGGTGTGGGTGGCAAGAATCCCCAGAGCCGTCCTCAAGCTTCAGCATTGTGCCCCATGTCCTCAGGGATGTTGCTAAGGTTCCATGAGGATCATCTGGGAGGATCCTCCCGGTTCCCGCTTCCCCGGGCACAGGTGTGGTGGCCAAAAGGCCCAGAGCCCTCCCCCAAATTCAGCATTGTGCCCCCGGGGGTGCTGGTGCCGGTCATGGGCTGTCAAGATGGTACAGGAGGATCCTCCAGGTGGGGCTTGGAGCCTGGGTCAACCTGGTCGCACTCAGGTTGCATGAGGAACAGATGAGTTGAGGTCTTCATTTGGAAGAGTCATTTCGCTTTTCCAAAAAGGTCAAGGTCATGGGTCTACTTTAGAATGAAGATAATGACTACTTAAAAACAAGTGTGTGTTTCCCCTTCTCCCAGAAATGGAAGCAGGTGTGCAGGCCATAGGTCGGAGGACCTACTGATCCCCACCTGACAGCACTTCTCTGCTCTGGATCTAGGAGACCCAAGGTTTGGAACATCAGCCTGTGGGTCAGTGATGTAGCATTTCACAGGATGTCAGTGTTCTGAGAAATCAGCAGGTCCATTTGGCACAGTGTCATCTTCCTGTCAGGACTGGCGGTCAAATGTCTCATGAACCCCACACTTCCGGGGATTTCCTCTTTCCTCCCGTTGACCGAGGGTTAGGGTTAGAGTTAGGGTACTGGTTAGGGCATGGGTTAGGGTACGGGTTAGGGTACGGGTTAGAGATAGGGTAGGGGTTAGGGCACGGTTTACCGTACAGGGTAGGGTTTAGGGTTAGGCTACCATTTAGGGTACGGGTTAGGGTTAGGGTACGCTTTAGGGTTTGGGTTCGGTTCAGGGGTAGGGTTAGGCGTTAGTGTTCTGGTAGGTGTTGGGGTTAGGGTACGGGGTAGGTTTAGGGTACAGTTTAAGGTTAGTGTTAGGGACCTCTCCAAATGTTCCGTGCCTGCTATCACAGGAGGCTGGTGCCAAGCTGACAATGCAAGGATGAGCCAGGGGCTGCGCTTGTCATGGAACACAGCTCAGAGGGGCTTGAATCTGCTCTGGGGTCCGGGCAAAGCCACCCCACAACTGCCTGTGTCCCAGCCCCTGTGGGAAGGTAGTAATGAACTGATTCTGACCTTGACCTCTCCCAACACAGGATTCCAGGGGCTCCCATTACTGTTAGGCTCAGGTCCACGGGCCTCGTCTGTGCCCATGCGCTGGGCCGTCCCCACAGTGGCTCCTGGCACACCTGAGTCCTGGTCACACATCTCTGTGGAAACCCCTGCCCTCCAGGTTGGATGGCCAATGTGACGGCCCTGTCAGGAACAGAATGGCACAAAATGCCGGGATTTCATTTCTAAGCTGATGGAGTCTGTGACTTCTCCTGGTTCCCTCTGTCCTGGGTTCATTCTCTGTCCCCTTCTCTGTCTCTGTGTCTGTGTCTCTCACAGAGCAGACACGTGGGTTCCATGGGCGATGTGAGAAACCGCAGAAGCCTCCCTTGTCCCCGTTTCCCTCTCCGGTCCTGGTGCCCCATTCCTTCCTAAGGCCTCCTCAACCTGACCGGAGCAGTGATTCTGGATTCTCTTCCACATGGGGACCCTGAGGCTGAAACAAGAAGGGCCCTGACCTTGGTCTTCAGACTGGTGGCCCTGTGCTCTTCCACCGCTCTTCTACTTCCGCAGAAGCGTAGCCAGGTCCTAAGGCCCCCAAGCCCCGAGTCTGTCCTCTGCTGAGAAGGACCTCGAGGGGTTAGAAAACATTTTCCCAAGACTGGGATCACAGGGGGTCGGGGATGGATATCCAAGGCCGAGAGGCACTTCTATAAGACTGTGGCACCCTTGGGACACTACATCTCTGCAGCCCAAGTGACATCAGAGTAAGCTGAGGCCTTTTGTGCTATAGCCCTCCGGACTTGGGGGAGGGTATCTCTTACTACTCCCAAGTTCGCAGGGTGGTGTTGGACACCGGAACCCAGACCTTGTCTTTTCCCAGTGCCCTGGCCACACCCTGGGTCCCTTGGGGAACCCTGACCATCAGCCCGGACTGTCCCCCCGTCCCTATGGGGCCTGGTTCCGGGTCCTGCAGCGACACAGTGAGGAGAGGTGAGGCCAGGCAGGAGCGGGGAGAGGGCAGAGTGGACTCTCCCTGGGGGCCATGGATCCCTGGTCAGTGCAGACCCTGTTGTGTGCCGGCCCCTCGGGCACCGAGATTCCAGCTCCTGGTCTGGCTCCGGGAGGGAGACCAGAGTGTGGCCCCTGCTAGCTCAGATGTGTCACTCTGTCCTGTAGCTACAGCCTGTCCCACCAGCTGAACTCCACCTCCTAGTCGGCCAGCTCATCTTCACGGTCAAGAACAGGCCATCATGAAGGTCAGGGGCCATTGCGTGCCTGGTCAGGCAGGGGACGGCTCACTTTCACCTCAGGGAGTCTCTGGCTGGTCTAGCAGGGGCTCTGGAGGCCTGGCTTTCCAGGTTCTCTGCTGAACAGCTCTGGGACTGGAGCCATTTAACCTCTCCTCGCTGGGCCTCGCTTTCCTCTTCTGTGCAATGGGGTGAGGCTGAATGATCCCTCCCATGGCGGAAACATGTGGAGTGCTGGTGATGGACGTAAGCCGGGCACCGAGCCTGGATTGCAGAGTGCAGAGGGGGATGGTGAGCGGTGTGGGCAGTGAGCACTCCTTCCCCCAAAATCAATTTAGCTCTTCCACGTAGCCGCCAGACCACTGGCTGGGAGCCCAGGAGCAGTGGCCGACCACACTCCTGACACCAGGCCCCTGCGTGTGGCTCTTCCTCAGCACTGGGACACGGTGGGGACCGCGGGACTTGGGGTCAGCTCCTCTCTCTGAGGGAAGGAGACGAAAGAAGGCTTTCCTTGGGGACCCCCAATGCCACATAAGAGGGGAGGAGGCTTCCCCCAAACAGTACTTTGAAATTCTGCTTCTGTTAGAACCTGAGCCTTGGGCTTTGGTTATTTCACTTGCTGGGCTGACGAGATACACTTGTTCTCCAAGACTCCTCCTCAGATGAAGAGCTCTTGCAGGTCCCGGGCATCCTGGAGCCCGGGGTGGGAGAGGGGCCAGTCCCCTCCCAGGCTCCTGCAGGAGACCTGTCCTCCCAAAGGCAGGATGGTTTCGGGTCGTGGTCCTGGGCTAGGGTTGGAGACAGCCTGTCACTGCTCCTGACTCTGGGGTGAGTGGGCCTTTTTTAGGCAAAGCAACACCCACCGAAGGCAGTGGCTTCAGAAAGAACACACTCCTGGGCCCGGTCCCGCCCCAGGTCGGTGGCTGACTTCCCCAGCCCCAGAGGAAGAAGGATAGCCTCTGCTTCCTTGGGCTTTGGTCCTCTGACCCACGAGCAAGCACTGAAAAGTTTCTAGCCCTCCTCTGGAAGCGCACCATCCCTGAGCGGGCCAGTCACGGTCCACACACGAAGACGGACAACGTGCTAAGTAAGTGCAGGAGGTGATCCTGTTCAAATGGCCTGCGGGTCGGTGGGGTTGCTGCTTCTGTGCCCTCCAGTGGGCCGCTTTTCCCTGGATGGAAATTCTCCTGGAGGCGCCTCTCTGTCCTTTGAGCTCCGTTCCTGCTGGTTTCAGGACCAAGGGACTCCAACTGAGCATTGTGCCCCATGTCCTCAGGGCGATGGTGGTCATGGTCTGTTATGATGATCTGGGAGGTTCCTTCAGGTTCCTGCTCCCCTAGGCACAGGTGCGGTAGCGACAAGCCCCAGGGCCATCCCCCAATTTCAGCATTGTGCCCCATGTTCCCCAGGGATGGTGCTAATAGTCCGTTGGGATTGTCTGGGAGGGCCCTCCAGGTTCCCGCTGCCCCCCCAGGCACAGGTGTGGGTGGCAAGAATCCCCAGAGCCGTCCTCAAGCTTCAGCATTGTGCCCCATGTCCTCAGGGATGTTGCTAAGGTTCCATGAGGATCATCTGGGAGGATCCTCCCGGTTCCCGCTTCCCCGGGCACAGGTGTGGTGGCCAAAAGGCCCAGAGCCCTCCCCCAAATTCAGCATTGTGCCCCCGGGGGTGCTGGTGCCGGTCATGGGCTGTCAAGATGGTACAGGAGGATCCTCCAGGTGGGGCTTGGAGCCTGGGTCAACCTGGTCGCACTCAGGTTGCATGAGGAACAGATGAGTTGAGGTCTTCATTTGGAAGAGTCATTTCGCTTTTCCAAAAAGGTCAAGGTCATGGGTCTACTTTAGAATGAAGATAATGACTACTTAAAAACAAGTGTGTGTTTCCCCTTCTCCCAGAAATGGAAGCAGGTGTGCAGGCCATAGGTCGGAGGACCTACTGATCCCCACCTGACAGCACTTCTCTGCTCTGGATCTAGGAGACCCAAGGTTTGGAACATCAGCCTGTGGGTCAGTGATGTAGCATTTCACAGGATGTCAGTGTTCTGAGAAATCAGCAGGTCCATTTGGCACAGTGTCATCTTCCTGTCAGGACTGGCGGTCAAATGTCTCATGAACCCCACACTTCCGGGGATTTCCTCTTTCCTCCCGTTGACCGAGGGTTAGGGTTAGAGTTAGGGTACTGGTTAGGGCATGGGTTAGGGTACGGGTTAGGGTACGGGTTAGAGATAGGGTAGGGGTTAGGGCACGGTTTACCGTACAGGGTAGGGTTTAGGGTTAGGCTACCATTTAGGGTACGGGTTAGGGTTAGGGTACGCTTTAGGGTTTGGGTTCGGTTCAGGGGTAGGGTTAGGCGTTAGTGTTCTGGTAGGTGTTGGGGTTAGGGTACGGGGTAGGTTTAGGGTACAGTTTAAGGTTAGTGTTAGGGACCTCTCCAAATGTTCCGTGCCTGCTATCACAGGAGGCTGGTGCCAAGCTGACAATGCAAGGATGAGCCAGGGGCTGCGCTTGTCATGGAACACAGCTCAGAGGGGCTTGAATCTGATCTGGGGTCCGGGCAAAGCCACCCCACAACTGCCTGTGTCCCAGCCCCTGTGGGAAGGTAGTAATGAACTGATTCTGACCTTGACCTCTCCCAACACAGGATTCCAGGGGCTCCCATTACTGTTAGGCTCAGGTCCACGGGCCTCGTCTGTGCCCATGCGCTGGGCCGTCCCCACAGTGGCTCCTGGCACACCTGAGTCCTGGTCACACATCTCTGTGGAAACCCCTGCCCTCCAGGTTGGATGGCCAATGTGACGGCCCTGTCAGGAACAGAATGGCACAAAATGCCGGGATTTCATTTCTAAGCTGATGGAGTCTGTGACTTCTCCTGGTTCCCTCTGTCCTGGGTTCATTCTCTGTCCCCTTCTCTGTCTCTGTGTCTGTGTCTCTCACAGGAGCAGACCCGTGGGTTCCATGGGCGATGTGAGAAACCGCAGAAGCCTCCCTTGTCCCCGTTTCCCTCTCCGGTCCTGGTGCCCCATTCCTTCCTAAGGCCTCCTCAACCTGACCGGAGCAGTGATTCTGATTTCTCTTCCACATGGGGACCCTGAGGCTGAAACAAGAAGGGCCCTGACCTTGGTCTTCAGACTGGTGGCCCTGTGCTCTTCCACCGCTCTTCTTCTTCCGCAGAAGCGTAGCCAGGTCCTAAGGCCCCCAAGCCCCGAGTCTGTCCTCTGCTGAGAAGGACCTCGAGGGGTTAGAAAACATTTTCCCAAGACTGGGATCACAGGGGGTCGGGGATGGATATCCAAGGCCGAGAGGCACTTCTATAAGACTGTGGCACCCTTGGGACACTACATCTCTGCAGCCCAAGTGACATCAGAGTAAGCTGAGGCCTTTTGTGCTATAGCCCTCCGGACTTGGGGGAGGGTATCTCTTACTACTCCCAAGTTCGCAGGGTGGTGTTGGACACCGGAACCCAGACCTTGTCTTTTCCCAGTGCCCTGGCCACACCCTGGGTCCCTTGGGGAACCCTGACCATCAGCCCGGACTGTCCCCCCGTCCCTATGGGGCCTGGTTCCGGGTCCTGCAGCGACACAGTGAGGAGAGGTGAGGCCAGGCAGGAGCGGGGAGAGGGCAGAGTGGACTCTCCCTGGGGGCCATGGATCCCTGGTCAGTGCAGACCCTGTTGTGTGCCGGCCCCTCGGGCACCGAGATTCCAGCTCCTGGTCTGGCTCCGGGAGGGAGACCAGAGTGTGGCCCCTGCTAGCTCAGATGTGTCACTCTGTCCTGTAGCTACAGCCTGTCCCACCAGCTGAACTCCACCTCCTAGTCGGCCAGCTCATCTTCACGGTCAAGAACAGGCCATCATGAAGGTCAGGGGCCATTGCGTGCCTGGTCAGGCAGGGGACGGCTCACTTTCACCTCAGGGAGTCTCTGGCTGGTCTAGCAGGGGCTCTGGAGGCCTGGCTTTCCAGGTTCTCTGCTGAACAGCTCTGGGACTGGAGCCATTTAACCTCTCCTCGCTGGGCCTCGCTTTCCTCTTCTGTGCAATGGGGTGAGGCTGAATGATCCCTCCCATGGCGGAAACATGTGGAGTGCTGGTGATGGACGTAAGCCGGGCACCGAGCCTGGATTGCAGAGTGCAGAGGGGGATGGTGAGCGGTGTGGGCAGTGAGCACTCCTTCCCCCAAAATCAATTTAGCTCTTCCACGTAGCCGCCAGACCACTGGCTGGGAGCCCAGGAGCAGTGGCCGACCACACTCCTGACACCAGGCCCCTGCGTGTGGCTCTTCCTCAGCACTGGGACACGGTGGGGACCGCGGGACTTGGGGTCAGCTCCTCTCTCTGAGGGAAGGAGACGAAAGAAGGCTTTCCTTGGGGACCCCCAATGCCACATAAGAGGGGAGGAGGCTTCCCCCAAACAGTACTTTGAAATTCTGCTTCTGTTAGAACCTGAGCCTTGGGCTTTGGTTATTTCACTTGCTGGGCTGACGAGATACACTTGTTCTCCAAGACTCCTCCTCAGATGAAGAGCTCTTGCAGGTCCCGGGCATCCTGGAGCCCGGGGTGGGAGAGGGGCCAGTCCCCTCCCAGGCTCCTGCAGGAGACCTGTCCTCCCAAAGGCAGGATGGTTTCGGGTCGTGGTCCTGGGCTAGGGTTGGAGACAGCCTGTCACTGCTCCTGACTCTGGGGTGAGTGGGCCTTTTTTAGGCAAAGCAACACCCACCGAAGGCAGTGGCTTCAGAAAGAACACACTCCTGGGCCCGGTCCCGCCCCAGGTCGGTGGCTGACTTCCCCAGCCCCAGAGGAAGAAGGATAGCCTCTGCTTCCTTGGGCTTTGGTCCTCTGACCCACGAGCAAGCACTGAAAAGTTTCTAGCCCTCCTCTGGAAGCGCACCATCCCTGAGCGGGCCAGTCACGGTCCACACACGAAGACGGACAACGTGCTAAGTAAGTGCAGGAGGTGATCCTGTTCAAATGGCCTGCGGGTCGGTGGGGTTGCTGCTTCTGTGCCCTCCAGTGGGCCGCTTTTCCCTGGATGGAAATTCTCCTGGAGGCGCCTCTCTGTCCTTTGAGCTCCGTTCCTGCTGGTTTCAGGACCAAGGGACTCCAACTGAGCATTGTGCCCCATGTCCTCAGGGCGATGGTGGTCATGGTCTGTTATGATGATCTGGGAGGTTCCTTCAGGTTCCTGCTCCCCTAGGCACAGGTGCGGTAGCGACAAGCCCCAGGGCCATCCCCCAATTTCAGCATTGTGCCCCATGTTCCCCAGGGATGGTGCTAATAGTCCGTTGGGATTGTCTGGGAGGGCCCTCCAGGTTCCCGCTGCCCCCCCAGGCACAGGTGTGGGTGGCAAGAATCCCCAGAGCCGTCCTCAAGCTTCAGCATTGTGCCCCATGACCTCAGGGATGTTGCTAAGGTTCCATGAGGATCATCTGGGAGGATCCTCCCGGTTCCCGCTTCCCCGGGCACAGGTGTGGTGGCCAAAAGGCCCAGAGCCCTCCCCCAAATTCAGCATTGTGCCCCCGGGGGTGCTGGTGCCGGTCATGGGCTGTCAAGATGGTACAGGAGGATCCTCCAGGTGGGGCTTGGAGCCTGGGTCAACCTGGTCGCACTCAGGTTGCATGAGGAACAGATGAGTTGAGGTCTTCATTTGGAAGAGTCATTTCGCTTTTCCAAAAAGGTCAAGGTCATGGGTCTACTTTAGAATGAAGATAATGACTACTTAAAAACAAGTGTGTGTTTCCCCTTCTCCCAGAAATGGAAGCAGGTGTGCAGGCCATAGGTCGGAGGACCTACTGATCCCCACCTGACAGCACTTCTCTGCTCTGGATCTAGGAGACCCAAGGTTTGGAACATCAGCCTGTGGGTCAGTGATGTAGCATTTCACAGGATGTCAGTGTTCTGAGAAATCAGCAGGTCCATTTGGCACAGTGTCATCTTCCTGTCAGGACTGGCGGTCAAATGTCTCATGAACCCCACACTTCCGGGGATTTCCTCTTTCCTCCCGTTGACCGAGGGTTAGGGTTAGAGTTAGGGTACTGGTTAGGGCATGGGTTAGGGTACGGGTTAGGGTACGGGTTAGAGATAGGGTAGGGGTTAGGGCACGGTTTACCGTACAGGGTAGGGTTTAGGGTTAGGCTACCATTTAGGGTACGGGTTAGGGTTAGGGTACGCTTTAGGGTTTGGGTTCGGTTCAGGGGTAGGGTTAGGCGTTAGTGTTCTGGTAGGTGTTGGGGTTAGGGTACGGGGTAGGTTTAGGGTACAGTTTAAGGTTAGTGTTAGGGACCTCTCCAAATGTTCCGTGCCTGCTATCACAGGAGGCTGGTGCCAAGCTGACAATGCAAGGATGAGCCAGGGGCTGCGCTTGTCATGGAACACAGCTCAGAGGGGCTTGAATCTGATCTGGGGTCCGGGCAAAGCCACCCCACAACTGCCTGTGTCCCAGCCCCTGTGGGAAGGTAGTAATGAACTGATTCTGACCTTGACCTCTCCCAACACAGGATTCCAGGGGCTCCCATTACTGTTAGGCTCAGGTCCACGGGCCTCGTCTGTGCCCATGCGCTGGGCCGTCCCCACAGTGGCTCCTGGCACACCTGAGTCCTGGTCACACATCTCTGTGGAAACCCCTGCCCTCCAGGTTGGATGGCCAATGTGACGGCCCTGTCAGGAACAGAATGGCACAAAATGCCGGGATTTCATTTCTAAGCTGATGGAGTCTGTGACTTCTCCTGGTTCCCTCTGTCCTGGGTTCATTCTCTGTCCCCTTCTCTGTCTCTGTGTCTGTGTCTCTCACAGGAGCAGACCCGTGGGTTCCATGGGCGATGTGAGAAACCGCAGAAGCCTCCCTTGTCCCCGTTTCCCTCTCCGGTCCTGGTGCCCCATTCCTTCCTAAGGCCTCCTCAACCTGACCGGAGCAGTGATTCTGATTTCTCTTCCACATGGGGACCCTGAGGCTGAAACAAGAAGGGCCCTGACCTTGGTCTTCAGACTGGTGGCCCTGTGCTCTTCCACCGCTCTTCTTCTTCCGCAGAAGCGTAGCCAGGTCCTAAGGCCCCCAAGCCCCGAGTCTGTCCTCTGCTGAGAAGGACCTCGAGGGGTTAGAAAACATTTTCCCAAGACTGGGATCACAGGGGGTCGGGGATGGATATCCAAGGCCGAGAGGCACTTCTATAAGACTGTGGCACCCTTGGGACACTACATCTCTGCAGCCCAAGTGACATCAGAGTAAGCTGAGGCCTTTTGTGCTATAGCCCTCCGGACTTGGGGGAGGGTATCTCTTACTACTCCCAAGTTCGCAGGGTGGTGTTGGACACCGGAACCCAGACCTTGTCTTTTCCCAGTGCCCTGGCCACACCCTGGGTCCCTTGGGGAACCCTGACCATCAGCCCGGACTGTCCCCCCGTCCCTATGGGGCCTGGTTCCGGGTCCTGCAGCGACACAGTGAGGAGAGGTGAGGCCAGGCAGGAGCGGGGAGAGGGCAGAGTGGACTCTCCCTGGGGGCCATGGATCCCTGGTCAGTGCAGACCCTGTTGTGTGCCGGCCCCTCGGGCACCGAGATTCCAGCTCCTGGTCTGGCTCCGGGAGGGAGACCAGAGTGTGGCCCCTGCTAGCTCAGATGTGTCACTCTGTCCTGTAGCTACAGCCTGTCCCACCAGCTGAACTCCACCTCCTAGTCGGCCAGCTCATCTTCACGGTCAAGAACAGGCCATCATGAAGGTCAGGGGCCATTGCGTGCCTGGTCAGGCAGGGGACGGCTCACTTTCACCTCAGGGAGTCTCTGGCTGGTCTAGCAGGGGCTCTGGAGGCCTGGCTTTCCAGGTTCTCTGCTGAACAGCTCTGGGACTGGAGCCATTTAACCTCTCCTCGCTGGGCCTCGCTTTCCTCTTCTGTGCAATGGGGTGAGGCTGAATGATCCCTCCCATGGCGGAAACATGTGGAGTGCTGGTGATGGACGTAAGCCGGGCACCGAGCCTGGATTGCAGAGTGCAGAGGGGGATGGTGAGCGGTGTGGGCAGTGAGCACTCCTTCCCCCAAAATCAATTTAGCTCTTCCACGTAGCCGCCAGACCACTGGCTGGGAGCCCAGGAGCAGTGGCCGACCACACTCCTGACACCAGGCCCCTGCGTGTGGCTCTTCCTCAGCACTGGGACACGGTGGGGACCGCGGGACTTGGGGTCAGCTCCTCTCTCTGAGGGAAGGAGACGAAAGAAGGCTTTCCTTGGGGACCCCCAATGCCACATAAGAGGGGAGGAGGCTTCCCCCAAACAGTACTTTGAAATTCTGCTTCTGTTAGAACCTGAGCCTTGGGCTTTGGTTATTTCACTTGCTGGGCTGACGAGATACACTTGTTCTCCAAGACTCCTCCTCAGATGAAGAGCTCTTGCAGGTCCCGGGCATCCTGGAGCCCGGGGTGGGAGAGGGGCCAGTCCCCTCCCAGGCTCCTGCAGGAGACCTGTCCTCCCAAAGGCAGGATGGTTTCGGGTCGTGGTCCTGGGCTAGGGTTGGAGACAGCCTGTCACTGCTCCTGACTCTGGGGTGAGTGGGCCTTTTTTAGGCAAAGCAACACCCACCGAAGGCAGTGGCTTCAGAAAGAACACACTCCTGGGCCCGGTCCCGCCCCAGGTCGGTGGCTGACTTCCCCAGCCCCAGAGGAAGAAGGATAGCCTCTGCTTCCTTGGGCTTTGGTCCTCTGACCCACGAGCAAGCACTGAAAAGTTTCTAGCCCTCCTCTGGAAGCGCACCATCCCTGAGCGGGCCAGTCACGGTCCACACACGAAGACGGACAACGTGCTAAGTAAGTGCAGGAGGTGATCCTGTTCAAATGGCCTGCGGGTCGGTGGGGTTGCTGCTTCTGTGCCCTCCAGTGGGCCGCTTTTCCCTGGATGGAAATTCTCCTGGAGGCGCCTCTCTGTCCTTTGAGCTCCGTTCCTGCTGGTTTCAGGACCAAGGGACTCCAACTGAGCATTGTGCCCCATGTCCTCAGGGCGATGGTGGTCATGGTCTGTTATGATGATCTGGGAGGTTCCTTCAGGTTCCTGCTCCCCTAGGCACAGGTGCGGTAGCGACAAGCCCCAGGGCCATCCCCCAATTTCAGCATTGTGCCCCATGTTCCCCAGGGATGGTGCTAATAGTCCGTTGGGATTGTCTGGGAGGGCCCTCCAGGTTCCCGCTGCCCCCCCAGGCACAGGTGTGGGTGGCAAGAATCCCCAGAGCCGTCCTCAAGCTTCAGCATTGTGCCCCATGTCCTCAGGGATGTTGCTAAGGTTCCATGAGGATCATCTGGGAGGATCCTCCCGGTTCCCGCTTCCCCGGGCACAGGTGTGGTGGCCAAAAGGCCCAGAGCCCTCCCCCAAATTCAGCATTGTGCCCCCGGGGGTGCTGGTGCCGGTCATGGGCTGTCAAGATGGTACAGGAGGATCCTCCAGGTGGGGCTTGGAGCCTGGGTCAACCTGGTCGCACTCAGGTTGCATGAGGAACAGATGAGTTGAGGTCTTCATTTGGAAGAGTCATTTCGCTTTTCCAAAAAGGTCAAGGTCATGGGTCTACTTTAGAATGAAGATAATGACTACTTAAAAACAAGTGTGTGTTTCCCCTTCTCCCAGAAATGGAAGCAGGTGTGCAGGCCATAGGTCGGAGGACCTACTGATCCCCACCTGACAGCACTTCTCTGCTCTGGATCTAGGAGACCCAAGGTTTGGAACATCAGCCTGTGGGTCAGTGATGTAGCATTTCACAGGATGTCAGTGTTCTGAGAAATCAGCAGGTCCATTTGGCACAGTGTCATCTTCCTGTCAGGACTGGCGGTCAAATGTCTCATGAACCCCACACTTCCGGGGATTTCCTCTTTCCTCCCGTTGACCGAGGGTTAGGGTTAGAGTTAGGGTACTGGTTAGGGCATGGGTTAGGGTACGGGTTAGGGTACGGGTTAGAGATAGGGTAGGGGTTAGGGCACGGTTTACCGTACAGGGTAGGGTTTAGGGTTAGGCTACCATTTAGGGTACGGGTTAGGGTTAGGGTACGCTTTAGGGTTTGGGTTCGGTTCAGGGGTAGGGTTAGGCGTTAGTGTTCTGGTAGGTGTTGGGGTTAGGGTACGGGGTAGGTTTAGGGTACAGTTTAAGGTTAGTGTTAGGGACCTCTCCAAATGTTCCGTGCCTGCTATCACAGGAGGCTGGTGCCAAGCTGACAATGCAGGGATGAGCCAGGGGCTGCGCTTGTCATGGAACACAGCTCAGAGGGGCTTGAATCTGCTCTGGGGTCCGGGCAAAGCCACCCCACACCTGCCTGTGTCCCAGCCCCTGTGGGAAGGTAGTAATGAACTGATTCTGACCTTGACCTCTCCCAACACAGGATTCCAGGGGCTCCCATTACTGTTAGGCTCAGGTCCACGGGCCTCGTCTGTGCCCATGCGCTGGGCCGTCCCCACAGTGGCTCCTGGCACACCTGAGTCCTGGTCACACATCTCTGTGGAAACCCCTGCCCTCCAGGTTGGATGGCCAATGTGACGGCCCTGTCAGGAACAGAATGGCACAAAATGCCGGGATGTCATTTCTCAGCTGATGGAGTCTGTGACTTCTCCTGGTTCCCTCTGTCCTGGGTTCATTCTCTGTCCCCTTCTCTGTCTCTGTGTCTGTGTCTCTCACAGGAGCAGACCCGTGGGTTCCATGGGCGATGTGAGAAACCGCAGAAGCCTCCCTTGTCCCCGTTTCCCTCTCCGGTCCTGGTGCCCCATTCCTTCCTAAGGCCTCCTCAACCTGACCGGAGCAGTGATTCTGGATTCTCTTCCACATGGGGACCCTGAGGCTGAAACAAGAAGGGCCCTGACCTTGGTCTTCAGACTGGTGGCCCTGTGCTCTTCCACCTTCTGCGTAGCCAGGTCCTAAGGCCCCCAAGCCCCGAGTCTGTCCTCTGCTGAGAAGGACCTCGAGGGGTTAGAAAACATTTTCCCAAGACTGGGATCACAGGGGGTCGGGGATGGATATCCAAGGCCGAGAGGCACTTCTATAAGACTGTGGCACCCTTGGGACACTACATCTCTGCAGCCCAAGTGACATCAGAGTAAGCTGAGGCCTTTTGTGCTATAGCCCTCCGGACTTGGGGGAGGGTATGTCTTACTACTCCCAAGTTCGCAGGGTGGTGTTGGACACCGGAACCCAGACCTTGTCTTTTCCCAGTGCCCTGGCCACACCCTGGGTCCCTTGGGGAACCCTGACCATCAGCCCGGACTGTCCCCCCGTCCGTATGGGGCCTGGTTCCGGGTCCTGCAGCGACACAGTGAGGAGAGGTGAGGCCAGGCAGGAGCGGGGAGAGGGCAGAGTGGACTCTCCCTGGGGGCCATGGATCCCTGGTCAGTGCAGACCCTGTTGTGTGCCGGCCCCTCGGGCACCGAGATTCCAGCTCCTGGTCTGGCTCCGGGAGGGAGACCAGAGTGTGGCCCCTGCTAGCTCAGATGTGTCACTCTGTCCTGTAGCTACAGCCTGTCCCACCAGCTGAACTCCACCTCCTAGTCGGCCAGCTCATCTTCACGGTCAAGAACAGGCCATCATGAAGGTCAGGGGCCATTGCGTGCCTGGTCAGGCAGGGGACGGCTCACTTTCACCTCAGGGAGTCTCTGGCTGGTCTAGCAGGGGCTCTGGAGGCCTGGCTTTCCAGGTTCTCTGCTGAACAGCTCTGGGACTGGAGCCATTTAACCTCTCCTCGCTGGGCCTCGCTTTCCTCTTCTGTGCAATGGGGTGAGGCTGAATGATCCCTCCCATGGCGGAAACATGTGGAGTGCTGGTGATGGACGTGAGCCGGGCACCGAGCCTGGATTGCAGAGTGCAGAGGGGGATGGTGAGCGGTGTGGGCAGTGAGCACTCCTTCCCCCAAAATCAATTTAGCTCTTCCACGTAGCCGCCAGACCACTGGCTGGGAGCGCAGGAGCAGTGGCCGACCACACTCCTGACACCAGGCCCCTGCGTGTGGCTCTTCCTCAGCACTGGGACACGGTGGGGACCGCGGGACTTGGGGTCAGCTCCTCTCTCTGAGGGAAGGAGACGAAAGAAGGCTTTCCTTGGGGACCCCCAATGCCACATAAGAGGGGAGGAGGCTTCCCCCAAACAGTACTTTGAAATTCTGCTTCTGTTAGAACCTGAGCCTTGGGCTTTGGTTATTTCACTTGCTGGGCTGACGAGATACACTTGTTCTCCAAGACTCCTCCTCAGATGAACAGCTCTTGCAGGTCCCGGGCATCCTGGAGCCCGGGGTGGGAGAGGGGCCAGTCCCCTCCCAGGCTCCTGCAGGAGACCTGTCCTCCCAAAGGCAGGATGGTTTCGGGTCGTGGTCCTGGGCTAGGGTTGGAGACAGCCTGTCACTGCTCCTGACTCTGGGGTGAGTGGGCCTTTTTTAGGCAAAGCCACACCCACCGAAGGCAGTGGCTTCAGAAAGAACACACTCCTGGGCCCGGTCCCGCCCCAGGTCGGTGGCTGACTTCCCCAGCCCCAGAGGAAGAAGGATAGCCTCTGCTTCCTTGGGCTTTGGTCCTCTGACCCACGAGCAAGCACTGAAAAGTTTCTAGCCCTCCTCTGGAAGCGCACCATCCCTGAGCGGGCCAGTCACGGTCCACACACGAAGACGGACAACGTGCTAAGTAAGTGCAGGAGGTGATCCTGTTCAAATGGCCTGCGGGTCGGTGGGGTTGTTGCTTCTGTGCCCTCCAGTGGGCCGCTTTTCCCTGGATGGAAATTCTCCTGGAGGCGCCTCTCTGTCCTTTGAGCTCCGTTCCTGCTGGTTTCAGGACCAAGGGACTCCAACTGAGCATTGTGCCCCATGTCCTCAGGGCGATGGTGGTCATGGTCTGTTATGATGATCTGGGAGGTTCCTTCAGGTTCCTGCTCCCCTAGGCACAGGTGCGGTAGCGACAAGCCCCAGGGCCATCCCCCAATTTCAGCATTGTGCCCCATGTTCCCCAGGGATGGTGCTAATAGTCCGTTGGGATTGTCTGGGAGGGCCCTCCAGGTTCCCGCTGCCCCCCCAGGCACAGGTGTGGGTGGCAAGAATCCCCAGAGCCGTCCTCAAGCTTCAGCATTGTGCCCCATGTCCTCAGGGATGTTGCTAAGGTTCCATGAGGATCATCTGGGAGGATCCTCCCGGTTCCCGCTTCCCCGGGCACAGGTGTGGTGGCCAAAAGGCCCAGAGCCCTCCCCCAAATTCAGCATTGTGCCCCCGGGGGTGCTGGTGCCGGTCATGGGCTGTCAAGATGGTACAGGAGGATCCTCCAGGTGGGGCTTGGAGCCTGGGTCAACCTGGTCGCACTCAGGTTGCATGAGGAACAGATGAGTTGAGGTCTTCATTTGGAAGAGTCATTTCGCTTTTCCAAAAAGGTCAAGGTCATGGGTCTACTTTAGAATGAAGATAATGACTACTTAAAAACAAGTGTGTGTTTCCCCTTCTCCCAGAAATGGAAGCAGGTGTGCAGGCCATAGGTCGGAGGACCTACTGATCCCCACCTGACAGCACTTCTCTGCTCTGGATCTAGGAGACCCAAGGTTTGGAACATCAGCCTGTGGGTCAGTGATGTAGCATTTCACAGGATGTCAGTGTTCTGAGAAATCAGCAGGTCCATTTGGCACAGTGTCATCTTCCTGTCAGGACTGGCGGTCAAATGTCTCATGAACCCCACACTTCCGGGGATTTCCTCTTTCCTCCCGTTGACCGAGGGTTAGGGTTAGAGTTAGGGTACTGGTTAGGGCATGGGTTAGGGTACGGGTTAGGGTACGGGTTAGAGATAGGGTAGGGGTTAGGGCACGGTTTACCGTACAGGGCAGGGTTTAGGGTTAGGCTACCATTTAGGGTACGGGTTAGGGTTAGGGTACGCTTTAGGGTTTGGGTTCGGTTCAGGGGTAGGTTTAGGCGTTAGTGTTCTGGTAGGTGTTGGGGTTAGGGTACGGGGTAGGTTTAGGGTACAGTTTAAGGTTAGTGTTAGGGACCTCTCCAAATGTTCCGTGCCTGCTATCACAGGAGGCTGGTGCCAAGCTGACAATGCAAGGATGAGCCAGGGGCTGCGCTTGTCATGGAACACAGCTCAGAGGGGCTTGAATCTGCTCTGGGGTCCAGGCAAAGCCACCCCACACCTGCCTGTGTCCCAGCCCCTGTGGGAAGGTAGTAATGAACTGATTCTGACCTTGACCTCTCCCAACACAGGATTCCAAGGGCTCCCATTACTGTTAGGCTCAGGTCCACGGGCCTCGTCTGTGCCCATGCGCTGAGCCGTCCCCACAGTGGCTCCTGGCACACCTGAGTCCTGGTCACACATCTCTGTGGAAACCCCTTCCCTCCAGGGTGGATGGCCAATGTGACGGCCCTGTCAGGAACAGAATGGCACAAAATGCCGGGATGTCATTTCTCAGCTGATGGAGTCTGTGACTTCTCCTGGTTCCCTCTGTCCTGGGTTCATTCTCTGTCCCCTTCTCTGTCTCTGTGTCTGTGTCTCTCACAGGAGCAGACCCGTGGGTTCCATGGGCGATGTGAGAAACCGCAGAAGCCTCCCTTGTCCCCGTTTCCCTCTCCGGTCCTGGTGCACCATTCCTTCCTAAGGCCTCCTCAACCTGACCGGAACAGTGATTCTGGATTCTCTTCCACATGGGGACCCTGAGGCTGAAACAAGTAGGGCCCTGACCTTGGTCTTCAGACTGGTGGCCCTGTGCTCTTCCACCTTCTGCGTAGCCAGGTCCTAAGGCCCCCAAGCCCCGAGTCTGTCCTCTGCTGAGAAGGACCTGGAGGGGTTAGAAAACATTTTCCCAAGACTGGGATCACAGGGGGTCGGGGATGGATATCCAAGGCCGAGAGGCACTTCTATAAGACTGTGGCACCCTTGGGACACTACATCTCTGCAGCCCAAGTGACATCAGAGTAAGCTGAGGCCTTTTGTGCTATAGCCCTCCGGACTTGGGGGAGGGTATCTCTTACTACTCCCAAGTACGCAGGGTGGTGTTGGACACCGGAACCCAGACCTTGTCTTTTCCCAGTGCCCTGGCAACACCCTGGGTCCCTTGGGGAACCCTGACCATCAGCCCGGACTGTCCCCCCGTCCCTATGGGGCCTGGTTCCGGGTCCTGCAGCGACACAGTGAGGAGAGGTGAGGCCAGGCAGGAGCGGGGAGAGGGCAGAGTGGACTCTCCCTGGGGGCCATGGATCCCTGGTCAGTGCAGACCCTGTTGTGTGCCGGCCCCTCGGGCACCGAGATTCCAGCTCCTGGTCTGGCTCCGGGAGGGAGACCAGAGTGTGGCCCCTGCTAGCTCAGATGTGTCACTCTGTCCTGTAGCTACAGCCTGTCCCACCAGCTGAACTCCACCTCCTAGTCGGCCAGCTCATCTTCACGGTCAAGAACAGGCCATCATGAAGGTCAGGGGCCATTGCGTGCCTGGTCAGGCAGGGGACGGCTCACTTTCACCTCAGCGAGTCTCTGGCTGGTCTAGCAGGGGCTCTGGAGGCCTGGCTTTCCAGGTTCTCTGCTGAACAGCTCTGGGACTGGAGCCATTTAACCTCTCCTCGCTGGGCCTCGCTTTCCTCTTCTGTGCAATGGGGTGAGGCTGAATGATCCCTCCCATGGCGGAAACATGTGGAGTGCTGGTGATGGACGTAAGCCGGTCACCGAGCCTGGATTGCAGAGTGCAGAGGGGGATGGTGAGCGGTGTGGGCAGTGAGCACTCCTTCCCCCAAAATCAATTTAGCTCTTCCACGTAGCCGCCAGACCACTGGCTGGGAGCCCAGGAGCAGTGGCCGACCACACTCCTGACACCAGGCCCCTGCGTGTGGCTCTTCCTCAGCACTGGGACACGGTGGGGACCGCGGGACTTGGGGTCAGCTCCTCTCTCTGAGGGAAGGAGACGAAAGAAGGCTTTCCTTGGGGACCCCCAATGCCACATAAGAGGGGAGGAGGCTTCCCCCAAACAGTACTTTGAAATTCTGCTTCTGTTAGAACCTGAGCCTTGGGCTTTGGTTATTTCACTTGCTGGGCTGACGAGATACACTTGTTCTCCAAGACTCCTCCTCAGATGAAGAGCTCTTGCAGGTCCCGGGCATCCTGGAGCCCGGGGTGGGAGAGGGGCCAGTCCCCTCCCAGGCTCCTGCAGGAGACCTGTCCTCCCAAAGGCAGGATGGTTTCGGGTCGTGGTCCTGGGCTAGGGTTGGAGACAGCCTGTCACTGCTCCTGACTCTGGGGTGAGTGGGCCTTTTTTAGGCAAAGCAACACCCACCGAAGGCAGTGGCTTCAGAAAGAACACACTCCTGGGCCCGGTCCCGCCCCAGGTCGGTGGCTGACTTCCCCAGACCCAGAGGAAGAAGGATAGCCTCTGCTTCCTTGGGCTTTGGTCCTCTGACCCACGAGCAAGCACTGAAAAGTTTCTAGCCCTCCTCTGGAAGCGCACCATCCCTGAGCGGGCCAGTCACGGTCCACACACGAAGACGGACAACGTGCTAAGTAAGTGCAGGAGGTGATCCTGTTCAAATGGCCTGCGGGTCGGTGGGGTTGCTGCTTCTGTGCCCTCCAGTGGGCCGCTTTTCCCTGGATGGAAATTCTCCGGGAGGCGCCTCTCTGTCCTTTGAGCTCCGTTCCTGCTGGTTTCAGGACCAAGGGACTCCAACTGAGCATTGTGCCCCATGTCCTCAGGGCGATGGTGGTCATGGTCTGTTATGATGATCTGGGAGGTTCCTTCAGGTTCCTGCTCCCCTAGGCACAGGTGCGGTAGCGACAAGCCCCAGGGCCAACCCCAATTTCAGCATTGTGCCCCATGTTCCCCAGGGATGGTGCTAATAGTCCGTTGGGATTGTCTGGGAGGGCCCTCCAGGTTCCCGCTGCCCCCCCAGGCACAGGTGTGGGTGGCAAGAAACCCCAGAGCCGTCCTCAAGCTTCAGCATTGTGCCCCATGTCCTCAGGGATGTTGCTAAGGTTCCATGAGGATCATCTGGGAGGATCCTCCCGGTTCCCGCTTCCCCGGGCACAGGTGTGGTGGCCAAAAGGCCCAGAGCCCTCCCCCAAATTCAGCGTTGTGCCCCCGGGGGTGCTGGTGCCGGTCATGGGCTGTCAAGATGGTACAGGAGGATCCTCCAGGTGGGGCTTGGAGCCTGGGTAAACCTGGTCGCACTCAGGTTGCATGAGGAACAGATGAGTCGAGGTCTTCATTTGGAAGAGTCATTTCGCTTTTCCAAAAAGGTCAAGGTCATGGGTCTACTTTAGAATGAAGATAATGACTACTTAAAAACAAGTGTGTGTTTCCCCTTCTCCCAGAAATGGAAGCAGGTGTGCAGGCCATAGGTCGGAGGACCTACTGATCCCCACCTGACAGCACTTCTCTGCTCTGGATCTAGGAGACCCAAGGTTTGGAACATCAGCCTGTGGGTCAGTGATGTAGCATTTCACAGGATGTCAGTGTTCTGAGAAATCAGCAGGTCCATTTGGCACAGTGTCATCTTCCTGTCAGGACTGGCGGTCAAATGTCTCATGAACCCCACACTTCCGGGGATTTCCTCTTTCCTCCCGTTGACCGAGGGTTAGGGTTAGAGTTAGGGTACTGGTTAGGGCATGGGTTAGGGTAAGGGTTAGGGTACGGGTTAGAGATAGGGTAGGGGTTAGGGCACGGTTTACCGTACACGGTAGGGTTTAGGGTTAGGGTACCATTTAGGGTACGGGTTAGGGTTAGGGTACGCTTTAGAGTTTGGGTTCGGTTCAGGGGTAGGGTTAGGCCTTAGTGTTCTGGTAGGTGTTGGGGTTAGGGTACGGGGTAGGTTTAGGGTACAGTTTAAGGTTAGTGTTAGGGACCTCTCCAAATGTTCCGTGCCTGCTATCACAGGAGGCTGGTGCCAAGCTGACAATGCAAGGATGAGCCAGGGGCTGCGCTTGTCATGGAACACAGCTCAGAGGGGCTTGAATCTGCTCTGGGGTCCAGGCAAAGCCACCCCTCACCTGCCTGTGTCCCAGCCCCTGTGGGAAGGTAGTAATGAACTGATTCTGACCTTGACCTCTCCCAACACAGGATTCCAGGGGCTCCCATTACTGTTAGGCTCAGGTCCACGGGCCTCGTCTGTGCCCATGCGCTGGGCCGTCCCCAGAGTGGCTCCTGGCACACCTGAGTCCTGGTCACACATCTCTGTGGAAACCCCTGCCCTCTAGGTTGGATGGCCAATGTGACGGCCCTGTCAGGAACAGAATGGCACAAAATGCCGGGATGTCATTTCTCAGCTGATGGAGTCTATGACTTCTCCTGGTTCCCTCTGTCCTGGGTTCATTCTCTGTCCCCTTCTCTGTCTCTGTGTCTGTGTCTCTCATAGGAGCAGACCCGTGGGTTCCATGGGCGATGTGAGAAACCGCAGAAGCCTCCCTTGTCCCCGTTTCCCTCTCCGGTCCTGGTGCCCCATTCCTTCCTAAGGCCTCCTCAACCTGACCGGAGCAGTGATTCTGGATTCTCTTCCACATGGGGACCCTGAGGCTGAAACAAGTAGGGCCCTGACCTTGGTCTTCAGACTGGTGGCCCTGTGCTCCTCCTCCTTCTGCGTAGCCAGGTCCTAAGGCCCCCAAGCCCCGAGTCTGTCCTCTGCTGAGAAGGTCCTGGAGGGGTTAGAAAACATTTTCCCAAGACTGGGATCACAGGGGGTCGGGGATGGATATCCAAGGCCGAGAGGCACTTCTATAAGACTGTGGCACCCTTGGGACACTACATCTCTGCAGCCCAAGTGACATCAGAGTAAGCTGAGGCCTTTTGTGCTATAGCCCTCCGGACTTGGGGGAGGGTATCTCTTACTACTCCCAAGTTCGCAGGGTGGTGTTGGACACCGGAACCCAGACCTTGTCTTTTCCCAGTGCCCTGGCCACACCCTGGGTCCCTTGGGGAACCCTGACCATCAGCCCGGACTGTCCCCCCGTCCCTATGGGGCCTGGTTCCGGGTCCTGCAGCGACACAGTGAGGAGAGGTGAGGCCAGGCAGGAGCGGGGAGAGGGCAGAGTGGACTCTCCCTGGGGGCCATGGATCCCTGGTCAGTGCAGACCCTGTTGTGTGCCGGCCCCTCGGGCACCGAGATTCCAGCTCCTGGTCTGGCTCCGGGAGGGAGACCAGAGTGTGGCCCCTGCTAGCTCAGATGTGTCACTCTGTCCTGTAGCTACAGCCTGTCCCACCAGCTGAACTCCACCTCCTAGTCGGCCAGCTCATCTTCACGGTCAAGAACAGGCCATCATGAAGGTCAGGGGCCATTGCGTGCCTGGTCAGGCAGGGGACGGCTCACTTTCACCTCAGGGAGTCTCTGGCTGGTCTAGCAGGGGCTCTGGAGGCCTGGCTTTCCAGGTTCTCTGCTGAACAGCTCTGGGACTGGAGCCATTTAACCTCTCCTCGCTGGGCCTCGCTTTCCTCTTCTGTGCAATGGGGTGAGCCTGAATGATCCCTCCCATGGCGGAAACATGTGGAGTGCTGGTGATGGACGTAAGCCGGGCACCGAGCCTGGATTGCAGAGTGCAGAGGGGGATGGTGAGCGGTGTGGGCAGTGAGCACTCCTTCCCCCAAAATCAATTTAGCTCTTCCACGTAGCCGCCAGACCACTGGCTGGGAGCCCAGGAGCAGTGGCCGACCACACTCCTGACACCAGGCCCCTGCGTGTGGCTCTTCCTCAGCACTGGGACACGGTGGGGACCGCGGGACTTGGGGTCAGCTCCTCTCTCTGAGGGAAGGAGACGAAAGAAGGCTTTCCTTGGGGACCCCCAATGCCACATAAGAGGGGAGGAGGCTTCCCCCAAACAGTACTTTGAAATTCTGCTTCTGTTAGAACCTGAGCCTTGGGCTTTGGTTATTTCACTTGCTGGGCTGACGAGATACACTTGTTCTCCAAGACTCCTCCTCAGATGAAGAGCTCTTGCAGGTCCCGGGCATCCTGGAGCCCGGGGTGGGAGAGGGGCCAGTCCCCTCCCAGGCTCCTGCAGGAGACCTGTCCTCCCAAAGGCAGGATGGTTTCGGGTCGTGGTCCTGGGCTAGGGTTGGAGACAGCCTGTCACTGCTCCTGACTCTGGGGTGAGTGGGCCTTTTTTAGGCAAAGCAACACCCACCGAAGGCAGTGGCTTCAGAAAGAACACACTCCTGGGCCCGGTCCCGCCCCAGGGCGGTGGCTGACTTCCCCAGCCCCAGAGGAAGAAGGATAGCCTCTGCTTCCTTGGGCTTTGGTCCTCTGACCCACGAGCAAGCACTGAAAAGTTTCTAGCCCTCCTCTGGAAGCGCACCATCCCTGAGCGGGCCAGTCACGGTCCACACACGAAGACGGACAACGTGCTAAGTAAGTGCAGGAGGTGATCCTGTTCAAATGGCCTGCGGGTCGGTGGGGTTGCTGCTTCTGTGCCCTCCAGTGGGCCGCTTTTCCCTGGATGGAAATTCTCCTGGAGGCGCCTCTCTGTCCTTTGAGCTCCGTTCCTGCTGGTTTCAGGACCAAGGGACTCCAACTGAGCATTGTGCCCCATGTCCTCAGGGCGATGGTGGTCATGGTCTGTTATGATGATCTGGGAGGTTCCTTCAGGTTCCTGCTCCCCTAGGCACAGGTGCGGTAGCGACAAGCCCCAGGGCCATCCCCCAATTTCAGCATTGTGCCCCATGTTCCCCAGGGATGGTGCTAATAGTCCGTTGGGATTGTCTGGGAGGGCCCTCCAGGTTCCCGCTGCCCCCCCAGGCACAGGTGTGGGTGGCAAGAAACCCCAGAGCCGTCCTCAAGCTTCAGCATTGTGCCCCATGTCCTCAGGGATGTTGCTAAGGTTCCATGAGGTTCATCCGGGAGGATCCTCCCGGTTCCCGCTTCCCCGGGCACAGGTGTGGTGGCCAAAAGGCCCAGAGCCCTCCCCCAAATTCAGCATTGTGCCCCCGGGGGTGCTGGTGCCGGTCATGGGCTGTCAAGATGGTACAGGAGGATCCTCCAGGTGGGGCTTGGAGCCTGGGTAAACCTGGTCGCACTCAGGTTGCATGAGGAACAGATGAGTTGAGGTCTTCATTTGGAAGAGTCATTTCGCTTTTCCAAAAAGGTCAAGGTCATGGGTCTACTTTAGAATGAAGATAATGACTACTTAAAAACAAGTGTGTGTTTCCCCTTCTCCCAGAAATGGAAGCAGGTGTGCAGGCCATAGGTCGGAGGACCTACTTATCCCCACCTGACAACACTTCTCTGCTCTGGATCTAGGAGACCCAAGGTTTGGAACATCAGCCTGTGGGTCAGTGATGTAGCATTTCAGAGGATGTCAGTGTTCTGAGAAATCAGCAGGTCCATTTGGCACAGTGTCATCTTCCTGTCAGGACTGGCGGTCAAATGTCTCATGAACCCCACACTTCCGGGGATTTCCTCTTTCCTCCCGTTGACCGAGGGTTAGGGTTAGAGTTAGGGTACTGGTTAGGGCATGGGTTAGGGTACGGGTTAGGGTACGGGTTAGAGATAGGGTAGGGGTTAGGGCACGGTTTACCGTACAGGGTAGGGTTTAGGGTTAGGCTACCATTTAGGGTACGGGTTAGGGTTAGGGTACGCTTTAGGGTTTGGGTTCGGTTCAGGGGTAGGGTTAGGCGTTAGTGTTCTGGTAGGTGTTGGGGTTAGGGTACGGGGTAGGTTTAGGGTACAGTTTAAGGTTAGTGTTAGGGACCTCTCCAAATGTTCCGTGCCTGCTATCACAGGAGGCTGGTGCCAAGCTGACAATGCAAGGATGAGCCAGGGGCTGCGCTTGTCATGGAACACAGCTCAGAGGGGCTTGAATCTGCTCTGGGGTCCAGGCAAAGCCACCCCACACCTGCCTGTGTCCCAGCCCCTGTGGGAAGGTAGTAATGAACTGATTCTGAACTTGACCTCTCCCAACACGGGATTCCAGGGGCTCCCATTACTGTTAGGCTCAGGTCCACGGGCCTCGTCTGTGCCCATGCGCTGGGCCGTCCCCACAGTGGCTCCTGGCACACCTGAGTCCTGGTCACACATCTCTGTGGAAACCCCTGCCCTCCAGGTTGGATGGCCAATGTGACGGCCCTGTCAGGAACAGAATGGCACAAAATGCCGGGATGTCATTTCTAAGCTGATGGAGTCTGTGACTTCTCCTGGTTCCCTCTGTCCTGGGTTCATTCTCTGTCCCCTTCTCTGTCTCTGTGTCTGTGTCTCTCACAGGAGCAGACCCGTGGGTTCCATGGGCGATGTGAGAAACCGCAGAAGCCTCCCTTGTCCCCGTTTCCCTCTCCGGTCCTGTTGCCCCATTCCTTCCTAAGGCCTCCTCAACCTGACCGGAGCAGTGATTCTGGATTCTCTTCCACATGGGGACCCTGAGGCTGAAACAAGAAGGGCCCTGACCTTGGTCTTCAGACTGGTGGCCCTGTGCTCTTCTACCTTCTGCGTAGCCAGGTCCTAAGGCCCCCAAGCCCCGAGTCTGTCCTCTGCTGAGAAGGACCTCGAGGGGTTAGAAAACATTTTCCCAAGACTGGGATCACAGGGGGTCGGGGATGGATATCCAAGGCCGAGAGGCACTTCTATAAGACTGTGGCACCCTTGGGACACTACATCTCTGCAGCCCAAGTGACATCAGAGTAAGCTGAGGCCTTTTGTGCTATAGCCCTCCGGACTTGGGGGAGGGTATCTCTTACTACTCCCAAGTTCGCAGGGTGGTGTTGGACACCGGAACCCAGACCTTGTCTTTTCCCAGTGCCCTGGAAACACCCTGGGTCCCTTGGGGAACCCTGACCATCAGCCCGGACTGTCCCCCCGTCCCTATGGGGCCTGGTTCCGGGTCCTGCAGCGACACAGTGAGGAGAGGTGAGGCCAGGCAGGAGCGGGGAGAGGGCAGAGTGGACTCTCCCTGGGGGCCATGGATCCCTGGTCAGTGCAGACCCTGATGTGTGCCGGCCCCTCGGGCACCGAGATTCCAGCTCCTGGTCTGGCTCCGGGAGGGAGACCAGAGTGTGGCCCCTGCTAGCTCAGATGTGTCACTCTGTCCTGTAGCTACAGCCTGTCCCACCAGCTGAACTCCACCTCCTAGTCGGCCAGCTCATCTTCACGGTCAAGAACAGGCCATCATGAAGGTCAGGGGCCATTGCGTGCCTGGTCAGGCAGGGGACGGCTCACTTTCACCTCAGGGAGTCTCTGGCTGGTCTAGCAGGGGCTCTGGAGGCCTGGCTTTCCAGGTTCTCTGCTGAACAGCTCTGGGACTGGAGCCATTTAACCTCTCCTCGCTGGGCCTCGCTTTCCTCTTCTGTGCAATGGGGTGAGCCTGAATGATCCCTCCCATGGCGGAAACATGTGGAGTGCTGGTGATGGACGTAAGCCGGGCACCGAGCCTGGATTGCAGAGTGCAGAGGGGGATGGTGAGCGGTGTGGGCAGTGAGCACTCCTTCCCCCAAAATCAATTTAGCTCTTCCACGTAGCCGCCAGACCACTGGCTGGGAGCCCAGGAGCAGTGGCCGACCACACTCCTGACACCAGGCCCCTGCGTGTGGCTCTTCCTCAGCACTGGGACACGGTGGGGACCGCGGGACTTGGGGTCAGCTCCTCTCTCTGAGGGAAGGAGACGAAAGAAGGCTTTCCTTGGGGACCCCCAATGCCACATAAGAGGGGAGGAGGCTTCCCCCAAACAGTACTTTGAAATTCTGCTTCTGTTAGAACCTGAGCCTTGGGCTTTGGTTATTTCACTTGCTGGGCTGACGAGATACACTTGTTCTCCAAGACTCCTCCTCAGATGAAGTGCTCTTGCAGGTCCCGGGCATCCTGGAGCCCGGGGTGGGAGAGGGGCCAGTCCCCTCCCAGGCTCCTGCAGGAGACCTGTCCTCCCAAAGGCAGGATGGTTTCGGGTCGTGGTCCTGGGCTAGGGTTGGAGACAGCCTGTCACTGCTCCTGACTCTGGGGTGAGTGGGCCTTTTTTAGGCAAAGCAACACCCACCGAAGGCAGTGGCTTCAGAAAGAACACACTCCTGGGCCCGGTCCCGCCCCAGGGCGGTGGCTGACTTCCCCAGCCCCAGAGGAAGAAGGATAGCCTCTGCTTCCTTGGGCTTTGGTCCTCTGACCCACGAGCAAGCACTGAAAAGTTTCTAGCCCTCCAATGGAAGCGCACCATCCCTGAGCGGGCCAGTCACGGTCCACACACGAAGACGGACAACGTGCTAAGTAAGTGCAGGAGGTGATCCTGTTCAAATGGCCTGCGGGTCGGTGGGGTTGCTGCTTCTGTGCCCTCCAGTGGGCCGCTTTTCCCTGGATGGAAATTCTCCGGGAGGCGCCTCTCTGACCTTTGAGCTCCGTTCCTGCTGGTTTCAGGACCAAGGGACTCCAACTGAGCATTGTGCCCCATGTCCTCAGGGCGATGGTGGTCATGGTCTGTTATGATGATCTGGGAGGTTCCTTCAGGTTCCTGCTCCCCTAGGCACAGGTGCGGTAGCGACAAGCCCCAGGGCCATCCCCCAATTTCAGCATTGTGCCCCATGTTCCCCAGGGATGGTGCTAATAGTCCGTTGGGATTGTCTGGGAGGGCCCTCCAGGTTCCCGCTGCCCCCCCAGGCACAGGTGTGGGTGGCAAGAATCCCCAGAGCCGTCCTCAAGCTTCAGCATTGTGCCCCATGTCCTCAGGGATGTTGCTAAGGTTCCATGAGGATCATCTGGGAGGATCCTCCCGGTTCCCGCTTCCCCAGGCACAGGTGTGGTGGCCAAAAGGCCCAGAGCCCTCCCCCAAATTCAGCATTGTGCCCCCGGGGGTGCTGGTGCCGGTCATGGGCTGTCAAGATGGTACAGGAGGATCCTCCAGGTGGGGCTTGGAGCCTGGGTAAACCTGGTCGCACTCAGGTTGCATGAGGAACAGATGAGTTGAGGTCTTCATTTGGAAGAGTCATTTCGCTTTTCCAAAAAGGTCAAGGTCATGGGTCTACTTTAGAATGAAGATAATGACTACTTAAAAACAAGTGTGTGTTTCCCCTTCTCCCAGAAATGGAAGCAGGTGTGCAGGCCATAGGTCGGAGGACCTACTGATCCCCACCTGACAGCACTTCTCTGCTCTGGATCTAGGAGACCCAAGGTTTGGAACATCAGCCTGTGGGTCAGTGATGTAGCATTTCACAGGATGTCAGTGTTCTGAGAAATCAGCAGGTCCATTTGGCACAGTGTCATCTTCCTGTCAGGACTGGCGGTCAAATGTCTCATGAACCCCACACTTCCGGGGATTTCCTCTTTCCTCCCGTTGACCGAGGGTTAGGGTTAGAGTTAGGGTACTGGTTAGGGCATGGGTTAGGGTACGGGTTAGGGTACGGGTTAGAGATAGGGTAGGGGTTAGGGCACGGTTTACCGTACAGGGTAGGGTTTAGGGTTAGGCTACCATTTAGGGTACGGGTTAGGGTTAGGGTACGCTTTAGGGTTTGGGTTCGGTTCAGGGGTAGGGTTAGGCGTTAGTGTTCTGGTAGGTGTTGGGGTTAGGGTACGGGGTAGGTTTAGGGTACAGTTTAAGGTTAGTGTTAGGGACCTCTCCAAATGTTCCGTGCCTGCTATCACAGGAGGCTGGTGCCAAGCTGACAATGCAAGGATGAGCCAGGGGCTGCGCTTGTCATGGAACACAGCTCAGAGGGGCTTGAATCTGCTCTGGGGTCCAGGCAAAGCCACCCCACACCTGCCTGTGTCCCAGCCCCTGTGGGAAGGTAGTAATGAACTGATTCTGACCTTGACCTCTCCCAACACAGGATTCCAGGGGCTCCCATTACTGTTAGGCTCAGGTCCACGGGCCTCGTCTGTGCCCATGCGCTGGGCCGTCCCCACAGTGGCTCCTGGCACACCTGAGTCCTGGTCACACATCTCTGTGGAAACCCCTGCCCTCCAGGGTGGATGGCCAATGTGACGGCCCTGTCAGGAACAGAATGGCACAAAATGCCGGGATGTCATTTCTCAGCTGATGGAGTCTGTGACTTCTCCTGGTTCCCTCTGTCCTGGGTTCATTCTCTGTCCCCTTCTCTGTCTCTGTGTCTGTGTCTCTCACAGGAGCAGACCCGTGGGTTCCAAGGGCGATGTGAGAAACCGCAGAAGCCTCCCTTGTCCCCGTTTCCCTCTCCGGTCCTGGTGCCCCATTCCTTCCTAAGGCCTCCTCAACCTGACCGGAGCAGTGATTCTGGATTCTCTTCCACATGGGGACCCTGAGGCTGAAACAAGTAGGGCCCTGACCTTGGTCTTCAGACTGGTGGCCCTGTGCTCTTCCACCTTCTGCGTAGCCAGGTCCTAAGGCCCCCAAGCCCCGAGTCTGTCCTCTGCTGAGAAGGACCTCGAGGGGTTAGAAAACATTTTCCCAAGACTGGGATCACAGGGGGTCGGGGATGGATATCCAAGGCCGAGAGGCACTTCTATAAGACTGTGGCACCCTTGGGACACTACATCTCTGCAGCCCAAGTGACATCAGAGTAAGCTGAGGCCTTTTGTGCTATAGCCCTCCGGACTTGGGGGAGGGTATCTCTTACTACTCCCAAGTTCGCAGGGTGGTGTTGGACACCGGAACCCAGACCTTGTCTTTTCCCAGTGCCCTGGCAACACCCTGGGTCCCTTGGGGAACCCTGACCATCAGCCCGGACTGTCCCCCCGTCCCTATGGGGCCTGGTTCCGGGTCCTGCAGCGACACAGTGAGGAGAGGTGAGGCCAGGCAGGAGCGGGGAGAGGGCAGAGTGGACTCTCCCTGGGGGCCATGGATCCCTGGTCAGTGCAGACCCTGTTGTGTGCCGGCCCCTCGGGCACCGAGATTCCAGCTCCTGGTCTGGCTCCGGGAGGGAGACCAGAGTGTGGCCCCTGCTAGCTCAGATGTGTCACTCTGTCCTGTAGCTACAGCCTGTCCCACCAGCTGAACTCCACCTCCTAGTCGGCCAGCTCATCTTCACGGTCAAGAACAGGCCATCATGAAGGTCAGGGGCCATTGCGTGCCTGGTCAGGCAGGGGACGGCTCACTTTCACCTCAGGGAGTCTCTGGCTGGTCTAGCAGGGGCTCTGGAGGCCTGGCTTTCCAGGTTCTCTGCTGAACAGCTCTGGGACTGGAGCCATTTAACCTCTCCTCGCTGGGCCTCGCTTTCCTCTTCTGTGCAATGGGGTGAGGCTGAATGATCCCTCCCATGGCGGAAACATGTGGAGTGCTGGTGATGGACGTAAGCCGGGCACCGAGCCTGGATTGCAGAGTGCAGAGGGGGATGGTGAGCGGTGTGGGCAGTGAGCACTCCTTCCCCCAAAATCAATTTAGCTCTTCCACGTAGCCGCCAGACCACTGGCTGGGAGCCCAGGAGCAGTGGCCGACCACACTCCTGACACCAGGCCCCTGCGTGTGGCTCTACCTCAGCACTGGGACACGGTGGGGACCGCGGGACTTGGGGTCAGCTTCTCTCTCTGAGGGAAGGAGACGAAAGAAGGCTTTCCTTGGGGACCCCCAATGCCACATAAGAGGGGAGGAGGCTTCCCCCAAACAGTACTTTGAAATTCTGCTTCTGTTAGAACCTGAGCCTTGGGCTTTGGTTATTTCACTTGCTGGGCTGACGAGATACACTTGTTCTCCAAGACTCCTCCTCAGATGAAGAGCTCTTGCAGGTCCCGGGCATCCTGGAGCCCGGGGTGGGAGAGGGGCCAGTCCCCTCCCAGGCTCCTGCAGGAGACCTGTCCTCCCAAAGGCAGGATGGTTTCGGGTCGTGGTCCTGGGCTAGGGTTGGAGACAGCCTGTCACTGCTCCTGACTCTGGGGTGAGTGGGCCTTTTTTAGGCAAAGCAACACGCACCGAAGGCAGTGGCTTCAGAAAGAACACACTCCTGGGCCCGGTCCCGGCCCAGGTCGGTGGCTGACTTCCCCAGCCCCAGAGGAAGAAGGATAGCCTCTGCTTCCTTGGGCTTTGGTCCTCTGACCCACGAGCAAGCACTGAAAAGTTTCTAGCCCTCCTCTGGAAGCGCACCATCCCTGAGCGGGCCAGTCACGGTCCACACACGAAGACGGACAACGTGCTAAGTAAGTGCAGGAGGTGATCCTGTTCAAATGGCCTGCGGGTCGGTGGGGTTGCTGCTTCTGTGCCCTCCAGTGGGCCGCTTTTCCCTGGATGGAAATTCTCCGGGAGGCGCCTCTCTGTCCTTTGAGCTCCGTTCCTGCTGGTTTCAGGACCAAGGGACTCCAACTGAGCATTGTGCCCCATGTCCTCAGGGCGATGGTGGTCATGGTCTGTTATGATGATCTGGGAGGTTCCTTCAGGTTCCTGCTCCCCTAGGCACAGGTGCGGTAGCGACAAGCCCCAGGGCCATCCCCCAATTTCAGCATTGTGCCCCATGTTCCCCAGGGATGGTGCTAATAGTCCGTTGGGATTGTCTGGGAGGGCCCTCCAGGTTCCCGCTGCCCCCCCAGGCACAGGTGTGGGTGGCAAGAAACCCCAGACCCGTCCTCAAGCTTCAGCATTGTGCCCCATGTCCTCAGGGATGTTGCTAAGGTTCCATGAGGTTCATCTGGGAGGATCCTCCCGGTTCCCGCTTCCCCGGGCACAGGTGTGGTGGCCAAAAGGCCCAGAGCCCTCCCCCAAATTCAGCATTGTGCCCCCGGGGGTGCTGGTGCCGGTCATGGGCTGTCAAGATGGTACAGGAGGATCCTCCAGGTGGGGCTTGGAGCCTGGGTAAACCTGGTCCCACTCAGGTTGCATGAGGAACAGATGAGTTGAGGTCTTCATTTGGAAGAGTCATTTCGCTTTTCCAAAAAGGTCAAGGTCATGGGTCTACTTTAGAATGAAGATAATGACTACTTAAAAACAAGTGTGTGTTTCCCCTTCTCCCAGAAATGGAAGCAGGTGTGCAGGCCATAGGTCGGAGGACCTACTTATCCCCACCTGACAACACTTCTCTGCTCTGGATCTAGGAGACCCAAGGTTTGGAACATCAGCCTGTGGGTCAGTGATGTAGCATTTCAGAGGATGTCAGTGTTCTGAGAAATCAGCAGGTCCATTTGGCACAGTGTCATCTTCCTGTCAGGACTGGCGGTCAAATGTCTCATGAACCCCACACTTCCGGGGATTTCCTCTTTCCTCCCGTTGACCGAGGGTTAGGGTTAAGTTAGGGTACTGGTTAGGGCATGGGTTAGGGTACGGGTTAGGGTACGGGTTAGAGATAGGGTAGGGGTTAGGGCACGGTTTACCGTACAGGGTAGGGTTTAGGGTTAGGCTACCATTTAGGGTACGGGTTAGGGTTAGGGTACGCTTTAGGGTTTGGGTTCGGTTCAGGGGTAGGGTTAGGCGTTAGTGTTCTGGTAGGTGTTGGGGTTAGGGTACGGGGTAGGTTTAGGGTACAGTTTAAGGTTAGTGTTAGGGACCTCTCCAAATGTTCCGTGCCTGCTATCACAGGAGGCTGGTGCCAAGCTGACAATGCAAGGATGAGCCAGGGGCTGCGCTTGTCATGGAACACACCTCAGAGGGGCTTGAATCTGCTCTGGGGTCCAGGCAAAGCCACCCCACACCTGCCTGTGTCCCAGCCCCTGTGGGAAGGTAGTAATGAACTGATTCTGAACTTGACCTCTCCCAACACGGGATTCCAGGGGCTCCCATTACTGTTAGGCTCAGGTCCACGGGCCTCGTCTGTGCCCATGCGCTGGGCCGTCCCCACAGTGGCTCCTGGCACACCTGAGTCCTGGTCACACATCTCTGTGGAAACCCCTGCCCTCCAGGTTGGATGGCCAATGTGACGGCCCTGTCAGGAACAGAATGGCACAAAATGCCGGGATGTCATTTCTAAGCTGATGGAGTCTGTGACTTCTCCTGGTTCCCTCTGTCCTGGGTTCATTCTCTGTCCACTTCTCTGTCTCTGTGTCTGTGTCTCTCACAGGAGCAGACCCGTGGGTTCCATGGGCGATGTGAGAAACCGCAGAAGCCTCCCTTGTCCCCGTTTCCCTCTCCGGTCCTGTTGCCCCATTCCTTCCTAAGGCCTCCTCAACCTGACCGGAGCAGTGATTCTGGATTCTCTTCCACATGGGGACCCTGAGGCTGAAACAAGAAGGGCCCTGACCTTGGTCTTCAGACTGGTGGCCCTGTGCTCTTCTACCTTCTGCGTAGCCAGGTCCTAAGGCCCCCAAGCCCCGAGTCTGTCCTCTGCTGAGAAGGACCTCGAGGGGTTAGAAAACATTTTCCCAAGACTGGGATCACAGGGGGTCGGGGATGGATATCCAAGGCCGAGAGGCACTTCTATAAGACTGTGGCACCCTTGGGACACTACATCTCTGCAGCCCAAGTGACATCAGAGTAAGCTGAGGCCTTTTGTGCTATAGCCCTCCGGACTTGGGGGAGGGTATCTCTTACTACTCCCAAGTTCGCAGGGTGGTGTTGGACACCGGAACCCAGACCTTGTCTTTTCCCAGTGCCCTGGCAACACCCTGGGTCCCTTGGGGAACCCTGACCATCAGCCCGGACTGTCCCCCCGTCCCTATGGGGCCTGGTTCCGGGTCCTGCAGCGACACAGTGAGGAGAGGTGAGGCCAGGCAGGAGCGGGGAGAGGGCAGAGTGGACTCTCCCTGGGGGCCATGGATCCCTGGTCAGTGCAGACCCTGTTGTGTGCCGGCCCCTCGGGCACCGAGATTCCAGCTCCTGGTCTGGCTCCGGGAGGGAGACCAGAGTGTGGCCCCTGCTAGCTCAGATGTGTCACTCTGTCCTGTAGCTACAGCCTGTGCCACCAGCTGAACTCCACCTCCTAGTCGGCCAGCTCATCTTCACGGTCAAGAACAGGCCATCATGAAGGTCAGGGCCCATTGCGTGCCTGGTCAGGCAGGGGACGGCTCACTTTCACTTCAGGGAGTCTCTGGCTGGTCTAGCAGGGGCTCTGGAGGCCTGGCTTTCCAGGTTCTCTGCTGAACAGCTCTGGGACTGGAGCCATTTAACCTCTCCTCGCTGGGCCTCGCTTTCCTCTTCTGTGCAATGGGGTGAGGCTGAATGATCCCTCCCATGGCGGAAACATGTGGAGTGCTGGTGATGGACGTGAGCCGGGCACCGAGCCTGGATTGCAGAGTGCAGAGGGGGATGGTGAGCGGTGTGGGCAGTGAGCACTCCTTCCCCCAAAATCAATTTAGCTCTTCCACGTAGCCGCCAGACCACTGGCTGGGAGCCCAGGAGCAGTGGCCGACCACACTCCTGACACCAGGCCCCTGCGTGTGGCTCTTCCTCAGCACTGGGACACGGTGGGGACCGCGGGACTTGGGGTCAGCTCCTCTCTCTGAGGGAAGGAGACGAAAGAAGGCTTTCCTTGGGGACCCCCAATGCCACATAAGAGGGGAGGAGGCTTCCCCCAAACAGTACTTTGAAATTCTGCTTCTGTTAGAACCTGAGCCTTGGGCTTTGGTTATTTCACTTGCTGGGCTGACGAGATACACTTGTTGTCCAAGACTCCTCCTCAGATGAAGAGCTCTTGCAGGTCCCGGGCATCCTGGAGCCCGGGGTGGGAGAGGGGCCAGTCCCCTCCCAGGCTCCTGCAGGAGACCTGTCCTCCCAAAGGCAGGATGGTTTCGGGTCGTGGTCCTGGGCTAGGGTTGGAGACAGCCTGTCACTGCTCCTGACTCTGGGGTGAGTGGGCCTTTTTTAGGCAAAGCAACACCCACCGAAGGCAGTGGCTTCAGAAAGAACACACTCCTGGGCCCGGTCCCGCCCCAGGTCGGTGGCTGACTTCCCCAGCCCCAGAGGAAGAAGGATAGCCTCTGCTTCCTTGGGCTTTGGTCCTCTGACCCACGAGCAAGCACTGAAAAGTTTCTAGCCCTCCTCTGGAAGCGCACCATCCCTGAGCGGGCCAGTCACGGTCCACACACGAAGACGGAGAACGTGCTAAGTAAGTGCAGGAGGTGATCCTGTTCAAATGGCCTGCGGGTCGGTGGGGTTGCTGCTTCTGTGCCCTCCAGTGGGCCGCTTTTCCCTGGATGGAAATTCTCCTGGAGGCGCCTCTCTGTCCTTTGAGCTCCGTTCCTGCTGGTTTCAGGACCAAGGGACTCCAACTGAGCATTGTGCCCCATGTCCTCAGGGCGATGGTGGTCATGGTCTGTTATGATGATCTGGGAGGTTCCTTCAGGTTCCTGCTCCCCTAGGCACAGGTGCAGTAGCGACAAGCCCCAGGGCCATCCCCCAATTTCAGCATTGTGCCCCATGTTCCCCAGGGATGGTGCTAATAGTCCGTTGGGATTGTCTGGGAGGGCCCTCCAGGTTCCCGCTGCCCCCCCAGGCACAGGTGTGGGTGGCAAGAAACCCCAGAGCCGTCCTCAAGCTTCAGCATTGTGCCCCATGTCCTCAGGGATGTTGCTAAGGTTCCATGAGGATCATCTGGGAGGATCCTCCCGGTTCCCGCTTCCCCGGGCACAGGTGTGGTGGCCAAAAGGCCCAGAGCCCTCCCCCAAATTCAGCGTTGTGCCCCCGGAGGTGCTGGTGCCGGTCATGGGCTGTCAAGATGGTACAGGAGGATCCTCCAGGTGGGGCTTGGAGCCTGGGTAAACCTGGTCGCACTCAGGTTGCATGAGGAACAGATGAGTCGAGGTCTTCATTTGGAAGAGTCATTTCGCTTTTCCAAAAAGTTCAAGGTCATGGGTCTACTTTAGAATGAAGATAATGACTACTTAAAAACAAGTGTGTGTTTCCCCTTGTCCCAGAAATGGAAGCAGGTGTGCAGGCCATAGGTCGGAGGACCTACTTATCCCCACCTGACAGCACTTCTCTGCTCTGGATCTAGGAGACCCAAGGTTTGGAACATCAGCCTGTGGGTCAGTGATGTAGCATTTCACAGGATGTCAGTGTTCTGAGAAATCAGCAGGTCCATTTGGCACAGTGTCATCTTCCTGTCAGGACTGGCGGTCAAATGTCTCATGAACCCCACACTTCCGGGGATTTCCTCTTTCCTTCCGTTGACCGAGGGTTAGGGTTAGATTTAGGGTACTGGTTAGGGCATGGGTTAGGGTACGGGTTAGGGTACGGGTTAGAGATAGGGTAGGGGTTAGGGCACGGTTTACCGTACAGGGTAGGGTTTAGGGTTAGGCTACCATTTAGGGTACGGGTTAGGGTTAGTGTACGCTTTAGGGTTTGGGTTCGTTTCAGGGGTAGGGTTAGGCGTTAGTGTTCTGGTAGGTGTTGGGGTTAGGGTACGGGGTAGGTTTAGGGTACAGTTTAAGGTTAGTGTTAGGGACCTCTCCAAATGTTCCGTGCCTGCTATCACAGGAGGCTGGTGCCAAGCTGACAATGCAAGGATGAGCCAGGGGCTGCGTTTGTCATGGAACACAGCTCAGAGGGGCTTGAATCTGCTCTGGGGTCCAGGCAAAGCCACCCCACACCTGCCTGTGTCCCAGCCCCTGTGGGAAGGTAGTAATGAACTGATTCTGACCTTGACCTCTCCTAACACAGGATTCCAGGGGCTCCCATTACTGTTAGGCTCAGGTCCACGGGCCTCGTCTGTGCCCATGCGCTGGGCCGTCCCCACAGTGGCTCCTGGCACACCTGAGTCCTGGTCACACATCTATGTGGAAACCCCTTCCCTCCAGGGTGGATGGCCAATGTGACGGCCCTGTCAGGAACAGAATGGCACAAAATGCCGGGATGTCATTTCTCAGCTGATGGAGTCTGTGACTTCTCCTGGTTCCCTCTGTCCTGGGTTCATTCTCTGTCCCCTTCTCTGTCTCTGTGTCTGTGTCTCTCACAGGAGCAGACCCGTGGGTTCCATGGGCGATGTGAGAAACCGCAGAAGCCTCCCTTGTCCCCGTTTCCCTCTCCGGTCCTGGTGCCCCATTCCTTCCTAAGGCCTCCTCAACCTGACCGGAGCAGTGATTCTGGATTCTCTTCCACATGGGGACCCTGAGGCTGAAACAAGTAGGGCCCTGACCTTGGTCTTCAGACTGGTGGCCCTGTGCTCTTCCACCTTCTGCGTAGCCAGGTCCTAAGGCCCCCAAGCCCCGAGTCTGTCCTCTGCTGAGAAGGACCTGGAAGGGTTAGAAAACATTTTCCCAAGACTGGGATCACAGGGGGTCGGGGATGGATATCCAAGGCCGAGAGGCACTTCTATAAGACTGTGGCACCCTTGGGACACTACATCTCTGCAGCCCAAGTGACATCAGAGTAAGCTGAGGCCTTTTGTGCTATAGCCCTCCGGACTTGGGGGAGGGTATCTCTTACTACTCCCAAGTTCGCAGGGTGGTGTTGGACACCGGAACCCAGACCTTGTCTTTTCCCAGTGCCCTGGCAACACCCTGGGTCCCTTGGGGAACCCTGACCATCAGCCCGGACTGTCCCCCCGTCCCTATGGGGCCTGGTTCCGGGTCCTGCAGCGACACAGTGAGGAGAGGTGAGGCCAGGCAGGAGCGGGGAGAGGGCAGAGTGGACTCTCCCTGGGGGCCATGGATCCCTGGTCAGTGCAGACCCTGTTGTGTGCCGGCCCCTCGGGCACCGAGATTCCAGCTCCTGGTCTGGCTCCGGGAGGGAGACCAGAGTGTGGCCCCTGCTAGCTCAGATGTGTCACTCTGTCCTGTAGCTACAGCCTGTCCCACCAGCTGAACTCCACCTCCTAGTCGGCCAGCTCATCTTCACGGTCAAGAACAGGCCATCATGAAGGTCAGGGGCCATTGCGTGCCTGGTCAGGCAGGGGACGGCTCACTTTCACCTCAGGGAGTCTCTGGCTGGTCTAGCAGGGGCTCTGGAGGCCTGGCTTTCCAGGTTCTCTGCTGAACAGCTCTGGGACTGGAGCCATTTAACCTCTCCTCGCTGGGCCTCGCTTTCCTCTTCTGTGCAATGGGTTGAGGCTGAATGATCCCTCCCATGGCGGAAACATGTGGAGTGCTGGTGATGGACGTGAGCCGGGCACCGAGCCTGGATTGCAGAGTGCAGAGGGGGATGGTGAGCGGTGTGGGCAGTGAGCACTCCTTCCCCCAAAATCAATTTAGCTCTTCCACGTAGCCGCCAGACCACTGGCTGGGAGCCCAGGAGCAGTGGCCGACCACACTCCTGACACCAGGCCCCTGCATGTGGCTCTTCCTCAGCACTGGGACACGGTGGGGACCGCGGGACTTGGGGTCAGCTCCTCTCTCTGAGGGAAGGAGACGAAAGAAGGCTTTCCTTGGGGACCCCCAATGCCACATAAGAGGGGAGGAGGCTTCCCCCAAACAGTACTTTGAAATTCTGCTTCTGTTAGAACCTGAGCCTTGGGCTTTGGTTATTTCACTTGCTGGGCTGACGAGATACACTTGTTGTCCAAGACTCCTCCTCAGATGAAGAGCTCTTGCAGGTCCCGGGCATCCTGGAGCCCGGGGTGGGAGAGGGGCCAGTCCCCTCCCAGGCTCCTGCAGGAGACCTGTCCTCCCAAAGGCAGGATGGTTTCGGGTCGTGGTCCTGGGCTAGGGTTGGAGACAGCCTGTCACTGCTCCTGACTCTGGGGTGAGTGGGCCTTTTTTAGGCAAAGCAACACCCACCGAAGGCAGTGGCTTCAGAAAGAACACACTCCTGGGCCCGGTCCCGCCCCAGGTCGGTGGCTGACTTCCCCAGCCCCAGAGGAAGAAGGATAGCCTCTGCTTCCTTGGGCTTTGGTCCTCTGACCCACGAGCAAGCACTGAAAAGTTTCTAGCCCTCCTCTGGAAGCGCACCATCCCTGAGCGGGCCAGTCACGGTCCACACACGAAGACGGACAACGTGCTAAGTAAGTGCAGGAGGTGATCCTGTTCAAATGGCCTGCGGGTCGGTGGGGTTGCTGCTTCTGTGCCCTCCAGTGGGCCGCTTTTCCCTGGATGGAAATTCTCCTGGAGGCGCCTCTCTGTCCTTTGAGCTCCGTTCCTGCTGGTTTCAGGACCAAGGGACTCCAACTGAGCATTGTGCCCCATGTCCTCAGGGCGATGGTGGTCATGGTCTGTTATGATGATCTGGGAGGTTCCTTCAGGTTCCTGCTCCCCTAGGCACAGGTGCGGTAGCGACAAGCCCCAGGGCCATCCCCCAATTTCAGCATTGTGCCCCATGTTCCCCAGGGATGGTGCTAATAGTCCGTTGGGATTGTCTGGGAGGGCCCTCCAGGTCCCCGCTGCCCCCCCAGGCACAGGTGTGGGTGGCAAGAAACCCCAGAGCCGTCCTCAAGCTTCAGCATTGTGCCCCATGTCCTCAGGGATGTTGCTAAGGTTCCATGAGGATCATCTGGGAGGATCCTCCCGGTTCCCGCTTCCCCAGGCACAGGTGTGGTGGCCAAAAGGCCCAGAGCCCTCCCCCAAATTCAGCATTGTGCCCCCGGGGGTGCTGGTGCCGGTCATGGGCTGTCAAGATGGTACAGGAGGATCCTCCAGGTGGGGCTTGGAGCCTGGGTAAACCTGGTCGCACTCAGGTTGCATGAGGAACAGATGAGTTGAGGTCTTCATTTGGAAGAGTCATTTCGCTTTTCCAAAAAGGTCAAGGTCATGGGTCTACTTTAGAATGAAGATAATGACTACTTAAAAACAAGTGTGTGTTTCCCCTTCTCCCAGAAATGGAAGCAGGTGTGCAGGCCATAGGTCGGAGGACCTACTGATCCCCACCTGACAGCACTTCTCTGCTCTGGATCTAGGAGACCCAAGGTTTGGAACATCAGCCTGTGGGTCAGTGATGTAGCATTTCACAGGATGTCAGTGTTCTGAGAAATCAGCAGGTCCATTTGGCACAGTGTCATCTTCCTGTCAGGACTGGCGGTCAAATGTCTCATGAACCCCACACTTCCGGGGATTTCCTCTTTCCTCCCGTTGACCGAGGGTTAGGGTTAGAGTTAGGGTACTGGTTAGGGCATGGGTTAGGGTACGGGTTAGGGTACGGGTTAGAGATAGGGTAGGGGTTAGGGCACGGTTTACCGTACAGGGTAGGGTTTAGGGTTAGGCTACCATTTAGGGTACGGGTTAGGGTTAGGGTACGCTTTAGGGTTTGGGTTCGGTTCAGGGGTAGGGTTAGGCGTTAGTGTTCTGGTAGGTGTTGGGGTTAGGGTACGGGGTAGGTTTAGGGTACAGTTTAAGGTTAGTGTTAGGGACCTCTCCAAATGTTCCGTGCCTGCTATCACAGGAGGCTGGTGCCAAGCTGACAATGCAAGGATGAGCCAGGGGCTGCGCTTGTCATGGAACACAGCTCAGAGGGGCTTGAATCTGCTCTGGGGTCCAGGCAAAGCCACCCCACACCTGCCTGTGTCCCAGCCCCTGTGGGAAGGTAGTAATGAACTGATTCTGACCTTGACCTCTCCCAACACAGGATTCCAGGGGCTCCCATTACTGTTAGGCTCAGGTCCACGGGCCTCGTCTGTGCCCATGCGCTGGGCCGTCCCCACAGTGGCTCCTGGCACACCTGAGTCCTGGTCACACATCTCTGTGGAAACCCCTGCCCTCCAGGTTGGATGGCCAATGTGACGGCCCTGTCAGGAACAGAATGGCACAAAATGCCGGGATGTCATTTCTCAGCTGATGGAGTCTGTGACTTCTCCTGGTTCCCTCTGTCCTGGGTTCATTCTCTGTCCCCTTCTCTGTCTCTGTGTCTGTGTCTCTCATAGGAGCAGACCCGTGGGTTCCATGGGCGATGTGAGAAACCGCAGAAGCCTCCCTTGTCCCCGTTTCCCTCTCCGGTCCTGGTGCCCCATTCCTTCCTAAGGCCTCCTCAACCTGACCGGAGCAGTGATTCTGGATTCTCTTCCACATGGGGACCCTGAGGCTGAAACAAGTAGGGCCCTGACCTTGGTCTTCAGACTGGTGGCCCTGTGCTCTTCCACCTTCTGCGTAGCCAGGTCCTAAGGCCCCCAAGCCCCGAGTCTGTCCTCTGCTGAGAAGGACCTCGAGGGGTTAGAAAACATTTTCCCAAGACTGGGATCACAGGGGGTCGGGGATGGATATCCAAGGCCGAGAGGCACTTCTATAAGACTGTGGCACCCTTGGGACACTACATCTCTGCAGCCCAAGTGACATCAGAGTAAGCTGAGGCCTTTTGTGCTATAGCCCTCCGGACTTGGGGGAGGGTATCTCTTACTACTCCCAAGTTCGCAGGGTGGTGTTGGACACCGGAACCCAGACCTTGTCTTTTCCCAGTGCCCTGGCCACACCCTGGGTCCCTTGGGGAACCCTGACCATCAGCCCGGACTGTCCCCCCGTCCCTATGGGGCCTGGTTCCGGGTCCTGCAGCGACACAGTGAGGAGAGGTGAGGCCAGGCAGGAGCGGGGAGAGGGCAGAGTGGACTCTCCCTGGGGGCCATGGATCCCTGGTCAGTGCAGACCCTGTTGTGTGCCGGCCCCTCGGGCACCGAGATTCCAGCTCCTGGTCTGGCTCCGGGAGGGAGACCAGAGTGTGGCCCCTGCTAGCTCAGATGTGTCACTCTGTCCTGTAGCTACAGCCTGTCCCACCAGCTGAACTCCACCTCCTAGTCGGCCAGCTCATCTTCACGGTCAAGAACAGGCCATCATGAAGGTCAGGGGCCATTGCGTGCCTGGTCAGGCAGGGGACGGCTCACTTTCACCTCAGGGAGTCTCTGGCTGGTCTAGCAGGGGCTCTGGAGGCCTGGCTTTCCAGGTTCTCTGCTGAACAGCTCTGGGACTGGAGCCATTTAACCTCTCCTCGCTGGGCCTCGCTTTCCTCTTCTGTGCAATGGGGTGAGCCTGAATGATCCCTCCCATGGCGGAAACATGTGGAGTGCTGGTGATGGACGTAAGCCGGGCACCGAGCCTGGATTGCAGAGTGCAGAGGGGGATGGTGAGCGGTGTGGGCAGTGAGCACTCCTTCCCCCAAAATCAATTTAGCTCTTCCACGTAGCCGCCAGACCACTGGCTGGGAGCCCAGGAGCAGTGGCCGACCACACTCCTGACACCAGGCCCCTGCGTGTGGCTCTTCCTCAGCACTGGGACACGGTGGGGACCGCGGGACTTGGGGTCAGCTCCTCTCTCTGAGGGAAGGAGACGAAAGAAGGCTTTCCTTGGGGACCCCCAATGCCACATAAGAGGGGAGGAGGCTTCCCCCAAACAGTACTTTGAAATTCTGCTTCTGTTAGAACCTGAGCCTTGGGCTTTGGTTATTTCACTTGCTGGGCTGACGAGATACACTTGTTGTCCAAGACTCCTCCTCAGATGAAGAGCTCTTGCAGGTCCCGGGCATCCTGGAGCCCGGGGTGGGAGAGGGGCCAGTCCCCTCCCAGGCTCCTGCAGGAGACCTGTCCTCCCAAAGGCAGGATGGTTTCGGGTCGTGGTCCTGGGCTAGGGTTGGAGACAGCCTGTCACTGCTCCTGACTCTGGGGTGAGTGGGCCTTTTTTAGGCAAAGCAACACGCACCGAAGGCAGTGGCTTCAGAAAGAACACACTCCTGGGCCCGGTCCCGGCCCAGGTCGGTGGCTGACTTCCCCAGCCCCAGAGGAAGAAGGATAGCCTCTGCTTCCTTGGGCTTTGGTCCTCTGACCCACGAGCAAGCACTGAAAAGTTTCTAGCCCTCCTCTGGAAGCGCACCATCCCTGAGCGGGCCAGTCACGGTCCACACACGAAGACGGACAACGTGCTAAGTAAGTGCAGGAGGTGATCCTGTTCAAATGGCCTGCGGGTCGGTGGGGTTGCTGCTTCTGTGCCCTCCAGTGGGCCGCTTTTCCCTGGATGGAAATTCTCCGGGAGGCGCCTCTCTGTCCTTTGAGCTCCGTTCCTGCTGGTTTCAGGACCAAGGGACTCCAACTGAGCATTGTGCCCCATGTCCTCAGGGCGATGGTGGTCATGGTCTGTTATGATGATCTGGGAGGTTCCTTCAGGTTCCTGCTCCCCTAGGCACAGGTGCGGTAGCGACAAGCCCCAGGGCCATCCCCCAATTTCAGCATTGTGCCCCATGTTCCCCAGGGATGGTGCTAATAGTCCGTTGGGATTGTCTGGGAGGGCCCTCCAGGTTCCCGCTGCCCCCCCAGGCACAGCTGTGGGTGGCAAGAATCCCCAGAGCCGTCCTCAAGCTTCAGCATTGTGCCCCATGTCCTCAGGGATGTTGCTAAGGTTCCATGAGGATCATCTGGGAGGATCCTCCCGGTTCCCGCTTCCCCAGGCACAGGTGTGGTGGCCAAAAGGCCCAGAGCCCTCCCCCAAATTCAGCATTGTGCCCCCGGGGGTGCTGGTGCCGGTCATGGGCTGTCAAGATGGTACAGGAGGATCCTCCAGGTGGGGCTTGGAGCCTGGGTAAACCTGGTCGCACTCAGGTTGCATGAGGAACAGATGAGTTGAGGTCTTCATTTGGAAGAGTCATTTGGCTTTTCCAAAAAGGTCAAGGTCATGGGTCTACTTTAGAATGAAGATAATGACTACTTAAAAACAAGTGTGTGTTTCCCCTTCTCCCAGAAATGGAAGCAGGTGTGCAGGCCATAGGTCGGAGGACCTACTGATCCCCACCTGACAGCACTTCTCTGCTCTGGATCTAGGAGACCCAAGGTTTGGAACATCAGCCTGTGGGTCAGTGATGTAGCATTTCACAGGATGTCAGTGTTCTGAGAAATCAGCAGGTCCATTTGGCACAGTGTCATCTTCCTGTCAGGACTGGCGGTCAAATGTCTCATGAACCCCACACTTCCGGGGATTTCCTCTTTCCTCCCGTTGACCGAGGGTTAGGGTTAGAGTTAGGGTACTGGTTAGGGCATGGGTTAGGGTACGGGTTAGGGTACGGGTTAGAGATAGGGTAGGGGTTAGGGCACGGTTTACCGTACAGGGTAGGGTTTAGGGTTAGGCTACCATTTAGGGTACGGGTTAGGGTTAGGGTACGCTTTAGGGTTTGGGTTCGGTTCAGGGGTAGGGTTAGGCGTTAGTGTTCTGGTAGGTGTTGGGGTTAGGGTACGGGGTAGGTTTAGGGTACAGTTTAAGGTTAGTGTTAGGGACCTCTCCAAATGTTCCGTGCCTGCTATCACAGGAGGCTGGTGCCAAGCTGACAATGCAAGGATGAGCCAGGGGCTGCGCTTGTCATGGAACACAGCTCAGAGGGGCTTGAATCTGCTCTGGGGTCCAGGCAAAGCCACCCCACACCTGCCTGTGTCCCAGCCCCTGTGGGAAGGTAGTAATGAACTGATTCTGACCTTGACCTCTCCCAACACAGGATTCCAGGGGCTCCCATTACTGTTAGGCTCAGGTCCACGGGCCTCGTCTGTGCCCATGCGCTGGGCCGTCCCCACAGTGGCTCCTGGCACACCTGAGTCCTGGTCACACATCTCTGTGGAAACCCCTGCCCTCCAGGTTGGATGGCCAATGTGACGGCCCTGTCAGGAACAGAATGGCACAAAATGCCGGGATGTCATTTCTCAGCTGATGGAGTCTGTGACTTCTCCTGGTTCCCTCTGTCCTGGGTTCATTCTCTGTCCCCTTCTCTGTCTCTGTGTCTGTGTCTCTCATAGGAGCAGACCCGTGGGTTCCATGGGCGATGTGAGAAACCGCAGAAGCCTCCCTTGTCCCCGTTTCCCTCTCCGGTCCTGGTGCCCCATTCCTTCCTAAGGCCTCCTCAACCTGACCGGAGCAGTGATTCTGGATTCTCTTCCACATGGGGACCCTGAGGCTGAAACAAGTAGGGCCCTGACCTTGGTCTTCAGACTGGTGGCCCTGTGCTCTTCCACCTTCTGCGTAGCCAGGTCCTAAGGCCCCCAAGCCCCGAGTCTGTCCTCTGCTGAGAAGGACCTCGAGGGGTTAGAAAACATTTTCCCAAGACTGGGATCACAGGGGGTCGGGGATGGATATCCAAGGCCGAGAGGCACTTCTATAAGACTGTGGCACCCTTGGGACACTACATCTCTGCAGCCCAAGTGACATCAGAGTAAGCTGAGGCCTTTTGTGCTATAGCCCTCCGGACTTGGGGGAGGGTATCTCTTACTACTCCCAAGTTCGCAGGGTGGTGTTGGACACCGGAACCCAGACCTTGTCTTTTCCCAGTGCCCTGGCAACACCCTGGGTCCCTTGGGGAACCCTGACCATCAGCCCGGACTGTCCCCCCGTCCCTATGGGGCCTGGTTCCGGGTCCTGCAGCGACACAGTGAGGAGAGGTGAGGCCAGGCAGGAGCGGGGAGAGGGCAGAGTGGACTCTCCCTGGGGGCCATGGATCCCTGGTCAGTGCAGACCCTGTTGTGTGCCGGCCCCTCGGGCACCGAGATTCCAGCTCCTGGTCTGGCTCCGGGAGGGAGACCAGAGTGTGGCCCCTGCTAGCTCAGATGTGTCACACTGTCCTGTAGCTACAGCCTGTCCCACCAGCTGAACTCCACCTCCTAGTCGGCCAGCTCATCTTCACGGTCAAGAACAGGCCATCATGAAGGTCAGGGGCCATTGCGTGCCTGGTCAGGCAGGGGACGGCTCACTTTCACCTCAGGGAGTCTCTGGCTGGTCTAGCAGGGGCTCTGGAGGCCTGGCTTTCCAGGTTCTCTGCTGAACAGCTCTGGGACTGGAGCCATTTAACCTCTCCTCGCTGGGCCTCGCTTTCCTCTTCTGTGCAATGGGGTGAGCCTGAATGATCCCTCCCATGGCGGAAACATGTGGAGTGCTGGTGATGGACGTAAGCCGGGCACCGAGCCTGGATTGCAGAGTGCAGAGGGGGATGGTGAGCGGTGTGGGCAGTGAGCACTCCTTCCCCCAAAATCAATTTAGCTCTTCCACGTAGCCGCCAGACCACTGGCTGGGAGCCCAGGAGCAGTGGCCGACCACACTCCTGACACCAGGCCCCTGCGTGTGGCTCTTCCTCAGCACTGGGACACGGTGGGGACCGCGGGACTTGGGGTCAGCTCCTCTCTCTGAGGGAAGGAGACGAAAGAAGGCTTTCCTTGGGGACCCCCAATGCCACATAAGAGGGGAGGAGGCTTCCCCCAAACAGTACTTTGAAATTCTGCTTCTGTTAGAACCTGAGCCTTGGGCTTTGGTTATTTCACTTGCTGGGCTGACGAGATACACTTGTTGTCCAAGACTCCTCCTCAGATGAAGAGCTCTTGCAGGTCCCGGGCATCCTGGAGCCCGGGGTGGGAGAGGGGCCAGTCCCCTCCCAGGCTCCTGCAGGAGACCTGTCCTCCCAAAGGCAGGATGGTTTCGGGTCGTGGTCCTGGGCTAGGGTTGGAGACAGCCTGTCACTGCTCCTGACTCTGGGGTGAGTGGGCCTTTTTTAGGCAAAGCAACACGCACCGAAGGCAGTGGCTTCAGAAAGAACACACTCCTGGGCCCGGTCCCGGCCCAGGTCGGTGGCTGACTTCCCCAGCCCCAGAGGAAGAAGGATAGCCTCTGCTTCCTTGGGCTTTGGTCCTCTGACCCACGAGCAAGCACTGAAAAGTTTCTAGCCCTCCTCTGGAAGCGCACCATCCCTGAGCGGGCCAGTCACGGTCCACACACGAAGACGGACAACGTGCTAAGTAAGTGCAGGAGGTGATCCTGTTCAAATGGCCTGCGGGTCGGTGGGGTTGCTGCTTCTGTGCCCTCCAGTGGGCCGCTTTTCCCTGGATGGAAATTCTCCGGGAGGCGCCTCTCTGTCCTTTGAGCTCCGTTCCTGCTGGTTTCAGGACCAAGGGACTCCAACTGAGCATTGTGCCCCATGTCCTCAGGGCGATGGTGGTCATGGTCTGTTATGATGATCTGGGAGGTTCCTTCAGGTTCCTGCTCCCCTAGGCACAGGTGCGGTAGCGACAAGCCCCAGGGCCATCCCCCAATTTCAGCATTGTGCCCCATGTTCCCCAGGGATGGTGCTAATAGTCCGTTGGGATTGTCTGGGAGGGCCCTCCAGGTTCCCGCTGCCCCCCCAGGCACAGGTGTGGGTGGCAAGAATCCCCAGAGCCGTCCTCAAGCTTCAGCATTGTGCCCCATGTCCTCAGGGATGTTGCTAAGGTTCCATGAGGATCATCTGGGAGGATCCTCCCGGTTCCCGCTTCCCCAGGCACAGGTGTGGTGGCCAAAAGGCCCAGAGCCCTCCCCCAAATTCAGCATTGTGCCCCCGGGGGTGCTGGTGCCGGTCATGGGCTGTCAAGATGGTACAGGAGGATCCTCCAGGTGGGGCTTGGAGCCTGGGTAAACCTGGTCGCACTCAGGTTGCATGAGGAACAGATGAGTTGAGGTCTTCATTTGGAAGAGTCATTTCGCTTTTCCAAAAAGGTCAAGGTCATGGGTCTACTTTAGAATGAAGATAATGACTACTTAAAAACAAGTGTGTGTTTCCCCTTGTCCCAGAAATGGAAGCAGGTGTGCAGGCCATAGGTCGGAGGACCTACTGATCCCCACCTGACAGCACTTCTCTGCTCTGGATCTAGGAGACCCAAGGTTTGGAACATCAGCCTGTGGGTCAGTGATGTAGCATTTCACAGGATGTCAGTGTTCTGAGAAATCAGCAGGTCCATTTGGCACAGTGTCATCTTCCTGTCAGGACTGGCGGTCAAATGTCTCATGAACCCCACACTTCCGTGGATTTCCTCTTTCCTCCCGTTGACCGAGGGTTAGGGTTAGAGTTAGGGTACTGGTTAGGGCATGGGTTAGGGTACGGGTTAGGGTACGGGTTAGAGATAGGGTAGGGGTTAGGGCACGGTTTACCGTACAGGGTAGGGTTTATGGTTAGGCTACCATTTAGGGTACGGGTTAGGGTTAGGGTACGCTTTAGGGTTTGGGTTCGGTTCAGGGGTAGGGTTAGGCGTTAGTGTTCTGGTAGGTGTTGGGGTTAGGGTACGGGGTAGGTTTAGGGTACAGTTTAAGGTTAGTGTTAGGGACCTCTCCAAATGTTCCGTGCCTGCTATCACAGGAGGCTGGTGCCAAGCTGACAATGCAAGGATGAGCCAGGGGCTGCGCTTGTCATGGAACACAGCTCAGAGGGGCTTGAATCTGCTCTGGGGTCCAGGCAAAGCCACCCCACACCTGCCTGTGTCCCAGCCCCTGTGGGAAGGTAGTAATGAACTGATTCTGACCTTGACCTCTCCCAACACAGGATTCCAGGGGCTCCCATTACTGTTAGGCTCAGGTCCACGGGCCTCGTCTGTGCCCATGCGCTGGGCCGTCCCCACAGTGGCTCCTGGCACACCTGAGTCCTGGTCACACATCTCTGTGGAAACCCCTGCCCTCCAGGTTGGATGGCCAATGTGACGGCCCTGTCAGGAACAGAATGGCACAAAATGCCGGGATGTCATTTCTCAGCTGATGGAGTCTGTGACTTCTCCTGGTTCCCTCTGTCCTGGGTTCATTCTCTGTCCCCTTCTCTGTCTCTGTGTCTGTGTCTCTCACAGGAGCAGACCCGTGGGTTCCATGGGCGATGTGAGAAACCACAGAAGCCTCCCTGGTCCCCGTTTCCCTCTCCGGTCCTGGTGCCCCATTCCTTCCTAAGGCCTCCTCAACCTGACCGGAGCAGTGATTCTGGATTCTCTTCCACATGGGGACCCTGAGGCTGAAACAAGAAGGGCCCTGACCTTGGTCTTCAGACTGGTGGCCCTGTGCTCTTCCACCTTCTGCGTAGCCAGGTCCTAAGGCCCCCAAGCCCCGAGTCTGTCCTCTGCTGAGAAGGACCTCGAGGGGTTAGAAAACATTTTCCCAAGACTGGGATCACAGGGGGTCGGGGATGGATATCCAAGGCCGAGAGGCACTTCTATAAGACTGTGGCACCCTTGGGACACTACATCTCTGCAGCCCAAGTGACATCAGAGTAAGCTGAGGCCTTTTGTGCTATAGCCCTCCGGACTTGGGGGAGGGTATCTCTTACTACTCCCAAGTTCGCAGGGTGGTGTTGGACACCGGAACCCAGACCTTGTCTTTTCCCAGTGCCCTGGCAACACCCTGGGTCCCTTGGGGAACCCTGACCATCAGCCCGGACTGTCCCCCCGTCCCTATGGGGCCTGGTTCCGGGTCCTGCAGCGACACAGTGAGGAGAGGTGAGGCCAGGCAGGAGCGGGGAGAGGGCAGAGTGGACTCTCCCTGGGGGCCATGGATCCCTGGTCAGTGCAGACCCTGTTGTGTGCCGGCCCCTCGGGCACCGAGATTCCAGCTCCTGGTCTGGCTCCGGGAGGGAGACCAGAGTGTGGCCCCTGCTAGCTCAGATGTGTCACTCTGTCCTGTAGCTACAGCCTGTCCCACCAGCTGAACTCCACCTCCTAGTCGGCCAGCTCATCTTCACGGTCAAGAACAGGCCATCATGAAGGTCAGGGGCCATTGCGTGCCTGGTCAGGCAGGGGACGGCTCACTTTCACCTCAGGGAGTCTCTGGCTGGTCTAGCAGGGGCTCTGGAGGCCTGGCTTTCCAGGTTCTCTGCTGAACAGCTCTGGGACTGGAGCCATTTAACCTCTCCTCGCTGGGCCTCGCTTTCCTCTTCTGTGCAATGGGGTGAGGCTGAATGATCCCTCCCATGGCGGAAACATGTGGAGTGCTGGTGATGGACGTGAGCCGGGCACCGAGCCTGGATTGCAGAGTGCAGAGGGGGATGGTGAGCGGTGTGGGCAGTGAGCACTCCTTCCCCCAAAATCAATTTAGCTCTTCCACGTAGCCGCCAGACCACTGGCTGGGAGCCCAGGAGCAGTGGCCGACCACACTCCTGACACCAGGCCCCTGCGTGTGGCTCTTCCTCAGCACTGGGACACGGTGGGGACCGCGGGACTTGGGGTCAGCTCCTCTCTCTGAGGGAAGGAGACGAAAGAAGGCTTTCCTTGGGGACCCCCAATGCCACATAAGAGGGGAGGAGGCTTCCCCCAAACAGTACTTTGAAATTCTGCTTCTGTTAGAACCTGAGCCTTGGGCTTTGGTTATTTCACTTGCTGGGCTGACGAGATACACTTGTTCTCCAAGACTCCTCCTCAGATGAAGAGCTCTTGCAGGTCCCGGGCATCCTGGAGCCCGGGGTGGGAGAGGGGCCAGTCCCCTCCCAGGCTCCTGCAGGAGACCTGTCCTCCCAAAGGCAGGATGGTTTCGGGTCGTGGTCCTGGGCTAGGGTTGGAGACAGCCTGTCACTGCTCCTGACTCTGGGGTGAGTGGGCCTTTTTTAGGCAAAGCAACACGCACCGAAGGCAGTGGCTTCAGAAAGAACACACTCCTGGGCCCGGTCCCGGCCCAGGTCGGTGGCTGACTTCCCCAGCCCCAGAGGAAGAAGGATAGCCTCTGCTTCCTTGGGCTTTGGTCCTCTGACCCACGAGCAAGCACTGAAAAGTTTCTAGCCCTCCTCTGGAAGCGCACCATCCCTGAGCGGGCCAGTCACGGTCCACACACGAAGACGGACAACGTGCTAAGTAAGTGCAGGAGGTGATCCTGTTCAAATGGCCTGCGGGTCGGTGGGGTTGCTGCTTCTGTGCCCTCCAGTGGGCCGCTTTTCCCTGGATGGAAATTCTCCGGGAGGCGCCTCTCTGTCCTTTGAGCTCCGTTCCTGCTGGTTTCAGGACCAAGGGACTCCAACTGAGCATTGTGCCCCATGTCCTCAGGGCGATGGTGGTCATGGTCTGTTATGATGATCTGGGAGGTTCCTTCAGGTTCCTGCTCCCCTAGGCACAGGTGCGGTAGCGACAAGCCCCAGGGCCATCCCCCAATTTCAGCATTGTGCCCCATGTTCCCCAGGGATGGTGCTAATAGTCCGTTGGGATTGTCTGGGAGGGCCTTCCAGGTTCCCGCTGCCCCCCCAGGCACAGGTGTGGGTGGCAAGAATCCCCAGAGCCGTCCTCAAGCTTCAGCATTGTGCCCCATGTCCTCAGGGATGTTGCTAAGGTTCCATGAGGATCATCTGGGAGGATCCTCCCGGTTCCCGCTTCCCCAGGCACAGGTGTGGTGGCCAAAAGGCCCAGAGCCCTCCCCCAAATTCAGCATTGTGCCCCCGGGGGTGCTGGTGCCGGTCATGGGCTGTCAAGATGGTACAGGAGGATCCTCCAGGTGGGGCTTGGAGCCTGGGTAAACCTGGTCGCACTCAGGTTGCATGAGGAACAGATGAGTTGAGGTCTTCATTTGGAAGAGTCATTTCGCTTTTCCAAAAAGGTCAAGGTCATGGGTCTACTTTAGAATGAAGATAATGACTACTTAAAAACAAGTGTGTGTTTCCCCTTGTCCCAGAAATGGAAGCAGGTGTGCAGGCCATAGGTCGGAGGACCTACTGATCCCCACCTGACAGCACTTCTCTGCTCTGGATCTAGGAGACCCAAGGTTTGGAACATCAGCCTGTGGGTCAGTGATGTAGCATTTCACAGGATGTCAGTGTTCTGAGAAATCAGCAGGTCCATTTGGCACAGTGTCATCTTCCTGTCAGGACTGGCGGTCAAATGTCTCATGAACCCCACACTTCCGTGGATTTCCTCTTTCCTCCCGTTGACCGAGGGTTAGGGTTAGAGTTAGGGTACTGGTTAGGGCATGGGTTAGGGTACGGGTTAGGGTACGGGTTAGAGATAGGGTAGGGGTTAGGGCACGGTTTACCGTACAGGGTAGGGTTTAGGGTTAGGCTACCATTTAGGGTACGGGTTAGGGTTAGGGTACGCTTTAGGGTTTGGGTTCGGTTCAGGGGTAGGGTTAGGCGTTAGTGTTCTGGTAGGTGTTGGGGTTAGGGTACGGGGTAGGTTTAGGGTACAGTTTAAGGTTAGTGTTAGGGACCTCTCCAAATGTTCCGTGCCTGCTATCACAGGAGGCTGGTGCCAAGCTGACAATGCAAGGATGAGCCAGGGGCTGCGCTTGTCATGGAACACAGCTCAGAGGGGCTTGAATCTGCTCTGGGGTCCAGGCAAAGCCACCCCACACCTGCCTGTGTCCCAGCCCCTGTGGGAAGGTAGTAATGAACTGATTCTGACCTTGACCTCTCCCAACACAGGATTCCAGGGGCTCCCATTACTGTTAGGCTCAGGTCCACGGGCCTCGTCTGTGCCCATGCGCTGGGCCGTCCCCACAGTGGCTCCTGGCACACCTGAGTCCTGGTCACACATCTCTGTGGAAACCCCTGCCCTCCAGGTTGGATGGCCAATGTGACGGCCCTGTCAGGAACAGAATGGCACAAAATGCCGGGATGTCATTTCTCAGCTGATGGAGTCTGTGACTTCTCCTGGTTCCCTCTGTCCTGGGTTCATTCTCTGTCCCCTTCTCTGTCTCTGTGTCTGTGTCTCTCACAGGAGCAGACCCGTGGGTTCCATGGGCGATGTGAGAAACCACAGAAGCCTCCCTGGTCCCCGTTTCCCTCTCCGGTCCTGGTGCCCCATTCCTTCCTAAGGCCTCCTCAACCTGACCGGAGCAGTGATTCTGGATTCTCTTCCACATGGGGACCCTGAGGCTGAAACAAGAAGGGCCCTGACCTTGGTCTTCAGACTGGTGGCCCTGTGCTCTTCCACCTTCTGCGTAGCCAGGTCCTAAGGCCCCCAAGCCCCGAGTCTGTCCTCTGCTGAGAAGGACCTCGAGGGGTTAGAAAACATTTTCCCAAGACTGGGATCACAGGGGGTCGGGGATGGATATCCAAGGCCGAGAGGCACTTCTATAAGACTGTGGCACCCTTGGGACACTACATCTCTGCAGCCCAAGTGACATCAGAGTAAGCTGAGGCCTTTTGTGCTATAGCCCTCCGGACTTGGGGGAGGGTATCTCTTACTACTCCCAAGTTCGCAGGGTGGTGTTGGACACCGGAACCCAGACCTTGTCTTTTCCCAGTGCCCTGGCAACACCCTGGGTCCCTTGGGGAACCCTGACCATCAGCCCGGACTGTCCCCCCGTCCCTATGGGGCCTGGTTCCGGGTCCTGCAGCGACACAGTGAGGAGAGGTGAGGCCAGGCAGGAGCGGGGAGAGGGCAGAGTGGACTCTCCCTGGGGGCCATGGATCCCTGGTCAGTGCAGACCCTGTTGTGTGCCGGCCCCTCGGGCACCGAGATTCCAGCTCCTGGTCTGGCTCCGGGAGGGAGACCAGAGTGTGGCCCCTGCTAGCTCAGATGTGTCACTCTGTCCTGTAGCTACAGCCTGTCCCACCAGCTGAACTCCACCTCCTAGTCGGCCAGCTCATCTTCACGGTCAAGAACAGGCCATCATGAAGGTCAGGGGCCATTGCGTGCCTGGTCAGGCAGGGGACGGCTCACTTTCACCTCAGGGAGTCTCTGGCTGGTCTAGCAGGGGCTCTGGAGGCCTGGCTTTCCAGGTTCTCTGCTGAACAGCTCTGGGACTGGAGCCATTTAACCTCTCCTCGCTGGGCCTCGCTTTCCTCTTCTGTGCAATGGGGTGAGGCTGAATGATCCCTCCCATGGCGGAAACATGTGGAGTGCTGGTGATGGACGTGAGCCGGGCACCGAGCCTGGATTGCAGAGTGCAGAGGGGGATGGTGAGCGGTGTGGGCAGTGAGCACTCCTTCCCCCAAAATCAATTTAGCTCTTCCACGTAGCCGCCAGACCACTGGCTGGGAGCCCAGGAGCAGTGGCCGACCACACTCCTGACACCAGGCCCCTGCGTGTGGCTCTTCCTCAGCACTGGGACACGGTGGGGACCGCGGGACTTGGGGTCAGCTCCTCTCTCTGAGGGAAGGAGACGAAAGAAGGCTTTCCTTGGGGACCCCCAATGCCACATAAGAGGGGAGGAGGCTTCCCCCAAACAGTACTTTGAAATTCTGCTTCTGTTAGAACCTGAGCCTTGGGCTTTGGTTATTTCACTTGCTGGGCTGACGAGATACACTTGTTCTCCAAGACTCCTCCTCAGATGAAGAGCCCTTGCAGGTCCCGGGCATCCTGGAGCCCGGGGTGGGAGAGGGGCCAGTCCCCTCCCAGGCTCCTGCAGGAGACCTCTCCTCCCAAAGGCAGGATGGTTTCGGGTCGTGGTCCTGGGCTAGGGTTGGAGACAGCCTGTCACTGCTCCTGACTCTGGCGTGAGTGGGCCTTTTTTAGGCAAAGCAACACCCACCGAAGGCAGTGGCTTCAGAAAGAACACACTCCTGGGCCCGGTCCCGCCCCAGGTCGGTGGCTGACTTCCCCAGCCCCAGAGGAAGAAGGATAGCCTCTGCTTCCTTGGGCTTTGGTCCTCTGACCCACGAGCAAGCACTGAAAAGTTTCTAGCCCTCCTCTGGAAGCGCACCATCCCTGAGCGGGCCAGTCACGGTCCACACACGAAGACGGACAACGTGCTAAGTAAGTGCAGGAGGTGATCCTGTTCAAATGGCCTGCGGGTCGGTGGGGTTGCTGCTTCTGTGCCCTCCAGTGGGCCGCTTTTCCCTGGATGGAAATTCTCCGGGAGGCGCCTCTCTGTCCTTTGAGCTCCGTTCCTGCTGGTTTCAGGACCAAGGGACTCCAACTGAGCATTGTGCCCCATGTCCTCAGGGCGATGGTGGTCATGGTCTGTTATGATGATCTGGGAGGTTCCTTCAGGTTCCTGCTCCCCTAGGCACAGGTGCGGTAGCGACAAGCCCCAGGGCCATCCCCCAATTTCAGCATTGTGCCCCATGTTCCCCAGGGATGGTGCTAATAGTCCGTTGGGATTGTCTGGGAGGGCCCTCCAGGTACCCGCTGCCCCCCCAGGCACAGGTGTGGGTGGCAAGAATCCCCAGAGCCGTCCTCAAGCTTCAGCATTGTGCCCCATGTCCTCAGGGATGTTGCTAAGGTTCCATGAGGATCATCTGGGAGGATCCTCCCGGTTCCCGCTTCCCCAGGCACAGGTGTGGTGGCCAAAAGGCCCAGAGCCCTCCCCCAAATTCAGCATTGTGCCCCCGGGGGTGCTGGTGCCGGTCATGGGCTGTCAAGATGGTACAGGAGGATCCTCCAGGTGGGGCTTGGAGCCTGGGTAAACCTGGTCGCACTCAGGTTGCATGAGGAACAGATGAGTTGAGGTCTTCATTTGGAAGAGTCATTTCGCTTTTCCAAAAAGGTCAAGGTCATGGGTCTACTTTAGAATGAAGATAATGACTACTTAAAAACAAGTGTGTGTTTCCCCTTGTCCCAGAAATGGAAGCAGGTGTGCAGGCCATAGGTCGGAGGACCTACTGATCCCCACCTGACAGCACTTCTCTGCTCTGGATCTAGGAGACCCAAGGTTTGGAACATCAGCCTGTGGGTCAGTGATGTAGCATTTCACAGGATGTCAGTGTTCTGAGAAATCAGCAGGTCCATTTGGCACAGTGTCATCTTCCTGTCAGGACTGGCGGTCAAATGTCTCATGAACCCCACACTTCCGGGGATTTCCTCTTTCCTCCCGTTGACCGAGGGTTAGGGTTAGAGTTAGGGTACTGGTTAGGGCATGGGTTAGGGTACGGGTTAGGGTACGGGTTAGAGATAGGGTAGGGGTTAGGGCACGGTTTACCGTACAGGGTAGGGTTTAGGGTTAGGCTACCATTTAGGGTACGGGTTAGGGTTAGGGTACGCTTTAGGGTTTGGGTTCGGTTCAGGGGTAGGGTTAGGCGTTAGTGTTCTGGTAGGTGTTGGGGTTAGGGTACGGGGTAGGTTTAGGGTACAGTTTAAGGTTAGTGTTAGGGACCTCTCCAAATGTTCCGTGCCTGCTATCACAGGAGGCTGGTGCCAAGCTGACAATGCAAGGATGAGCCAGGGGCTGCGCTTGTCATGGAACACAGCTCAGAGGGGCTTGAATCTGCTCTGGGGTCCAGGCAAAGCCACCCCACACCTGCCTGTGTCCCAGCCCCTGTGGGAAGGTAGTAATGAACTGATTCTGACCTTGACCTCTCCCAACACAGGATTCCAGGGGCTCCCATTACTGTTAGGCTCAGGTCCACGGGCCTCGTCTGTGCCCATGCGCTGGGCCGTCCCCACAGTGGCTCCTGGCACACCTGAGTCCTGGTCACACATCTCTGTGGAAACCCCTGCCCTCCAGGTTGGATGGCCAATGTGACGGCCCTGTCAGGAACAGAATGGCACAAAATGCCGGGATGTCATTTCTCAGCTGATGGAGTCTGTGACTTCTCCTGGTTCCCTCTGTCCTGGGTTCATTCTCTGTCCCCTTCTCTGTCTCTGTGTCTGTGTCTCTCACAGGAGCAGACCCGTGGGTTCCATGGGCGATGTGAGAAACCGCAGAAGCCTCCCTGGTCCCCGTTTCCCTCTCCGGTCCTGGTGCCCCATTCCTTCCTAAGGCCTCCTCAACCTGACCGGAGCAGTGATTCTGGATTCTCTTCCACATGGGGACCCTGAGGCTGAAACAAGAAGGGCCCTGACCTTGGTCTTCAGACTGGTGGCCCTGTGCTCTTCCACCTTCTGCGTAGCCAGGTCCTAAGGCCCCCAAGCCCCGAGTCTGTCCTCTGCTGAGAAGGACCTCGAGGGGTTAGAAAACATTTTCCCAAGACTGGGATCACAGGGGGTCGGGGATGGATATCCAAGGCCGAGAGGCACTTCTATAAGACTGTGGCACCCTTGGGACACTACATCTCTGCAGCCCAAGTGACATCAGAGTAAGCTGAGGCCTTTTGTGCTATAGCCCTCCGGACTTGGGGGAGGGTATCTCTTACTACTCCCAAGTTCGCAGGGTGGTGTTGGACACCGGAACCCAGACCTTGTCTTTTCCCAGTGCCCTGGCAACACCCTGGGTCCCTTGGGGAACCCTGACCATCAGCCCGGACTGTCCCCCCGTCCCTATGGGGCCTGGTTCCGGGTCCTGCAGCGACACAGTGAGGAGAGGTGAGGCCAGGCAGGAGCGGGGAGAGGGCAGAGTGGACTCTCGCTGGGGGCCATGGATCCCTGGTCAGTGCAGACCCTGTTGTGTGCCGGCCCCTCGGGCACCGAGATTCCAGCTCCTGGTCTGGCTCCGGGAGGGAGACCAGAGTGTGGCCCCTGCTAGCTCAGATGTGTCACTCTGTCCTGTAGCTACAGCCTGTCCCACCAGCTGAACTCCACCTCCTAGTCGGCCAGCTCATCTTCACGGTCAAGAACAGGCCATCATGAAGGTCAGGGGCCATTGCGTGCCTGGTCAGGCAGGGGACGGCTCACTTTCACCTCAGGGAGTCTCTGGCTGGTCTAGCAGGGGCTCTGGAGGCCTGGCTTTCCAGGTTCTCTGCTGAACAGCTCTGGGACTGGAGCCATTTAACCTCTCCTCGCTGGGCCTCGCTTTCCTCTTCTGTGCAATGGGGTGAGGCTGAATGATCCCTCCCATGGCGGAAACATGTGGAGTGCTGGTGATGGACGTGAGCCGGGCACCGAGCCTGGATTGCAGAGTGCAGAGGGGGATGGTGAGCGGTGTGGGCAGTGAGCACTCCTTCCCCCAAAATCAATTTAGCTCTTCCACGTAGCCGCCAGACCACTGGCTGGGAGCCCAGGAGCAGTGGCCGACCACACTCCTGACACCAGGCCCCTGCGTGTGGCTCTTCCTCAGCACTGGGACACGGTGGGGACCGCGGGACTTGGGGTCAGCTCCTCTCTCTGAGGGAAGGAGACGAAAGAAGGCTTTCCTTGGGGACCCCCAATGCCACATAAGAGGGGAGGAGGCTTCCCCCAAACAGTACTTTGAAATTCTGCTTCTGTTAGAACCTGAGCCTTGGGCTTTGGTTATTTCACTTGCTGGGCTGACGAGATACACTTGTTCTCCAAGACTCCTCCACAGATGAAGAGCCCTTGCAGGTCCCGGGCATCCTGGAGCCCGGGGTGGGAGAGGGGCCAGTCCCCTCCCAGGCTCCTGCAGGAGACCTCTCCTCCCAAAGGCAGGATGGTTTCGGGTCGTGGTCCTGGGCTAGGGTTGGAGACAGCCTGTCACTGCTCCTGACTCTGGCGTGAGTGGGCCTTTTTTAGGCAAAGCAACACCCACCGAAGGCAGTGGCTTCAGAAAGAACACACTCCTGGGCCCGGTCCCGCCCCAGGTCGGTGGCTGACTTCCCCAGCCCCAGAGGAAGAAGGATAGCCTCTGCTTCCTTGGGCTTTGGTCCTCTGACCCACGAGCAAGCACTGAAAAGTTTCTAGCCCTCCTCTGGAAGCGCACCATCCCTGAGCGGGCCAGTCACGGTCCACACACGAAGACGGACAACGTGCTAAGTAAGTGCAGGAGGTGATCCTGTTCAAATGGCCTGCGGGTCGGTGGGGTTGCTGCTTCTGTGCCCTCCAGTGGGCCGCTTTTCCCTGGATGGAAATTCTCCGGGAGGCGCCTCTCTGTCCTTTGAGCTCCGTTCCTGCTGGTTTCAGGACCAAGGGACTCCAACTGAGCATTGTGCCCCATGTCCTCAGGGCGATGGTGGTCATGGTCTGTTATGATGATCTGGGAGGTTCCTTCAGGTTCCTGCTCCCCTAGGCACAGGTGCGGTAGCGACAAGCCCCAGGGCCATCCCCCAATTTCAGCATTGTGCCCCATGTTCCCCAGGGATGGTGCTAATAGTCCGTTGGGATTGTCTGGGAGGGCCCTCCAGGTACCCGCTGCCCCCCCAGGCACAGGTGTGGGTGGCAAGAATCCCCAGAGCCGTCCTCAAGCTTCAGCATTGTGCCCCATGTCCTCAGGGATGTTGCTAAGGTTCCATGAGGATCATCTGGGAGGATCCTCCCGGTTCCCGCTTCCCCAGGCACAGGTGTGGTGGCCAAAAGGCCCAGAGCCCTCCCCCAAATTCAGCATTGTGCCCCCGGGGGTGCTGGTGCCGGTCATGGGCTGTCAAGATGGTACAGGAGGATCCTCCAGGTGGGGCTTGGAGCCTGGGTAAACCTGGTCGCACTCAGGTTGCATGAGGAACAGATGAGTTGAGGTCTTCATTTGGAAGAGTCATTTCGCTTTTCCAAAAAGGTCAAGGTCATGGGTCTACTTTAGAATGAAGATAATGACTACTTAAAAACAAGTGTGTGTTTCCCCTTCTCCCAGAAATGGAAGCAGGTGTGCAGGCCATAGGTCGGAGGACCTACTGATCCCCACCTGACAGCACTTCTCTGCTCTGGATCTAGGAGACCCAAGGTTTGGAACATCAGCCTGTGGGTCAGTGATGTAGCATTTCACAGGATGTCAGTGTTCTGAGAAATCAGCAGGTCCATTTGGCACAGTGTCATCTTCCTGTCAGGACTGGCGGTCAAATGTCTCATGAACCCCACACTTCCGGGGATTTCCTCTTTCCTCCCGTTGACCGAGGGTTAGGGTTAGAGTTAGGGTACTGGTTAGGGCATGGGTTAGGGTACGGGTTAGGGTACGGGTTAGAGATAGGGTAGGGGTTAGGGCACGGTTTACCGTACAGGGTAGGGTTTAGGGTTAGGCTACCATTTAGGGTACGGGTTAGGGTTAGGGTACGCTTTAGGGTTTGGGTTCGGTTCAGGGGTAGGGTTAGGCGTTAGTGTTCTGGTAGGTGTTGGGGTTAGGGTACGGGGTAGGTTTAGGGTACAGTTTAAGGTTAGTGTTAGGGACCTCTCCAAATGTTCCGTGCCTGCTATCACAGGAGGCTGGTGCCAAGCTGACAATGCAAGGATGAGCCAGGGGCTGCGCTTGTCATGGAACACAGCTCAGAGGGGCTTGAATCTGCTCTGGGGTCCAGGCAAAGCCACCCCACACCTGCCTGTGTCCCAGCCCCTGTGGGAAGGTAGTAATGAACTGATTCTGACCTTGACCTCTCCCAACACAGGATTCCAGGGGCTCCCATTACTGTTAGGCTCAGGTCCACGGGCCTCGTCTGTGCCCATGCGCTGGGCCGTCCCCACAGTGGCTCCTGGCACACCTGAGTCCTGGCCACACATCTCTGTGGAAACCCCTGCCCTCCAGGTTGGATGGCCAATGTGACGGCCCTGTCAGGAACAGAATGGCACAAAATGCCGGGATGTCATTTCTCAGCTGATGGAGTCTGTGACTTCTCCTGGTTCCCTCTGTCCTGGGTTCATTCTCTGTCCCCTTCTCTGTCTCTGTGTCTGTGTCTCTCACAGGAGCAGACCCGTGGGTTCCATGGGCGATGTGAGAAACCGCAGAAGCCTCCCTGGTCCCCGTTTCCCTCTCCGGTCCTGGTGCCCCATTCCTTCCTAAGGCCTCCTCAACCTGACCGGAGCAGTGATTCTGGATTCTCTTCCACATGGGGACCCTGAGGCTGAAACAAGAAGGGCCCTGACCTTGGTCTTCAGACTGGTGGCCCTGTGCTCTTCCACCTTCTGCGTAGCCAGGTCCTAAGGCCCCCAAGCCCCGAGTCTGTCCTCTGCTGAGAAGGACCTCGAGGGGTTAGAAAACATTTTCCCAAGACTGGGATCACAGGGGGTCGGGGATGGATATCCAAGGCCGAGAGGCACTTCTATAAGACTGTGGCACCCTTGGGACACTACATCTCTGCAGCCCAAGTGACATCAGAGTAAGCTGAGGCCTTTTGTGCTATAGCCCTCCGGACTTGGGGGAGGGTATCTCTTACTACTCCCAAGTTCGCAGGGTGGTGTTGGACACCGGAACCCAGACCTTGTCTTTTCCCAGTGCCCTGGCAACACCCTGGGTCCCTTGGGGAACCCTGACCATCAGCCCGGACTGTCCCCCCGTCCCTATGGGGCCTGGTTCCGGGTCCTGCAGCGACACAGTGAGGAGAGGTGAGGCCAGGCAGGAGCGGGGAGAGGGCAGAGTGGACTCTCCCTGGGGGCCATGGATCCCTGGTCAGTGCAGACCCTGTTGTGTGCCGGCCCCTCGGGCACCGAGATTCCAGCTCCTGGTCTGGCTCCGGGAGGGAGACCAGAGTGTGGCCCCTGCTAGCTCAGATGTGTCACTCTGTCCTGTAGCTACAGCCTGTCCCACCAGCTGAACTCCACCTCCTAGTCGGCCAGCTCATCTTCACGGTCAAGAACAGGCCATCATGAAGGTCAGGGGCCATTGCGTGCCTGGTCAGGCAGGGGACGGCTCACTTTCACCTCAGGGAGTCTCTGGCTGGTCTAGCAGGGGCTCTGGAGGCCTGGCTTTCCAGGTTCTCTGCTGAACAGCTCTGGGACTGGAGCCATTTAACCTCTCCTCGCTGGGCCTCGCTTTCCTCTTCTGTGCAATGGGGTGAGGCTGAATGATCCCTCCCATGGCGGAAACATGTGGAGTGCTGGTGATGGACGTGAGCCGGGCACCGAGCCTGGATTGCAGAGTGCAGAGGGGGATGGTGAGCGGTGTGGGCAGTGAGCACTCCTTCCCCCAAAATCAATTTAGCTCTTCCACGTAGCCGCCAGACCACTGGCTGGGAGCCCAGGAGCAGTGGCCGACCACACTCCTGACACCAGGCCCCTGCGTGTGGCTCTTCCTCAGCACTGGGACACGGTGGGGACCGCGGGACTTGGGGTCAGCTCCTCTCTCTGAGGGAAGGAGACGAAAGAAGGCTTTCCTTGGGGACCCCCAATGCCACATAAGAGGGGAGGAGGCTTCCCCCAAACAGTACTTTGAAATTCTGCTTCTGTTAGAACCTGAGCCTTGGGCTTTGGTTATTTCACTTGCTGGGCTGACGAGATACACTTGTTCTCCAAGACTCCTCCTCAGATGAAGAGCCCTTGCAGGTCCCGGGCATCCTGGAGCCCGGGGTGGGAGAGGGGCCAGTCCCCTCCCAGGCTCCTGCAGGAGACCTCTCCTCCCAAAGGCAGGATGGTTTCGGGTCGTGGTCCTGGGCTAGGGTTGGAGACAGCCTGTCACTGCTCCTGACTCTGGCGTGAGTGGGCCTTTTTTAGGCAAAGCAACACCCACCGAAGGCAGTGGCTTCAGAAAGAACACACTCCTGGGCCCGGTCCCGCCCCAGGTCGGTGGCTGACTTCCCCAGCCCCAGAGGAAGAAGGATAGCCTCTGCTTCCTTGGGCTTTGGTCCTCTGACCCACGAGCAAGCACTGAAAAGTTTCTAGCCCTCCTCTGGAAGCGCACCATCCCTGAGCGGGCCAGTCACGGTCCACACACGAAGACGGACAACGTGCTAAGTAAGTGCAGGAGGTGATCCTGTTCAAATGGCCTGCGGGTCGGTGGGGTTGCTGCTTCTGTGCCCTCCAGTGGGCCGCTTTTCCCTGGATGGAAATTCTCCGGGAGGCGCCTCTCTGTCCTTTGAGCTCCGTTCCTGCTGGTTTCAGGACCAAGGGACTCCAACTGAGCATTGTGCCCCATGTCCTCAGGGCGATGGTGGTCATGGTCTGTTATGATGATCTGGGAGGTTCCTTCAGGTTCCTGCTCCCCTAGGCACAGGTGCGGTAGCGACAAGCCCCAGGGCCATCCCCCAATTTCAGCATTGTGCCCCATGTTCCCCAGGGATGGTGCTAATAGTCCGTTGGTATTGTCTGGGAGGGCCCTCCAGGTTCCCGCTGCCCCCCCAGGCACAGGTGTGGGTGGCAAGAATCCCCAGAGCCGTCCTCAAGCTTCAGCATTGTGCCCCATGTCCTCAGGGATGTTGCTAAGGTTCCATGAGGATCATCTGGGAGGATCCTCCCGGTTCCCGCTTCCCCAGGCACAGGTGTGGTGGCCAAAAGGCCCAGAGCCCTCCCCCAAATTCAGCATTGTGCCCCCGGGGGTGCTGGTGCCGGTCATGGGCTGTCAAGATGGTACAGGAGGATCCTCCAGGTGGGGCTTGGAGCCTGGGTAAACCTGGTCGCACTCAGGTTGCATGAGGAACAGATGAGTTGAGGTCTTCATTTGGAAGAGTCATTTCGCTTTTCCAAAAAGGTCAAGGTCATGGGTCTACTTTAGAATGAAGATAATGACTACTTAAAAACAAGTGTGTGTTTCCCCTTCTCCCAGAAATGGAAGCAGGTGTGCAGGCCATAGGTCGGAGGACCTACTGATCCCCACCTGACAGCACTTCTCTGCTCTGGATCTAGGAGACCCAAGGTTTGGAACATCAGCCTGTGGGTCAGTGATGTAGCATTTCACAGGATGTCAGTGTTCTGAGAAATCAGCAGGTCCATTTGGCACAGTGTCATCTTCCTGTCAGGACTGGCGGTCAAATGTCTCATGAACCCCACACTTCCGGGGATTTCCTCTTTCCTCCCGTTGACCGAGGGTTAGGGTTAGAGTTAGGGTACTGGTTAGGGCATGGGTTAGGGTACGGGTTAGGGTACGGGTTAGAGATAGGGTAGGGGTTAGGGCACGGTTTACCGTACAGGGTAGGGTTTAGGGTTAGGCTACCATTTAGGGTACGGGTTAGGGTTAGGGTACGCTTTAGGGTTTGGGTTCGGTTCAGGGGTAGGGTTAGGCGTTAGTGTTCTGGTAGGTGTTGGGGTTAGGGTACGGGGTAGGTTTAGGGTACAGTTTAAGGTTAGTGTTAGGGACCTCTCCAAATGTTCCGTGCCTGCTATCACAGGAGGCTGGTGCCAAGCTGACAATGCAAGGATGAGCCAGGGGCTGCGCTTGTCATGGAACACAGCTCAGAGGGGCTTGAATCTGCTCTGGGGTCCAGGCAAAGCCACCCCACACCTGCCTGTGTCCCAGCCCCTGTGGGAAGGTAGTAATGAACTGATTCTGACCTTGACCTCTCCCAACACAGGATTCCAGGGGCTCCCATTACTGTTAGGCTCAGGTCCACGGGCCTCGTCTGTGCCCATGCGCTGGGCCGTCCCCACAGTGGCTCCTGGCACACCTGAGTCCTGGTCACACATCTCTGTGGAAACCCCTGCCCTCCAGGTTGGATGGCCAATGTGACGGCCCTGTCAGGAACAGAATGGCACAAAATGCCGGGATGTCATTTCTCAGCTGATGGAGTCTGTGACTTCTCCTGGTTCCCTCTGTCCTGGGTTCATTCTCTGTCCCCTTCTCTGTCTCTGTGTCTGTGTCTCTCATAGGAGCAGACCCGTGGGTTCCATGGGCGATGTGAGAAACCGCAGAAGCCTCCCTTGTCCCCGTTTCCCTCTCCGGTCCTGGTGCCCCATTCCTTCCTAAGGCCTCCTCAACCTGACCGGAGCAGTGATTCTGGATTCTCTTCCACATGGGGACCCTGAGGCTGAAACAAGTAGGGCCCTGACCTTGGTCTTCAGACTGGTGGCCCTGTGCTCTTCCACCTTCTGCGTAGCCAGGTCCTAAGGCCCCCAAGCCCCGAGTCTGTCCTCTGCTGAGAAGGACCTGGAGGGGTTAGAAAACATTTTCCCAAGACTGGGATCACAGGGGGTCGGGGATGGATATCCAAGGCCGAGAGGCACTTCTATAAGACTGTGGCACCCTTGGGACACTACATCTCTGCAGCCCAAGTGACATCAGAGTAAGCTGAGGCCTTTTGTGCTATAGCCCTCCGGACTTGGGGGAGGGTATCTCTTACTACGCCCAAGTTCGCAGGGTGGTGTTGGACACCGGAACCCAGACCTTGTCTTTTCCCAGTGCCCTGGCAACACCCTGGGTCCCTTGGGGAACCCTGACCATCAGCCCGGACTGTCCCCCCGTCCCTATGGGGCCTGGTTCCGGGTCCTGCAGCGACACAGTGAGGAGAGGTGAGGCCAGGCAGGAGCGGGGAGAGGGCAGAGTGGACTCTCCCTGGGGGCCATGGATCCCTGGTCAGTGCAGACCCTGTTGTGTGCCGGCCCCTCGGGCACCGAGATTCCAGCTCCTGGTCTGGCTCCGGGAGGGAGACCAGAGTGTGGCCCCTGCTAGCTCAGATGTGTCACTCTGTCCTGTAGCTACAGCCTGTCCCACCAGCTGAACTCCACCTCCTAGTCGGCCAGCTCATCTTCACGGTCAAGAACAGGCCATCATGAAGGTCAGGGGCCATTGCGTGCCTGGTCAGGCAGGGGACGGCTCACTTTCACCTCAGGGAGTCTCTGGCTGGTCTAGCAGGGGCTCTGGAGGCCTGGCTTTCCAGGTTCTCTGCTGAACAGCTCTGGGACTGGAGCCATTTAACCTCTCCTCGCTGGGCCTCGCTTTCCTCTTCTGTGCAATGGGGTGAGCCTGAATGATCCCTCCCATGGCGGAAACATGTGGAGTGCTGGTGATGGACGTAAGCCGGGCACCGAGCCTGGATTGCAGAGTGCAGAGGGGGATGGTGAGCGGTGTGGGCAGTGAGCACTCCTTCCCCCAAAATCAATTTAGCTCTTCCACGTAGCCGCCAGACCACTGGCTGGGAGCCCAGGAGCAGTGGCCGACCACACTCCTGACACCAGGCCCCTGCGTGTGGCTCTTCCTCAGCACTGGGACACGGTGGGGACCGCGGGACTTGGGGTCAGCTCCTCTCTCTGAGGGAAGGAGACGAAAGAAGGCTTTCCTTGGGGACCCCCAATGCCACATAAGAGGGGAGGAGGCTTCCCCCAAACAGTACTTTGAAATTCTGCTTCTGTTAGAACCTGAGCCTTGGGCTTTGGTTATTTCACTTGCTGGGCTGACGAGATACACTTGTTCTCCAAGACTCCTCCTCAGATGAAGAGCTCTTGCAGGTCCCGGGCATCCTGGAGCCCGGGGTGGGAGAGGGGCCAGTCCCCTCCCAGGCTCCTGCAGGAGACCTGTCCTCCCAAAGGCAGGATGGTTTCGGGTCGTGGTCCTGGGCTAGGGTTGGAGACAGCCTGTCACTGCTCCTGACTCTGGCGTGAGTGGGCCTTTTTTAGGCAAAGCAACACCCACCGAAGGCAGTGGCTTCAGAAAGAACACACTCCTGGGCCCGGTCCCGCCCCAGGTCGGTGGCTGACTTCCCCAGCCCCAGAGGAAGAAGGATAGCCTCTGCTTCCTTGGGCTTTGGTCCTCTGACCCACGAGCAAGCACTGAAAAGTTTCTAGCCCTCCTCTGGAAGCGCACCATCCCTGAGCGGGCCAGTCACGGTCCACACACGAAGACGGACAACGTGCTAAGTAAGTGCAGGAGGTGATCCTGTTCAAATGGCCTGCGGGTCGGTGGGGTTGCTGCTTCTGTGCCCTCCAGTGGGCCGCTTTTCCCTGGATGGAAATTCTCCGGGAGGCGCCTCTCTGTCCTTTGAGCTCCGTTCCTGCTGGTTTCAGGACCAAGGGACTCCAACTGAGCATTGTGCCCCATGTCCTCAGGGCGATGGTGGTCATGGTCTGTTATGATGATCTGGGAGGTTCCTTCAGGTTCCTGCTCCCCTAGGCACAGGTGCGGTAGCGACAAGCCCCAGGGCCATCCCCCAATTTCAGCATTGTGCCCCATGTTCCCCAGGGATGGTGCTAATAGTCCGTTGGGATTGTCTGGGAGGGCCCTCCAGGTTCCCGCTGCCCCCCCAGGCACAGGTGTGGGTGGCAAGAATCCCCAGAGCCGTCCTCAAGCTTCAGCATTGTGCCCCATGTCCTCAGGGATGTTGCTAAGGTTCCATGAGGATCATCTGGGAGGATCCTCCCGGTTCCCGCTTCCCCAGGCACAGGTGTGGTGGCCAAAAGGCCCAGAGCCCTCCCCCAAATTCAGCATTGTGCCCCCGGGGGTGCTGGTGCCGGTCATGGGCTGTCAAGATGGTACAGGAGGATCCTCCAGGTGGGGCTTGGAGCCTGGGTAAACCTGGTCGCACTCAGGTTGCATGAGGAACAGATGAGTTGAGGTCTTCATTTGGAAGAGTCATTTCGCTTTTCCAAAAAGGTCAAGGTCATGGGTCTACTTTAGAATGAAGATAATGACTACTTAAAAACAAGTGTGTGTTATCCCTTCTCCCAGAAATGGAAGCAGGTGTGCAGGCCATAGGTCGGAGGACCTACTGATCCCCACCTGACAGCACTTCTCTGCTCTGGATCTAGGAGACCCAAGGTTTGGAACATCAGCCTGTGGGTCAGTGATGTAGCATTTCACAGGATGTCAGTGTTCTGAGAAATCAGCAGGTCCATTTGGCACAGTGTCATCTTCCTGTCAGGACTGGCGGTCAAATGTCTCATGAACCCCACACTTCCGTGGATTTCCTCTTTCCTCCCGTTGACCGAGGGTTAGGGTTAGAGTTAGGGTACTGGTTAGGGCATGGGTTAGGGTACGGGTTAGGGTACGGGTTAGAGATAGGGTAGGGGTTAGGGCACGGTTTACCGTACAGGGTAGGGTTTAGGGTTAGGCTACCATTTAGGGTACGGGTTAGGGTTAGGGTACGCTTTAGGGTTTGGGTTCGGTTCAGGGGTAGGGTTAGGCGTTAGTGTTCTGGTAGGTGTTGGGGTTAGGGTACGGGGTAGGTTTAGGGTACAGTTTAAGGTTAGTGTTAGGGACCTCTCCAAATGTTCCGTGCCTGCTATCACAGGAGGCTGGTGCCAAGCTGACAATGCAAGGATGAGCCAGGGGCTGCGCTTGTCATGGAACACAGCTCAGAGGGGCTTGAATCTGCTCTGGGGTCCAGGCAAAGCCACCCCACACCTGCCTGTGTCCCAGCCCCTGTGGGAAGGTAGTAATGAACTGATTCTGACCTTGACCTCTCCCAACACAGGATTCCAGGGGCTCCCATTACTGTTAGGCTCAGGTCCACGGGCCTCGTCTGTGCCCATGCGCTGGGCCGTCCCCACAGTGGCTCCTGGCACACCTGAGTCCTGGTCACACATCTCTGTGGAAACCCCTGCCCTCCAGGTTGGATGGCCAATGTGACGGCCCTGTCAGGAACAGAATGGCACAAAATGCCGGGATGTCATTTCTCAGCTGATGGAGTCTGTGACTTCTCCTGGTTCCCTCTGTCCTGGGTTCATTCTCTGTCCCCTTCTCTGTCTCTGTGTCTGTGTCTCTCATAGGAGCAGACCCGTGGGTTCCATGGGCGATGTGAGAAACCGCAGAAGCCTCCCTTGTCCCCGTTTCCCTCTCCGGTCCTGGTGCCCCATTCCTTCCTAAGGCCTCCTCAACCTGACCGGAGCAGTGATTCTGGATTCTCTTCCACATGGGGACCCTGAGGCTGAAACAAGTAGGGCCCTGACCTTGGTCTTCAGACTGGTGGCCCTGTGCTCTTCCACCTTCTGCGTAGCCAGGTCCTAAGGCCCCCAAGCCCCGAGTCTGTCCTCTGCTGAGAAGGACCTCGAGGGGTTAGAAAACATTTTCCCAAGACTGGGATCACAGGGGGTCGGGGATGGATATCCAAGGCCGAGAGGCACTTCTATAAGACTGTGGCACCCTTGGGACACTACATCTCTGCAGCCCAAGTGACATCAGAGTAAGCTGAGGCCTTTTGTGCTATAGCCCTCCGGACTTGGGGGAGGGTATCTCTTACTACTCCCAAGTTCGCAGGGTGGTGTTGGACACCGGAACCCAGACCTTGTCTTTTCCCAGTGCCCTGGCAACACCCTGGGTCCCTTGGGGAACCCTGACCATCAGCCCGGACTGTCCCCCCGTCCCTATGGGGCCTGGTTCCGGGTCCTGCAGCGACACAGTGAGGAGAGGTGAGGCCAGGCAGGAGCGGGGAGAGGGCAGAGTGGACTCTCCCTGGGGGCCATGGATCCCTGGTCAGTGCAGACCCTGTTGTGTGCCGGCCCCTCGGGCACCGAGATTCCAGCTCCTGGTCTGGCTCCGGGAGGGAGACCAGAGTGTGGCCCCTGCTAGCTCAGATGTGTCACTCTGTCCTGTAGCTACAGCCTGTCCCACCAGCTGAACTCCACCTCCTAGTCGGCCAGCTCATCTTCACGGTCAAGAACAGGCCATCATGAAGGTCAGGGGCCATTGCGTGCCTGGTCAGGCAGGGGACGGCTCACTTTCACCTCAGGGAGTCTCTGGCTGGTCTAGCAGGGGCTCTGGAGGCCTGGCTTTCCAGGTTCTCTGCTGAACAGCTCTGGGACTGGAGCCATTTAACCTCTCCTCGCTGGGCCTCGCTTTCCTCTTCTGTGCAATGGGGTGAGCCTGAATGATCCCTCCCATGGCGGAAACATGTGGAGTGCTGGTGATGGACGTAAGCCGGGCACCGAGCCTGGATTGCAGAGTGCAGAGGGGGATGGTGAGCGGTGTGGGCAGTGAGCACTCCTTCCCCCAAAATCAATTTAGCTCTTCCACGTAGCCGCCAGACCACTGGCTGGGAGCCCAGGAGCAGTGGCCGACCACACTCCTGACACCAGGCCCCTGCGTGTGGCTCTTCCTCAGCACTGGGACACGGTGGGGACCGCGGGACTTGGGGTCAGCTCCTCTCTCTGAGGGAAGGAGACGAAAGAAGGCTTTCCTTGGGGACCCCCAATGCCACATAAGAGGGGAGGAGGCTTCCCCCAAACAGTACTTTGAAATTCTGCTTCTGTTAGAACCTGAGCCTTGGGCTTTGGTTATTTCACTTGCTGGGCTGACGAGATACACTTGTTGTCCAAGACTCCTCCTCAGATGAAGAGCTCTTGCAGGTCCCGGGCATCCTGGAGCCCGGGGTGGGAGAGGGGCCAGTCCCCTCCCAGGCTCCTGCAGGAGACCTGTCCTCCCAAAGGCAGGATGGTTTCGGGTCGTGGTCCTGGGCTAGGGTTGGAGACAGCCTGTCACTGCTCCTGACTCTGGGGTGAGTGGGCCTTTTTTAGGCAAAGCAACACCCACCGAAGGCAGTGGCTTCAGAAAGAACACACTCCTGGGCCCGGTCCCGGCCCAGGTCGGTGGCTGACTTCCCCAGCCCCAGAGGAAGAAGGATAGCCTCTGCTTCCTTGGGCTTTGGTCCTCTGACCCACGAGCAAGCACTGAAAAGTTTCTAGCCCTCCTCTGGAAGCGCACCATCCCTGAGCGGGCCAGTCACGGTCCACACACGAAGACGGACAACGTGCTAAGTAAGTGCAGGAGGTGATCCTGTTCAAATGGCCTGCGGGTCGGTGGGTTTGCTGCTTCTGTGCCCTCCAGTGGGCCGCTTTTCCCTGGATGGAAATTCTCCGGGAGGCGCCTCTCTGTCCTTTGAGCTCCGTTCCTGCTGGTTTCAGGACCAAGGGACTCCAACTGAGCATTGTGCCCCATGTCCTCAGGGCGATGGTGGTCATGGTCTGTTATGATGATCTGGGAGGTTCCTTCAGGTTCCTGCTCCCCTAGGCACAGGTGCGGTAGCGACAAGCCCCAGGGCCATCCCCCAATTTCAGCATTGTGCCCCATGTTCCCCAGGGATGGTGCTAATAGTCCGTTGGGATTGTCTGGGAGGGCCCTCCAGGTTCCCGCTGCCCCCCCAGGCACAGGTGTGGGTGGCAAGAATCCCCAGAGCCGTCCTCAAGCTTCAGCATTGTGCCCCATGTCCTCAGGGATGTTGCTAAGGTTCCATGAGGATCATCTGGGAGGATCCTCCCGGTTCCCGCTTCCCCAGGCACAGGTGTGGTGGCCAAAAGGCCCAGAGCCCTCCCCCAAATTCAGCATTGTGCCCCCGGGGGTGCTGGTGCCGGTCATGGGCTGTCAAGATGGTACAGGAGGATCCTCCAGGTGGGGCTTGGAGCCTGGGTAAACCTGGTCGCACTCAGGTTGCATGAGGAACAGATGAGTTGAGGTCTTCATTTGGAAGAGTCATTTCGCTTTTCCAAAAAGGTCAAGGTCATGGGTCTACTTTAGAATGAAGATAATGACTACTTAAAAACAAGTGTGTGTTTCCCCTTGTCCCAGAAATGGAAGCAGGTGTGCAGGCCATAGGTCGGAGGACCTACTGATCCCCACCTGACAGCACTTCTCTGCTCTGGATCTAGGAGACCCAAGGTTTGGAACATCAGCCTGTGGGTCAGTGATGTAGCATTTCACAGGATGTCAGTGTTCTGAGAAATCAGCAGGTCCATTTGGCACAGTGTCATCTTCCTGTCAGGACTGGCGGTCAAATGTCTCATGAACCCCACACTTCCGTGGATTTCCTCTTTCCTCCCGTTGACCGAGGGTTAGGGTTAGAGTTAGGGTACTGGTTAGGGCATGGGTTAGGGTACGGGTTAGGGTACGGGTTAGAGATAGGGTAGGGGTTAGGGCACGGTTTACCGTACAGGGTAGGGTTTAGGGTTAGGCTACCATTTAGGGTACGGGTTAGGGTTAGGGTACGCTTTAGGGTTTGGGTTCGGTTCAGGGGTAGGGTTAGGCGTTAGTGTTCTGGTAGGTTTTGGGGTTAGGGTACGGGGTAGGTTTAGGGTACAGTTTAAGGTTAGTGTTAGGGACCTCTCCAAATGTTCCGTGCCTGCTATCACAGGAGGCTGGTGCCAAGCTGACAATGCAAGGATGAGCCAGGGGCTGCGCTTGTCATGGAACACAGCTCAGAGGGGCTTGAATCTGCTCTGGGGTCCAGGCAAAGCCACCCCACACCTGCCTGTGTCCCAGCCCCTGTGGGAAGGTAGTAATGAACTGATTCTGACCTTGACCTCTCCCAACACAGGATTCCAGGGGCTCCCATTACTGTTAGGCTCAGGTCCACGGGCCTCGTCTGTGCCCATGCGCTGGGCCGTCCCCACAGTGGCTCCTGGCACACCTGAGTCCTGGTCACACATCTCTGTGGAAACCCCTGCCCTCCAGGTTGGATGGCCAATGTGACGGCCCTGTCAGGAACAGAATGGCACAAAATGCCGGGATGTCATTTCTCAGCTGATGGAGTCTGTGACTTCTCCTGGTTCCCTCTGTCCTGGGTTCATTCTCTGTCCCCTTCTCTGTCTCTGTGTCTGTGTCTCTCACAGGAGCAGACCCGTGGGTTCCATGGGCGATGTGAGAAACCGCAGAAGCCTCCCTGGTCCCCGTTTCCCTCTCCGGTCCTGGTGCCCCATTCCTTCCTAAGGCCTCCTCAACCTGACCGGAGCAGTGATTCTGGATTCTCTTCCACATGGGGACCCTGAGGCTGAAACAAGAAGGGCCCTGACCTTGGTCTTCAGACTGGTGGCCCTGTGCTCTTCCACCTTCTGCGTAGCCAGGTCCTAAGGCCCCCAAGCCCCGAGTCTGTCCTCTGCTGAGAAGGACCTCGAGGGGTTAGAAAACATTTTCCCAAGACTGGGATCACAGGGGGTCGGGGATGGATATCCAAGGCCGAGAGGCACTTCTATAAGACTGTGGCACCCTTGGGACACTACATCTCTGCAGCCCAAGTGACATCAGAGTAAGCTGAGGCCTTTTGTGCTATAGCCCTCCGGACTTGGGGGAGGGTATCTCTTACTACTCCCAAGTTCGCAGGGTGGTGTTGGACACCGGAACCCAGACCTTGTCTTTTCCCAGTGCCCTGGCAACACCCTGGGTCCCTTGGGGAACCCTGACCATCAGCCCGGACTGTCCCCCCGTCCCTATGGGGCCTGGTTACGGGTCCTGCAGCGACACAGTGAGGAGAGGTGAGGCCAGGCAGGAGCGGGGAGAGGGCAGAGTGGACTCTCGCTGGGGGCCATGGATCCCTGGTCAGTGCAGACCCTGTTGTGTGCCGGCCCCTCGGGCACCGAGATTCCAGCTCCTGGTCTGGCTCCGGGAGGGAGACCAGAGTGTGGCCCCTGCTAGCTCAGATGTGTCACTCTGTCCTGTAGCTACAGCCTGTCCCACCAGCTGAACTCCACCTCCTAGTCGGCCAGCTCATCTTCACGGTCAAGAACAGGCCATCATGAAGGTCAGGGGCCATTGCGTGCCTGGTCAGGCAGGGGACGGCTCACTTTCACCTCAGGGAGTCTCTGGCTGGTCTAGCAGGGGCTCTGGAGGCCTGGCTTTCCAGGTTCTCTGCTGAACAGCTCTGGGACTGGAGCCATTTAACCTCTCCTCGCTGGGCCTCGCTTTCCTCTTCTGTGCAATGGGGTGAGGCTGAATGATCCCTCCCATGGCGGAAACATGTGGAGTGCTGGTGATGGACGTGAGCCGGGCACCGAGCCTGGATTGCAGAGTGCAGAGGGGGATGGTGAGCGGTGTGGGCAGTGAGCACTCCTTCCCCCAAAATCAATTTAGCTCTTCCACGTAGCCGCCAGACCACTGGCTGGGAGCCCAGGAGCAGTGGCCGACCACACTCCTGACACCAGGCCCCTGCGTGTGGCTCTTCCTCAGCACTGGGACACGGTGGGGACCGCGGGACTTGGGGTCAGCTCCTCTCTCTGAGGGAAGGAGACGAAAGAAGGCTTTCCTTGGGGACCCCCAATGCCACATAAGAGGGGAGGAGGCTTCCCCCAAACAGTACTTTGAAATTCTGCTTCTGTTAGAACCTGAGCCTTGGGCTTTGGTTATTTCACTTGCTGGGCTGACGAGATACACTTGTTGTCCAAGACTCCTCCTCAGATGAAGAGCTCTTGCAGGTCCCGGGCATCCTGGAGCCCGGGGTGGGAGAGGGGCCAGTCCCCTCCCAGGCTCCTGCAGGAGACCTGTCCTCCCAAAGGCAGGATGGTTTCGGGTCGTGGTCCTGGGCTAGGGTTGGAGACAGCCTGTCACTGCTCCTGACTCTGGCGTGAGTGGGCCTTTTTTAGGCAAAGCAACACCCACCGAAGGCAGTGGCTTCAGAAAGAACACACTCCTGGGCCCGGTCCCGCCCCAGGGCGGTGGCTGACTTCCCCAGCCCCAGAGGAAGAAGGATAGCCTCTGCTTCCTTGGGCTTTGGTCCTCTGACCCACGAGCAAGCACTGAAAAGTTTCTAGCCCTCCTCTGGAAGCGCACCATCCCTGAGCGGGCCAGTCACGGTCCACACACGAAGACGGACAACGTGCTAAGTAAGTGCAGGAGGTGATCCTGTTCAAATGGCCTGCGGGGCGGTGGGGTTGCTGCTTCTGTGCCCTCCAGTGGGCCGCTTTTCCCTGGATGGAAATTCTCCTGGAGGCGCCTCTCTGTCCTTTGAGCTCCGTTCCTGCTGGTTTCAGGACCAAGGGACTCCAACTGAGCATTGTGCCCCATGTCCTCAGGGCGATGGTGGTCATGGTCTGTTATGATGATCTCGGAGGTTCCTTCAGGTTCCTGCTCCCCTAGGCACAGGTGCGGTAGCGACAAGCCCCAGGGCCATCCCCCAATTTCAGCATTGTGCCCCATGTTCCCCAGGGATGGTGCTAATAGTCCGTTGGGATTGTCTGGGAGGGCCCTCCAGGTCCCCGCTGCCCCCCCAGGCACAGGTGTGGGTGGCAAGAAACCCCAGAGCCGTCCTCAAGCTTCAGCATTGTGCCCCATGTCCTCAGGGATGTTGCTAAGGTTCCATGAGGATCATCTGGGAGGATCCTCCCGGTTCCCGCTTCCCCAGGCACAGGTGTGGTGGCCAAAAGGCCCAGAGCCCTCCCCCAAATTCAGCATTGTGCCCCCGGGGGTGCTGGTGCCGGTCATGGGCTGTCAAGATGGTACAGGAGGATCCTCCAGGTGGGGCTTGGAGCCTGGGTAAACCTGGTCGCACTCAGGTTGCATGAGGAACAGATGAGTTGAGGTCTTCATTTGGAAGAGTCATTTCGCTTTTCCAAAAAGGTCAAGGTCATGGGTCTACTTTAGAATGAAGATAATGACTACTTAAAAACAAGTGTGTGTTTCCCCTTGTCCCAGAAATGGAAGCAGGTGTGCAGGCCATAGGTCGGAGGACCTACTGATCCCCACCTGACAGCACTTCTCTGCTCTGGATCTAGGAGACCCAAGGTTTGGAACATCAGCCTGTGGGTCAGTGATGTAGCATTTCACAGGATGTCAGTGTTCTGAGAAATCAGCAGGTCCATTTGGCACAGTGTCATCTTCCTGTCAGGACTGGCGGTCAAATGTCTCATGAACCCCACACTTCCGGGGATTTCCTCTTTCCTCCCGTTGACCGAGGGTTAGGGTTAGAGTTAGGGTACTGGTTAGGGCATGGGTTAGGGTACGGGTTAGGGTACGGGTTAGAGATAGGGTAGGGGTTAGGGCACGGTTTACCGTACAGGGTAGGGTTTAGGGTTAGGCTACCATTTAGGGTACGGGTTAGGGTTAGGGTACGCTTTAGGGTTTGGGTTCGGTTCAGGGGTAGGGTTAGGCGTTAGTGTTCTGGTAGGTGTTGGGGTTAGGGTACGGGGTAGGTTTAGGGTACAGTTTAAGGTTAGTGTTAGGGACCTCTCCAAATGTTCCGTGCCTGCTATCACAGGAGGCTGGTGCCAAGCTGACAATGCAAGGATGAGCCAGGGGCTGCGCTTGTCATGGAACACAGCTCAGAGGGGCTTGAATCTGCTCTGGGGTCCAGGCAAAGCCACCCCACACCTGCCTGTGTCCCAGCCCCTGTGGGAAGGTAGTAATGAACTGATTCTGACCTTGACCTCTCCCAACACAGGATTCCAGGGGCTCCCATTACTGTTAGGCTCAGGTCCACGGGCCTCGTCTGTGCCCATGCGCTGGGCCGTCCCCACAGTGGCTCCTGGCACACCTGAGTCCTGGTCACACATCTCTGTGGAAACCCCTGCCCTCCAGGTTGGATGGCCAATGTGACGGCCCTGTCAGGAACAGAATGGCACAAAATGCCGGGATGTCATTTCTCAGCTGATGGAGTCTGTGACTTCTCCTGGTTCCCTCTGTCCTGGGTTCATTCTCTGTCCCCTTCTCTGTCTCTGTGTCTGTGTCTCTCACAGGAGCAGACCCGTGGGTTCCATGGGCGATGTGAGAAACCGCAGAAGCCTCCCTGGTCCCCGTTTCCCTCTCCGGTCCTGGTGCCCCATTCCTTCCTAAGGCCTCCTCAACCTGACCGGAGCAGTGATTCTGGATTCTCTTCCTCATGGGGACCCTGAGGCTGAAACAAGAAGGGCCCTGACCTTGGTCTTCAGACTGGTGGCCCTGTGCTCTTCCACCTTCTGCGTAGCCAGGTCCTAAGGCCCCCAAGCCCCGAGTCTGTCCTCTGCTGAGAAGGACCTCGAGGGGTTAGAAAACATTTTCCCAAGACTGGGATCACAGGGGGTCGGGGATGGATATCCAAGGCCGAGAGGCACTTCTATAAGACTGTGGCACCCTTGGGACACTACATCTCTGCAGCCCAAGTGACATCAGAGTAAGCTGAGGCCTTTTGTGCTATAGCCCTCCGGACTTGGGGGAGGGTATCTCTTACTACTCCCAAGTTCGCAGGGTGGTGTTGGACACCGGAACCCAGACCTTGTCTTTTCCCAGTGCCCTGGCAACACCCTGGGTCCCTTGGGGAACCCTGACCATCAGCCCGGACTGTCCCCCCGTCCCTATGGGGCCTGGTTCCGGGTCCTGCAGCGACACAGTGAGGAGAGGTGAGGCCAGGCAGGAGCGGGGAGAGGGCAGAGTGGACTCTCCCTGGGGGCCATGGATCCCTGGTCAGTGCAGACCCTGTTGTGTGCCGGCCCCTCGGGCACCGAGATTCCAGCTCCTGGTCTGGCTCCGGGAGGGAGACCAGAGTGTGGCCCCTGCTAGCTCAGATGTGTCACTCTGTCCTGTAGCTACAGCCTGTCCCACCAGCTGAACTCCACCTCCTAGTCGGCCAGCTCATCTTCACGGTCAAGAACAGGCCATCATGAAGGTCAGGGGCCATTGCGTGCCTGGTCAGGCAGGGGACGGCTCACTTTCACCTCAGGGAGTCTCTGGCTGGTCTAGCAGGGGCTCTGGAGGCCTGGCTTTCCAGGTTCTCTGCTGAACAGCTCTGGGACTGGAGCCATTTAACCTCTCCTCGCTGGGCCTCGCTTTCCTCTTCTGTGCAATGGGGTGAGGCTGAATGATCCCTCCCATGGCGGAAACATGTGGAGTGCTGCTGATGGACGTGAGCCGGGCACCGAGCCTGGATTGCAGAGTGCAGAGGGGGATGGTGAGCGGTGTGGGCAGTGAGCACTCCTTCCCCCAAAATCAATTTAGCTCTTCCACGTAGCCGCCAGACCACTGGCTGGGAGCCCAGGAGCAGTGGCCGACCACACTCCTGACACCAGGCCCCTGCGTGTGGCTCTTCCTCAGCACTGGGACACGGTGGGGACCGCGGGACTTGGGGTCAGCTCCTCTCTCTGAGGGAAGGAGACGAAAGAAGGCTTTCCTTGGGGACCCCCAATGCCACATAAGAGGGGAGGAGGCTTCCCCCAAACAGTACTTTGAAATTCTGCTTCTGTTAGAACCTGAGCCTTGGGCTTTGGTTATTTCACTTGCTGGGCTGACGAGATACACTTGTTGTCCAAGACTCCTCCTCAGATGAAGAGCTCTTGCAGGTCCCGGGCATCCTGGAGCCCGGGGTGGGAGAGGGGCCAGTCCCCTCCCAGGCTCCTGCAGGAGACCTGTCCTCCCAAAGGCAGGATGGTTTCGGGTGGTGGTCCTGGGCTAGGGTTGGAGACAGCCTGTCACTGCTCCTGACTCTGGGGTGAGTGGGCCTTTTTTAGGCAAAGCAACACCCACCGAAGGCAGTGGCTTCAGAAAGAACACACTCCTGGGCCCGGTCCCGCCCCAGGTCGGTGGCTGACTTCCCCAGCCCCAGAGGAAGAAGGATAGCCTCTGCTTCCTTGGGCTTTGGTCCTCTGACCCACGAGCAAGCACTGAAAAGTTTCTAGCCCTCCTCTGGAAGCGCACCATCCCTGAGCGGGCCAGTCACGGTCCACACACGAAGACGGACAACGTGCTAAGTAAGTGCAGGAGGTGATCCTGTTCAAATGGCCTGCGGGGCGGTGGGGTTGCTGCTTCTGTGCCCTCCAGTGGGCCGCTTTTCCCTGGATGGAAATTCTCCGGGAGGCGCCTCTCTGTCCTTTGAGCTCCGTTCCTGCTGGTTTCAGGACCAAGGGACTCCAACTGAGCATTGTGCCCCATGTCCTCAGGGCGATGGTGGTCATGGTCTGTTATGATGATCTGGGAGTTTCCTTCAGGTTCCTGCTCCCCTAGGCACAGGTGCGGTAGCGACAAGCCCCAGGGCCATCCCCCAATTTCAGCATTGTGCCCCATGTTCCCCAGGGATGTTGCTAATAGTCCGTTGGTATTGTCTGGGAGGGCCCTCCAGGTTCCCGCTGCCCCCCCAGGCACAGGTGTGGGTGGCAAGAAACCCCAGAGCCGTCCTCAAGCTTCAGCATTGTGCCCCATGTCCTCAGGGATGTTGCTAAGGTTCCATGAGGATCATCTGGGAGGATCCTCCCGGTTCCCGCTTCCCCAGGCACAGGTGTGGTGGCCAAAAGGCCCAGAGCCCTCCCCCAAATTCAGCATTGTGCCCCCGGGGGTGCTGGTGCCGGTCATGGGCTGTCAAGATGGTACAGGAGGATCCTCCAGGTGGGGCTTGGAGCCTGGCTAAACCTGGTCGCACTCAGGTTGCATGAGGAACAGATGAGTTGAGGTCTTCATTTGGAAGAGTCATTTCGCTTTTCCAAAAAGGTCAAGGTCATGGGTCTACTTTAGAATGAAGATACTGACTACTTATAAACAAGTGTGTGTTTCCCCTTGTCCCAGAAATGGAAGCAGGTGTGCAGGCCATAGGTCGGAGGACCTACTGATCCCCACCTGACAGCAATTCTCTGCTCTGGATCTAGGAGACCCAAGGTTTGGAACATCAGCCTGTGGGTCAGTGATGTAGCATTTCACAGGATGTCAGTGTTCTGAGAAATCAGCAGGTCCATTTGGCACAGTGTCATCTTCCTGTCAGGACTGGCGGTCAAATGTCTCATGAACCCCACACTTCCGGGGATTTCCTCTTTCCTCCCGTTGACCGAGGGTTAGGGTTAGAGTTAGGGTACTGGTTAGGGCATGGGTTAGGGTACGGGTTAGGGTACGGGTTAGAGATAGGGTAGGGGTTAGGGCACGGTTTACCGTACAGGGTAGGGTTTAGGGTTAGGCTACCATTTAGGGTACGGGTTAGGGTTAGGGTACGCTTTAGGGTTTGGGTTCGGTTCAGGGGTAGGGTTAGGCGTTAGTGTTCTGGTAGGTGTTGGGGTTAGGGTACGGGGTAGGTTTAGGGTACAGTTTAAGGTTAGTGTTAGGGACCTCTCCAAATGTTCCGTGCCTGCTATCACAGGAGGCTGGTGCCAAGCTGACAATGCAAGGATGAGCCAGGGGCTGCGCTTGTCATGGAACACAGCTCAGAGTGGCTTGAATCTGCTCTGGGGTCCAGGCAAAGCCACCCCACACCTGCCTGTGTCCCAGCCCCTGTGGGAAGGTAGTAATGAACTGATTCTGACCTTGACCTCTCCCAACACAGGATTCCAGGGGCTCCCATTACTGTTAGGCTCAGGTCCACGGGCCTCGTCTGTGCCCATGCGCTGGGCCGTCCCCACAGTGGCTCCTGGCACACCTGAGTCCTGGTCACACATCTCTGTGGAAACCCCTGCCCTCCAGGTTGGATGGCCAATGTGACGGCCCTGTCAGGAACAGAATGGCACAAAATGCCGGGATGTCATTTCTCAGCTGATGGAGTCTGTGACTTCTCCTGGTTCCCTCTGTCCTGGGTTCATTCTCTGTCCCCTTCTCTGTCTCTGTGTCTGTGTCTCTCACAGGAGCAGACCCGTGGGTTCCATGGGCGATGTGAGAAACCGCAGAAGCCTCCCTGGTCCCCGTTTCCCTCTCCGGTCCTGGTGCCCCATTCCTTCCTAAGGCCTCCTCAACCTGACCGGAGCAGTGATTCTGGATTCTCTTCCACATGGGGACCCTGAGGCTGAAACAAGAAGGGCCCTGACCTTGGTCTTCAGACTGGTGGCCCTGTGCTCTTCCACCTTCTGCGTAGCCAGGTCCTAAGGCCCCCAAGCCCCGAGTCTGTCCTCTGCTGAGAAGGACCTCGAGGGGTTAGAAAACATTTTCCCAAGACTGGGATCACAGGGGGTCGGGGATGGATATCCAAGGCCGAGAGGCACTTCTATAAGACTGTGGCACCCTTGGGACACTACATCTCTGCAGCCCAAGTGACATCAGAGTAAGCTGAGGCCTTTTGTGCTATAGCCCTCCGGACTTGGGGGAGGGTATCTCTTACTACTCCCAAGTTCGCAGGGTGGTGTTGGACACCGGAACCCAGACCTTGTCTTTTCCCAGTGCCCTGGCAACACCCTGGGTCCCTTGGGGAACCCTGACCATCAGCCCGGACTGTCCCCCCGTCCCTATGGGGCCTGGTTCCGGGTCCTGCAGCGACACAGTGAGGAGAGGTGAGGCCAGGCAGGAGCGGGGAGAGGGCAGAGTGGACTCTCCCTGGGGGCCATGGATCCCTGGTCAGTGCAGACCCTGTTGTGTGCCGGCCCCTCGGGCACCGAGATTCCAGCTCCTGGTCTGGCTCCGGGAGGGAGACCAGAGTGTGGCCCCTGCTAGCTCAGATGTGTCACTCTGTCCTGTAGCTACAGCCTGTCCCACCAGCTGAACTCCACCTCCTAGTCGGCCAGCTCATCTTCACGGTCAAGAACAGGCCATCATGAAGGTCAGGGGCCATTGCGTGCCTGGTCAGGCAGGGGACGGCTCACTTTCACCTCAGGGAGTCTCTGGCTGGTCTAGCAGGGGCTCTGGAGGCCTGGCTTTCCAGGTTCTCTGCTGAACAGCTCTGGGACTGGAGCCATTTAACCTCTCCTCGCTGGGCCTCGCTTTCCTCTTCTGTGCAATGGGGTGAGGCTGAATGATCCCTCCCATGGCGGAAACATGTGGAGTGCTGGTGATGGACGTGAGCCGGGCACCGAGCCTGGATTGCAGAGTGCAGAGGGGGATGGTGAGCGGTGTGGGCAGTGAGCACTCCTTCCCCCAAAATCAATTTAGCTCTTCCACGTAGCCGCCAGACCACTGGCTGGGAGCCCAGGAGCAGTGGCCGACCACACTCCTGACACCAGGCCCCTGCGTGTGGCTCTTCCTCAGCACTGGGACACGGTGGGGACCGCGGGACTTGGGGTCAGCTCCTCTCTCTGAGGGAAGGAGACGAAAGAAGGCTTTCCTTGGGGACCCCCAATGCCACATAAGAGGGGAGGAGGCTTCCCCCAAACAGTACTTTGAAATTCTGCTTCTGTTAGAACCTGAGCCTTGGGCTTTGGTTATTTCACTTGCTGGGCTGACGAGATACACTTGTTGTCCAAGACTCCTCCTCAGATGAAGAGCTCTTGCAGGTCCCGGGCATCCTGGAGCCCGGGGTGGGAGAGGGGCCAGTCCCCTCCCAGGCTCCTGCAGGAGACCTGTCCTCCCAAAGGCAGGATGGTTTCGGGTCGTGGTCCTGGGCTAGGGTTGGAGACAGCCTGTCACTGCTCCTGACTCTGGGGTGAGTGGGCCTTTTTTAGGCAAAGCAACACGCACCGAAGGCAGTGGCTTCAGAAAGAACACACTCCTGGGCCCGGTCCCGGCCCAGGTCGGTGGCTGACTTCCCCAGCCCCAGAGGAAGAAGGATAGCCTCTGCTTCCTTGGGCTTTGGTCCTCTGACCCACGAGCAAGCACTGAAAAGTTTCTAGCCCTCCTCTGGAAGCGCACCATCCCTGAGCGGGCCAGTCACGGTCCACACACGAAGACGGACAACGTGCTAAGTAAGTGCAGGAGGTGATCCTGTTCAAATGGCCTGCGGGTCGGTGGGGTTGCTGCTTCTGTGCCCTCCAGTGGGCCGCTTTTCCCTGGATGGAAATTCTCCGGGAGGCGCCTCTCTGTCCTTTGAGCTCCGTTCCTGCTGGTTTCAGGACCAAGGGACTCCAACTGAGCATTGTGCCCCATGTCCTCAGGGCGATGGTGGTCATGGTCTGTTATGATGATCTGGGAGGTTCCTTCAGGTTCCTGCTCCCCTAGGCACAGGTGCGGTAGCGACAAGCCCCAGGGCCATCCCCCAATTTCAGCATTGTGCCCCATGTTCCCCAGGGATGGTGCTAATAGTCCGTTGGGATTGTCTGGGAGGGCCCTCCAGGTTCCCGCTGCCCCCCCAGGCACAGGTGTGGGTGGCAAGAAACCCCAGACCCGTCCTCAAGCTTCAGCATTGTGCCCCATGTCCTCAGGGATGTTGCTAAGGTTCCATGAGGTTCATCTGGGAGGATCCTCCCGGTTCCCGCTTCCCCGGGCACAGGTGTGGTGGCCAAAAGGCCCAGAGCCCTCCCCCAAATTCAGCATTGTGCCCCCGGGGGTGCTGGTGCCGGTCATGGGCTGTCAAGATGGTACAGGAGGATCCTCCAGGTGGGGCTTGGAGCCTGGGTAAACCTGGTCCCACTCAGGTTGCATGAGGAACAGATGAGTTGAGGTCTTCATTTGGAAGAGTCATTTCGCTTTTCCAAAAAGGTCAAGGTCATGGGTCTACTTTAGAATGAAGATAATGACTACTTAAAAACAAGTGTGTGTTTCCCCTTCTCCCAGAAATGGAAGCAGGTGTGCAGGCCATAGGTCGGAGGACCTACTTATCCCCACCTGACAACACTTCTCTGCTCTGGATCTAGGAGACCCAAGGTTTGGAACATCAGCCTGTGGGTCAGTGATGTAGCATTTCAGAGGATGTCAGTGTTCTGAGAAATCAGCAGGTCCATTTGGCACAGTGTCATCTTCCTGTCAGGACTGGCGGTCAAATGTCTCATGAACCCCACACTTCCGGGGATTTCCTCTTTCCTCCCGTTGACCGAGGGTTAGGGTTAGAGTTAGGGTACTGGTTAGGGCATGGGTTAGGGTACGGGTTAGGGTACGGGTTAGAGATAGGGTAGGGGTTAGGGCACGGTTTACCGTACAGGGTAGGGTTTAGGGTTAGGCTACCATTTAGGGTACGGGTTAGGGTTAGGGTACGCTTTAGGGTTTGGGTTCGGTTCAGGGGTAGGGTTAGGCGTTAGTGTTCTGGTAGGTGTTGGGGTTAGGGTACGGGGTAGGTTTAGGGTACAGTTTAAGGTTAGTGTTAGGGACCTCTCCAAATGTTCCGTGCCTGCTATCACAGGAGGCTGGTGCCAAGCTGACAATGCAAGGATGAGCCAGGGGCTGCGCTTGTCATGGAACACACCTCAGAGGGGCTTGAATCTGCTCTGGGGTCCAGGCAAAGCCACCCCACACCTGCCTGTGTCCCAGCCCCTGTGGGAAGGTAGTAATGAACTGATTCTGAACTTGACCTCTCCCAACACGGGATTCCAGGGGCTCCCATTACTGTTAGGCTCAGGTCCACGGGCCTCGTCTGTGCCCATGCGCTGGGCCGTCCCCACAGTGGCTCCTGGCACACCTGAGTCCTGGTCACACATCTCTGTGGAAACCCCTGCCCTCCAGGTTGGATGGCCAATGTGACGGCCCTGTCAGGAACAGAATGGCACAAAATGCCGGGATGTCATTTCTAAGCTGATGGAGTCTGTGACTTCTCCTGGTTCCCTCTGTCCTGGGTTCATTCTCTGTCCACTTCTCTGTCTCTGTGTCTGTGTCTCTCACAGGAGCAGACCCGTGGGTTCCATGGGCGATGTGAGAAACCGCAGAAGCCTCCCTTGTCCCCGTTTCCCTCTCCGGTCCTGTTGCCCCATTCCTTCCTAAGGCCTCCTCAACCTGACCGGAGCAGTGATTCTGGATTCTCTTCCACATGGGGACCCTGAGGCTGAAACAAGAAGGGCCCTGACCTTGGTCTTCAGACTGGTGGCCCTGTGCTCTTCTACCTTCTGCGTAGCCAGGTCCTAAGGCCCCCAAGCCCCGAGTCTGTCCTCTGCTGAGAAGGACCTCGAGGGGTTAGAAAACATTTTCCCAAGACTGGGATCACAGGGGGTCGGGGATGGATATCCAAGGCCGAGAGGCACTTCTATAAGACTGTGGCACCCTTGGGACACTACATCTCTGCAGCCCAAGTGACATCAGAGTAAGCTGAGGCCTTTTGTGCTATAGCCCTCCGGACTTGGGGGAGGGTATCTCTTACTACTCCCAAGTTCGCAGGGTGGTGTTGGACACCGGAACCCAGACCTTGTCTTTTCCCAGTGCCCTGGCAACACCCTGGGTCCCTTGGGGAACCCTGACCATCAGCCCGGACTGTCCCCCCGTCCCTATGGGGCCTGGTTCCGGGTCCTGCAGCGACACAGTGAGGAGAGGTGAGGCCAGGCAGGAGCGGGGAGAGGGCAGAGTGGACTCTCCCTGGGGGCCATGGATCCCTGGTCAGTGCAGACCCTGTTGTGTGCCGGCCCCTCGGGCACCGAGATTCCAGCTCCTGGTCTGGCTCCGGGAGGGAGACCAGAGTGTGGCCCCTGCTAGCTCAGATGTGTCACTCTGTCCTGTAGCTACAGCCTGTGCCACCAGCTGAACTCCACCTCCTAGTCGGCCAGCTCATCTTCACGGTCAAGAACAGGCCATCATGAAGGTCAGGGCCCATTGCGTGCCTGGTCAGGCAGGGGACGGCTCACTTTCACCTCAGGGAGTCTCTGGCTGGTCTAGCAGGGGCTCTGGAGGCCTGGCTTTCCAGGTTCTCTGCTGAACAGCTCTGGGACTGGAGCCATTTAACCTCTCCTCGCTGGGCCTCGCTTTCCTCTTCTGTGCAATGGGGTGAGGCTGAATGATCCCTCCCATGGCGGAAACATGTGGAGTGCTGGTGATGGACGTGAGCCGGGCACCGAGCCTGGATTGCAGAGTGCAGAGGGGGATGGTGAGCGGTGTGGGCAGTGAGCACTCCTTCCCCCAAAATCAATTTAGCTCTTCCACGTAGCCGCCAGACCACTGGCTGGGAGCCCAGGAGCAGTGGCCGACCACACTCCTGACACCAGGCCCCTGCGTGTGGCTCTTCCTCAGCACTGGGACACGGTGGGGACCGCGGGACTTGGGGTCAGCTCCTCTCTCTGAGGGAAGGAGACGAAAGAAGGCTTTCCTTGGGGACCCCCAATGCCACATAAGAGGGGAGGAGGCTTCCCCCAAACAGTACTTTGAAATTCTGCTTCTGTTAGAACCTGAGCCTTGGGCTTTGGTTATTTCACTTGCTGGGCTGACGAGATACACTTGTTCTCCAAGACTCCTCCTCAGATGAAGAGCTCTTGCAGGTCCCGGGCATCCTGGAGCCCGGGGTGGGAGAGGGGCCAGTCCCCTCCCAGGCTCCTGCAGGAGACCTGTCCTCCCAAAGGCAGGATGGTTTCGGGTCGTGGTCCTGGGCTAGGGTTGGAGACAGCCTGTCACTGCTCCTGACTCTGGGGTGAGTGGGCCTTTTTTAGGCAAAGCAACACCCACCGAAGGCAGTGGCTTCAGAAAGAACACACTCCTGGGCCCGGTCCCGCCCCAGGGCGGTGGCTGACTTCCCCAGCCCCAGAGGAAGAAGGATAGCCTCTGCTTCCTTGGGCTTTGGTCCTCTGACCCACGAGCAAGCACTGAAAAGTTTCTAGCCCTCCTCTGGAAGCGCACCATCCCTGAGCGGGCCAGTCACGGTCCACACACGAAGACGGACAACGTGCTAAGTAAGTGCAGGAGGTGATCCTGTTCAAATGGCCTGCGGGTCGGTGGGGTTGCTGCTTCTGTGCCCTCCAGTGGGCCGCTTTTCCCTGGATGGAAATTCTCCTGGAGGCGCCTCTCTGTCCTTTGAGCTCCGTTCCTGCTGGTTTCAGGACCAAGGGACTCCAACTGAGCATTGTGCCCCATGTCCTCAGGGCGATGGTGGTCATGGTCTGTTATGATGATCTGGGAGGTTCCTTCAGGTTCCTGCTCCCCTAGGCACAGGTGCGGTAGCGACAAGCCCCAGGGCCATCCCCCAATTTCAGCATTGTGCCCCATGTTCCCCAGGGATGGTGCTAATAGTCCGTTGGGATTGTCTGGGAGGGCCCTCCAGGTTCCCGCTGCCCCCCCAGGCACAGGTGTGGGTGGCAAGAAACCCCAGAGCCGTCCTCAAGCTTCAGCATTGTGCCCCATGTCCTCAGGGATGTTGCTAAGGTTCCATGAGGTTCATCCGGGAGGATCCTCCCGGTTCCCGCTTCCCCGGGCACAGGTGTGGTGGCCAAAAGGCCCAGAGCCCTCCCCCAAATTCAGCATTGTGCCCCCGGGGGTGCTGGTGCCGGTCATGGGCTGTCAAGATGGTACAGGAGGATCCTCCAGGTGGGGCTTGGAGCCTGGGTAAACCTGGTCGCACTCAGGTTGCATGAGGAACAGATGAGTTGAGGTCTTCATTTGGAAGAGTCATTTCGCTTTTCCAAAAAGGTCAAGGTCATGGGTCTACTTTAGAATGAAGATAATGACTACTTAAAAACAAGTGTGTGTTTCCCCTTCTCCCAGAAATGGAAGCAGGTGTGCAGGCCATAGGTCGGAGGACCTACTTATCCCCACCTGACAACACTTCTCTGCTCTGGATCTAGGAGACCCAAGGTTTGGAACATCAGCCTGTGGGTCAGTGATGTAGCATTTCAGAGGATGTCAGTGTTCTGAGAAATCAGCAGGTCCATTTGGCACAGTGTCATCTTCCTGTCAGGACTGGCGGTCAAATGTCTCATGAACCCCACACTTCCGGGGATTTCCTCTTTCCTCCCGTTGACCGAGGGTTAGGGTTAGAGTTAGGGTACTGGTTAGGGCATGGGTTAGGGTACGGGTTAGGGTACGGGTTAGAGATAGGGTAGGGGTTAGGGCACGGTTTACCGTACAGGGTAGGGTTTAGGGTTAGGCTACCATTTAGGGTACGGGTTAGGGTTAGGGTACGCTTTAGGGTTTGGGTTCGGTTCAGGGGTAGGGTTAGGCGTTAGTGTTCTGGTAGGTGTTGGGGTTAGGGTACGGGGTAGGTTTAGGGTACAGTTTAAGGTTAGTGTTAGGGACCTCTCCAAATGTTCCGTGCCTGCTATCACAGGAGGCTGGTGCCAAGCTGACAATGCAAGGATGAGCCAGGGGCTGCGCTTGTCATGGAACACAGCTCAGAGGGGCTTGAATCTGCTCTGGGGTCCAGGCAAAGCCACCCCACACCTGCCTGTGTCCCAGCCCCTGTGGGAAGGTAGTAATGAACTGATTCTGAACTTGACCTCTCCCAACACGGGATTCCAGGGGCTCCCATTACTGTTAGGCTCAGGTCCACGGGCCTCGTCTGTGCCCATGCGCTGGGCCGTCCCCACAGTGGCTCCTGGCACACCTGAGTCCTGGTCACACATCTCTGTGGAAACCCCTGCCCTCCAGGTTGGATGGCCAATGTGACGGCCCTGTCAGGAACAGAATGGCACAAAATGCCGGGATGTCATTTCTAAGCTGATGGAGTCTGTGACTTCTCCTGGTTCCCTCTGTCCTGGGTTCATTCTCTGTCCCCTTCTCTGTCTCTGTGTCTGTGTCTCTCACAGGAGCAGACCCGTGGGTTCCATGGGCGATGTGAGAAACCGCAGAAGCCTCCCTTGTCCCCGTTTCCCTCTCCGGTCCTGTTGCCCCATTCCTTCCTAAGGCCTCCTCAACCTGACCGGAGCAGTGATTCTGGATTCTCTTCCACATGGGGACCCTGAGGCTGAAACAAGAAGGGCCCTGACCTTGGTCTTCAGACTGGTGGCCCTGTGCTCTTCTACCTTCTGCGTAGCCAGGTCCTAAGGCCCCCAAGCCCCGAGTCTGTCCTCTGCTGAGAAGGACCTCGAGGGGTTAGAAAACATTTTCCCAAGACTGGGATCACAGGGGGTCGGGGATGGATATCCAAGGCCGAGAGGCACTTCTATAAGACTGTGGCACCCTTGGGACACTACATCTCTGCAGCCCAAGTGACATCAGAGTAAGCTGAGGCCTTTTGTGCTATAGCCCTCCGGACTTGGGGGAGGGTATCTCTTACTACTCCCAAGTTCGCAGGGTGGTGTTGGACACCGGAACCCAGACCTTGTCTTTTCCCAGTGCCCTGGAAACACCCTGGGTCCCTTGGGGAACCCTGACCATCAGCCCGGACTGTCCCCCCGTCCCTATGGGGCCTGGTTCCGGGTCCTGCAGCGACACAGTGAGGAGAGGTGAGGCCAGGCAGGAGCGGGGAGAGGGCAGAGTGGACTCTCCCTGGGGGCCATGGATCCCTGGTCAGTGCAGACCCTGATGTGTGCCGGCCCCTCGGGCACCGAGATTCCAGCTCCTGGTCTGGCTCCGGGAGGGAGACCAGAGTGTGGCCCCTGCTAGCTCAGATGTGTCACTCTGTCCTGTAGCTACAGCCTGTCCCACCAGCTGAACTCCACCTCCTAGTCGGCCAGCTCATCTTCACGGTCAAGAACAGGCCATCATGAAGGTCAGGGGCCATTGCGTGCCTGGTCAGGCAGGGGACGGCTCACTTTCACCTCAGGGAGTCTCTGGCTGGTCTAGCAGGGGCTCTGGAGGCCTGGCTTTCCAGGTTCTCTGCTGAACAGCTCTGGGACTGGAGCCATTTAACCTCTCCTCGCTGGGCCTCGCTTTCCTCTTCTGTGCAATGGGGTGAGCCTGAATGATCCCTCCCATGGCGGAAACATGTGGAGTGCTGGTGATGGACGTAAGCCGGGCACCGAGCCTGGATTGCAGAGTGCAGAGGGGGATGGTGAGCGGTGTGGGCAGTGAGCACTCCTTCCCCCAAAATCAATTTAGCTCTTCCACGTAGCCGCCAGACCACTGGCTGGGAGCCCAGGAGCAGTGGCCGACCACACTCCTGACACCAGGCCCCTGCGTGTGGCTCTTCCTCAGCACTGGGACACGGTGGGGACCGCGGGACTTGGGGTCAGCTCCTCTCTCTGAGGGAAGGAGACGAAAGAAGGCTTTCCTTGGGGACCCCCAATGCCACATAAGAGGGGAGGAGGCTTCCCCCAAACAGTACTTTGAAATTCTGCTTCTGTTAGAACCTGAGCCTTGGGCTTTGGTTATTTCACTTGCTGGGCTGACGAGATACACTTGTTCTCCAAGACTCCTCCTCAGATGAAGAGCTCTTGCAGGTCCCGGGCATCCTGGAGCCCGGGGTGGGAGAGGGGCCAGTCCCCTCCCAGGCTCCTGCAGGAGACCTGTCCTCCCAAAGGCAGGATGGTTTCGGGTCGTGGTCCTGGGCTAGGGTTGGAGACAGCCTGTCACTGCTCCTGACTCTGGGGTGAGTGGGCCTTTTTTAGGCAAAGCAACACCCACCGAAGGCAGTGGCTTCAGAAAGAACACACTCCTGGGCCCGGTCCCGCCCCAGGGCGGTGGCTGACTTCCCCAGCCCCAGAGGAAGAAGGATAGCCTCTGCTTCCTTGGGCTTTGGTCCTCTGACCCACGAGCAAGCACTGAAAAGTTTCTAGCCCTCCAATGGAAGCGCACCATCCCTGAGCGGGCCAGTCACGGTCCACACACGAAGACGGACAACGTGCTAAGTAAGTGCAGGAGGTGATCCTGTTCAAATGGCCTGCGGGTCGGTGGGGTTGCTGCTTCTGTGCCCTCCAGTGGGCCGCTTTTCCCTGGATGGAAATTCTCCGGGAGGCGCCTCTCTGACCTTTGAGCTCCGTTCCTGCTGGTTTCAGGACCAAGGGACTCCAACTGAGCATTGTGCCCCATGTCCTCAGGGCGATGGTGGTCATGGTCTGTTATGATGATCTGGGAGGTTCCTTCAGGTTCCTGCTCCCCTAGGCACAGGTGCGGTAGCGACAAGCCCCAGGGCCATCCCCCAATTTCAGCATTGTGCCCCATGTTCCCCAGGGATGGTGCTAATAGTCCGTTGGGATTGTCTGGGAGGGCCCTCCAGGTTCCCGCTGCCCCCCCAGGCACAGGTGTGGGTGGCAAGAATCCCCAGAGCCGTCCTCAAGCTTCAGCATTGTGCCCCATGTCCTCAGGGATGTTGCTAAGGTTCCATGAGGATCATCTGGGAGGATCCTCCCGGTTCCCGCTTCCCCAGGCACAGGTGTGGTGGCCAAAAGGCCCAGAGCCCTCCCCCAAATTCAGCATTGTGCCCCCGGGGGTGCTGGTGCCGGTCATGGGCTGTCAAGATGGTACAGGAGGATCCTCCAGGTGGGGCTTGGAGCCTGGGTAAACCTGGTCGCACTCAGGTTGCATGAGGAACAGATGAGTTGAGGTCTTCATTTGGAAGAGTCATTTCGCTTTTCCAAAAAGGTCAAGGTCATGGGTCTACTTTAGAATGAAGATAATGACTACTTAAAAACAAGTGTGTGTTTCCCCTTCTCCCAGAAATGGAAGCAGGTGTGCAGGCCATAGGTCGGAGGACCTACTGATCCCCACCTGACAGCACTTCTCTGCTCTGGATCTAGGAGACCCAAGGTTTGGAACATCAGCCTGTGGGTCAGTGATGTAGCATTTCACAGGATGTCAGTGTTCTGAGAAATCAGCAGGTCCATTTGGCACAGTGTCATCTTCCTGTCAGGACTGGCGGTCAAATGTCTCATGAACCCCACACTTCCGGGGATTTCCTCTTTCCTCCCGTTGACCGAGGGTTAGGGTTAGAGTTAGGGTACTGGTTAGGGCATGGGTTAGGGTACGGGTTAGGGTACGGGTTAGAGATAGGGTAGGGGTTAGGGCACGGTTTACCGTACAGGGTAGGGTTTAGGGTTAGGCTACCATTTAGGGTACGGGTTAGGGTTAGGGTACGCTTTAGGGTTTGGGTTCGGTTCAGGGGTAGGGTTAGGCGTTAGTGTTCTGGTAGGTGTTGGGGTTAGGGTACGGGGTAGGTTTAGGGTACAGTTTAAGGTTAGTGTTAGGGACCTCTCCAAATGTTCCGTGCCTGCTATCACAGGAGGCTGGTGCCAAGCTGACAATGCAAGGATGAGCCAGGGGCTGCGCTTGTCATGGAACACAGCTCAGAGGGGCTTGAATCTGCTCTGGGGTCCAGGCAAAGCCACCCCACACCTGCCTGTGTCCCAGCCCCTGTGGGAAGGTAGTAATGAACTGATTCTGACCTTGACCTCTCCCAACACAGGATTCCAGGGGCTCCCATTACTGTTAGGCTCAGGTCCACGGGCCTCGTCTGTGCCCATGCGCTGGGCCGTCCCCACAGTGGCTCCTGGCACACCTGAGTCCTGGTCACACATCTCTGTGGAAACCCCTGCCCTCCAGGGTGGATGGCCAATGTGACGGCCCTGTCAGGAACAGAATGGCACAAAATGCCGGGATGTCATTTCTCAGCTGATGGAGTCTGTGACTTCTCCTGGTTCCCTCTGTCCTGGGTTCATTCTCTGTCCCCTTCTCTGTCTCTGTGTCTGTGTCTCTCACAGGAGCAGACCCGTGGGTTCCAAGGGCGATGTGAGAAACCGCAGAAGCCTCCCTTGTCCCCGTTTCCCTCTCCGGTCCTGGTGCCCCATTCCTTCCTAAGGCCTCCTCAACCTGACCGGAGCAGTGATTCTGGATTCTCTTCCACATGGGGACCCTGAGGCTGAAACAAGTAGGGCCCTGACCTTGGTCTTCAGACTGGTGGCCCTGTGCTCTTCCACCTTCTGCGTAGCCAGGTCCTAAGGCCCCCAAGCCCCGAGTCTGTCCTCTGCTGAGAAGGACCTCGAGGGGTTAGAAAACATTTTCCCAAGACTGGGATCACAGGGGGTCGGGGATGGATATCCAAGGCCGAGAGGCACTTCTATAAGACTGTGGCACCCTTGGGACACTACATCTCTGCAGCCCAAGTGACATCAGAGTAAGCTGAGGCCTTTTGTGCTATAGCCCTCCGGACTTGGGGGAGGGTATCTCTTACTACTCCCAAGTTCGCAGGGTGGTGTTGGACACCGGAACCCAGACCTTGTCTTTTCCCAGTGCCCTGGCAACACCCTGGGTCCCTTGGGGAACCCTGACCATCAGCCCGGACTGTCCCCCCGTCCCTATGGGGCCTGGTTCCGGGTCCTGCAGCGACACAGTGAGGAGAGGTGAGGCCAGGCAGGAGCGGGGAGAGGGCAGAGTGGACTCTCCCTGGGGGCCATGGATCCCTGGTCAGTGCAGACCCTGTTGTGTGCCGGCCCCTCGGGCACCGAGATTCCAGCTCCTGGTCTGGCTCCGGGAGGGAGACCAGAGTGTGGCCCCTGCTAGCTCAGATGTGTCACTCTGTCCTGTAGCTACAGCCTGTCCCACCAGCTGAACTCCACCTCCTAGTCGGCCAGCTCATCTTCACGGTCAAGAACAGGCCATCATGAAGGTCAGGGGCCATTGCGTGCCTGGTCAGGCAGGGGACGGCTCACTTTCACCTCAGGGAGTCTCTGGCTGGTCTAGCAGGGGCTCTGGAGGCCTGGCTTTCCAGGTTCTCTGCTGAACAGCTCTGGGACTGGAGCCATTTAACCTCTCCTCGCTGGGCCTCGCTTTCCTCTTCTGTGCAATGGGGTGAGGCTGAATGATCCCTCCCATGGCGGAAACATGTGGAGTGCTGGTGATGGACGTAAGCCGGGCACCGAGCCTGGATTGCAGAGTGCAGAGGGGGATGGTGAGCGGTGTGGGCAGTGAGCACTCCTTCCCCCAAAATCAATTTAGCTCTTCCACGTAGCCGCCAGACCACTGGCTGGGAGCCCAGGAGCAGTGGCCGACCACACTCCTGACACCAGGCCCCTGCGTGTGGCTCTACCTCAGCACTGGGACACGGTGGGGACCGCGGGACTTGGGGTCAGCTTCTCTCTCTGAGGGAAGGAGACGAAAGAAGGCTTTCCTTGGGGACCCCCAATGCCACATAAGAGGGGAGGAGGCTTCCCCCAAACAGTACTTTGAAATTCTGCTTCTGTTAGAACCTGAGCCTTGGGCTTTGGTTATTTCACTTGCTGGGCTGACGAGATACACTTGTTCTCCAAGACTCCTCCTCAGATGAAGAGCTCTTGCAGGTCCCGGGCATCCTGGAGCCCGGGGTGGGAGAGGGGCCAGTCCCCTCCCAGGCTCCTGCAGGAGACCTGTCCTCCCAAAGGCAGGATGGTTTCGGGTCGTGGTCCTGGGCTAGGGTTGGAGACAGCCTGTCACTGCTCCTGACTCTGGGGTGAGTGGGCCTTTTTTAGGCAAAGCAACACGCACCGAAGGCAGTGGCTTCAGAAAGAACACACTCCTGGGCCCGGTCCCGGCCCAGGTCGGTGGCTGACTTCCCCAGCCCCAGAGGAAGAAGGATAGCCTCTGCTTCCTTGGGCTTTGGTCCTCTGACCCACGAGCAAGCACTGAAAAGTTTCTAGCCCTCCTCTGGAAGCGCACCATCCCTGAGCGGGCCAGTCACGGTCCACACACGAAGACGGACAACGTGCTAAGTAAGTGCAGGAGGTGATCCTGTTCAAATGGCCTGCGGGTCGGTGGGGTTGCTGCTTCTGTGCCCTCCAGTGGGCCGCTTTTCCCTGGATGGAAATTCTCCGGGAGGCGCCTCTCTGTCCTTTGAGCTCCGTTCCTGCTGGTTTCAGGACCAAGGGACTCCAACTGAGCATTGTGCCCCATGTCCTCAGGGCGATGGTGGTCATGGTCTGTTATGATGATCTGGGAGGTTCCTTCAGGTTCCTGCTCCCCTAGGCACAGGTGCGGTAGCGACAAGCCCCAGGGCCATCCCCCAATTTCAGCATTGTGCCCCATGTTCCCCAGGGATGGTGCTAATAGTCCGTTGGGATTGTCTGGGAGGGCCCTCCAGGTTCCCGCTGCCCCCCCAGGCACAGGTGTGGGTGGCAAGAAACCCCAGACCCGTCCTCAAGCTTCAGCATTGTGCCCCATGTCCTCAGGGATGTTGCTAAGGTTCCATGAGGTTCATCTGGGAGGATCCTCCCGGTTCCCGCTTCCCCGGGCACAGGTGTGGTGGCCAAAAGGCCCAGAGCCCTCCCCCAAATTCAGCATTGTGCCCCCGGGGGTGCTGGTGCCGGTCATGGGCTGTCAAGATGGTACAGGAGGATCCTCCAGGTGGGGCTTGGAGCCTGGGTAAACCTGGTCCCACTCAGGTTGCATGAGGAACAGATGAGTTGAGGTCTTCATTTGGAAGAGTCATTTCGCTTTTCCAAAAAGGTCAAGGTCATGGGTCTACTTTAGAATGAAGATAATGACTACTTAAAAACAAGTGTGTGTTTCCCCTTCTCCCAGAAATGGAAGCAGGTGTGCAGGCCATAGGTCGGAGGACCTACTTATCCCCACCTGACAACACTTCTCTGCTCTGGATCTAGGAGACCCAAGGTTTGGAACATCAGCCTGTGGGTCAGTGATGTAGCATTTCAGAGGATGTCAGTGTTCTGAGAAATCAGCAGGTCCATTTGGCACAGTGTCATCTTCCTGTCAGGACTGGCGGTCAAATGTCTCATGAACCCCACACTTCCGGGGATTTCCTCTTTCCTCCCGTTGACCGAGGGTTAGGGTTAGAGTTAGGGTACTGGTTAGGGCATGGGTTAGGGTACGGGTTAGGGTACGGGTTAGAGATAGGGTAGGGGTTAGGGCACGGTTTACCGTACAGGGTAGGGTTTAGGGTTAGGCTACCATTTAGGGTACGGGTTAGGGTTAGGGTACGCTTTAGGGTTTGGGTTCGGTTCAGGGGTAGGGTTAGGCGTTAGTGTTCTGGTAGGTGTTGGGGTTAGGGTACGGGGTAGGTTTAGGGTACAGTTTAAGGTTAGTGTTAGGGACCTCTCCAAATGTTCCGTGCCTGCTATCACAGGAGGCTGGTGCCAAGCTGACAATGCAAGGATGAGCCAGGGGCTGCGCTTGTCATGGAACACACCTCAGAGGGGCTTGAATCTGCTCTGGGGTCCAGGCAAAGCCACCCCACACCTGCCTGTGTCCCAGCCCCTGTGGGAAGGTAGTAATGAACTGATTCTGAACTTGACCTCTCCCAACACGGGATTCCAGGGGCTCCCATTACTGTTAGGCTCAGGTCCACGGGCCTCGTCTGTGCCCATGCGCTGGGCCGTCCCCACAGTGGCTCCTGGCACACCTGAGTCCTGGTCACACATCTCTGTGGAAACCCCTGCCCTCCAGGTTGGATGGCCAATGTGACGGCCCTGTCAGGAACAGAATGGCACAAAATGCCGGGATGTCATTTCTAAGCTGATGGAGTCTGTGACTTCTCCTGGTTCCCTCTGTCCTGGGTTCATTCTCTGTCCACTTCTCTGTCTCTGTGTCTGTGTCTCTCACAGGAGCAGACCCGTGGGTTCCATGGGCGATGTGAGAAACCGCAGAAGCCTCCCTTGTCCCCGTTTCCCTCTCCGGTCCTGTTGCCCCATTCCTTCCTAAGGCCTCCTCAACCTGACCGGAGCAGTGATTCTGGATTCTCTTCCACATGGGGACCCTGAGGCTGAAACAAGAAGGGCCCTGACCTTGGTCTTCAGACTGGTGGCCCTGTGCTCTTCTACCTTCTGCGTAGCCAGGTCCTAAGGCCCCCAAGCCCCGAGTCTGTCCTCTGCTGAGAAGGACCTCGAGGGGTTAGAAAACATTTTCCCAAGACTGGGATCACAGGGGGTCGGGGATGGATATCCAAGGCCGAGAGGCACTTCTATAAGACTGTGGCACCCTTGGGACACTACATCTCTGCAGCCCAAGTGACATCAGAGTAAGCTGAGGCCTTTTGTGCTATAGCCCTCCGGACTTGGGGGAGGGTATCTCTTACTACTCCCAAGTTCGCAGGGTGGTGTTGGACACCGGAACCCAGACCTTGTCTTTTCCCAGTGCCCTGGCAACACCCTGGGTCCCTTGGGGAACCCTGACCATCAGCCCGGACTGTCCCCCCGTCCCTATGGGGCCTGGTTCCGGGTCCTGCAGCGACACAGTGAGGAGAGGTGAGGCCAGGCAGGAGCGGGGAGAGGGCAGAGTGGACTCTCCCTGGGGGCCATGGATCCCTGGTCAGTGCAGACCCTGTTGTGTGCCGGCCCCTCGGGCACCGAGATTCCAGCTCCTGGTCTGGCTCCGGGAGGGAGACCAGAGTGTGGCCCCTGCTAGCTCAGATGTGTCACTCTGTCCTGTAGCTACAGCCTGTGCCACCAGCTGAACTCCACCTCCTAGTCGGCCAGCTCATCTTCACGGTCAAGAACAGGCCATCATGAAGGTCAGGGCCCATTGCGTGCCTGGTCAGGCAGGGGACGGCTCACTTTCACCTCAGGGAGTCTCTGGCTGGTCTAGCAGGGGCTCTGGAGGCCTGGCTTTCCAGGTTCTCTGCTGAACAGCTCTGGGACTGGAGCCATTTAACCTCTCCTCGCTGGGCCTCGCTTTCCTCTTCTGTGCAATGGGGTGAGGCTGAATGATCCCTCCCATGGCGGAAACATGTGGAGTGCTGGTGATGGACGTGAGCCGGGCACCGAGCCTGGATTGCAGAGTGCAGAGGGGGATGGTGAGCGGTGTGGGCAGTGAGCACTCCTTCCCCCAAAATCAATTTAGCTCTTCCACGTAGCCGCCAGACCACTGGCTGGGAGCCCAGGAGCAGTGGCCGACCACACTCCTGACACCAGGCCCCTGCGTGTGGCTCTTCCTCAGCACTGGGACACGGTGGGGACCGCGGGACTTGGGGTCAGCTCCTCTCTCTGAGGGAAGGAGACGAAAGAAGGCTTTCCTTGGGGACCCCCAATGCCACATAAGAGGGGAGGAGGCTTCCCCCAAACAGTACTTTGAAATTCTGCTTCTGTTAGAACCTGAGCCTTGGGCTTTGGTTATTTCACTTGCTGGGCTGACGAGATACACTTGTTGTCCAAGACTCCTCCTCAGATGAAGAGCTCTTGCAGGTCCCGGGCATCCTGGAGCCCGGGGTGGGAGAGGGGCCAGTCCCCTCCCAGGCTCCTGCAGGAGACCTGTCCTCCCAAAGGCAGGATGGTTTCGGGTCGTGGTCCTGGGCTAGGGTTGGAGACAGCCTGTCACTGCTCCTGACTCTGGGGTGAGTGGGCCTTTTTTAGGCAAAGCAACACCCACCGAAGGCAGTGGCTTCAGAAAGAACACACTCCTGGGCCCGGTCCCGCCCCAGGTCGGTGGCTGACTTCCCCAGCCCCAGAGGAAGAAGGATAGCCTCTGCTTCCTTGGGCTTTGGTCCTCTGACCCACGAGCAAGCACTGAAAAGTTTCTAGCCCTCCTCTGGAAGCGCACCATCCCTGAGCGGGCCAGTCACGGTCCACACACGAAGACGGAGAACGTGCTAAGTAAGTGCAGGAGGTGATCCTGTTCAAATGGCCTGCGGGTCGGTGGGGTTGCTGCTTCTGTGCCCTCCAGTGGGCCGCTTTTCCCTGGATGGAAATTCTCCTGGAGGCGCCTCTCTGTCCTTTGAGCTCCGTTCCTGCTGGTTTCAGGACCAAGGGACTCCAACTGAGCATTGTGCCCCATGTCCTCAGGGCGATGGTGGTCATGGTCTGTTATGATGATCTGGGAGGTTCCTTCAGGTTCCTGCTCCCCTAGGCACAGGTGCAGTAGCGACAAGCCCCAGGGCCATCCCCCAATTTCAGCATTGTGCCCCATGTTCCCCAGGGATGGTGCTAATAGTCCGTTGGGATTGTCTGGGAGGGCCCTCCAGGTTCCCGCTGCCCCCCCAGGCACAGGTGTGGGTGGCAAGAAACCCCAGAGCCGTCCTCAAGCTTCAGCATTGTGCCCCATGTCCTCAGGGATGTTGCTAAGGTTCCATGAGGATCATCTGGGAGGATCCTCCCGGTTCCCGCTTCCCCGGGCACAGGTGTGGTGGCCAAAAGGCCCAGAGCCCTCCCCCAAATTCAGCGTTGTGCCCCCGGAGGTGCTGGTGCCGGTCATGGGCTGTCAAGATGGTACAGGAGGATCCTCCAGGTGGGGCTTGGAGCCTGGGTAAACCTGGTCGCACTCAGGTTGCATGAGGAACAGATGAGTCGAGGTCTTCATTTGGAAGAGTCATTTCGCTTTTCCAAAAAGTTCAAGGTCATGGGTCTACTTTAGAATGAAGATAATGACTACTTAAAAACAAGTGTGTGTTTCCCCTTGTCCCAGAAATGGAAGCAGGTGTGCAGGCCATAGGTCGGAGGACCTACTTATCCCCACCTGACAGCACTTCTCTGCTCTGGATCTAGGAGACCCAAGGTTTGGAACATCAGCCTGTGGGTCAGTGATGTAGCATTTCACAGGATGTCAGTGTTCTGAGAAATCAGCAGGTCCATTTGGCACAGTGTCATCTTCCTGTCAGGACTGGCGGTCAAATGTCTCATGAACCCCACACTTCCGGGGATTTCCTCTTTCCTTCCGTTGACCGAGGGTTAGGGTTAGATTTAGGGTACTGGTTAGGGCATGGGTTAGGGTACGGGTTAGGGTACGGGTTAGAGATAGGGTAGGGGTTAGGGCACGGTTTACCGTACAGGGTAGGGTTTAGGGTTAGGCTACCATTTAGGGTACGGGTTAGGGTTAGTGTACGCTTTAGGGTTTGGGTTCGTTTCAGGGGTAGGGTTAGGCGTTAGTGTTCTGGTAGGTGTTGGGGTTAGGGTACGGGGTAGGTTTAGGGTACAGTTTAAGGTTAGTGTTAGGGACCTCTCCAAATGTTCCGTGCCTGCTATCACAGGAGGCTGGTGCCAAGCTGACAATGCAAGGATGAGCCAGGGGCTGCGTTTGTCATGGAACACAGCTCAGAGGGGCTTGAATCTGCTCTGGGGTCCAGGCAAAGCCACCCCACACCTGCCTGTGTCCCAGCCCCTGTGGGAAGGTAGTAATGAACTGATTCTGACCTTGACCTCTCCTAACACAGGATTCCAGGGGCTCCCATTACTGTTAGGCTCAGGTCCACGGGCCTCGTCTGTGCCCATGCGCTGGGCCGTCCCCACAGTGGCTCCTGGCACACCTGAGTCCTGGTCACACATCTATGTGGAAACCCCTTCCCTCCAGGGTGGATGGCCAATGTGACGGCCCTGTCAGGAACAGAATGGCACAAAATGCCGGGATGTCATTTCTCAGCTGATGGAGTCTGTGACTTCTCCTGGTTCCCTCTGTCCTGGGTTCATTCTCTGTCCCCTTCTCTGTCTCTGTGTCTGTGTCTCTCACAGGAGCAGACCCGTGGGTTCCATGGGCGATGTGAGAAACCGCAGAAGCCTCCCTTGTCCCCGTTTCCCTCTCCGGTCCTGGTGCCCCATTCCTTCCTAAGGCCTCCTCAACCTGACCGGAGCAGTGATTCTGGATTCTCTTCCACATGGGGACCCTGAGGCTGAAACAAGTAGGGCCCTGACCTTGGTCTTCAGACTGGTGGCCCTGTGCTCTTCCACCTTCTGCGTAGCCAGGTCCTAAGGCCCCCAAGCCCCGAGTCTGTCCTCTGCTGAGAAGGACCTGGAAGGGTTAGAAAACATTTTCCCAAGACTGGGATCACAGGGGGTCGGGGATGGATATCCAAGGCCGAGAGGCACTTCTATAAGACTGTGGCACCCTTGGGACACTACATCTCTGCAGCCCAAGTGACATCAGAGTAAGCTGAGGCCTTTTGTGCTATAGCCCTCCGGACTTGGGGGAGGGTATCTCTTACTACTCCCAAGTTCGCAGGGTGGTGTTGGACACCGGAACCCAGACCTTGTCTTTTCCCAGTGCCCTGGCAACACCCTGGGTCCCTTGGGGAACCCTGACCATCAGCCCGGACTGTCCCCCCGTCCCTATGGGGCCTGGTTCCGGGTCCTGCAGCGACACAGTGAGGAGAGGTGAGGCCAGGCAGGAGCGGGGAGAGGGCAGAGTGGACTCTCCCTGGGGGCCATGGATCCCTGGTCAGTGCAGACCCTGTTGTGTGCCGGCCCCTCGGGCACCGAGATTCCAGCTCCTGGTCTGGCTCCGGGAGGGAGACCAGAGTGTGGCCCCTGCTAGCTCAGATGTGTCACTCTGTCCTGTAGCTACAGCCTGTCCCACCAGCTGAACTCCACCTCCTAGTCGGCCAGCTCATCTTCACGGTCAAGAACAGGCCATCATGAAGGTCAGGGGCCATTGCGTGCCTGGTCAGGCAGGGGACGGCTCACTTTCACCTCAGGGAGTCTCTGGCTGGTCTAGCAGGGGCTCTGGAGGCCTGGCTTTCCAGGTTCTCTGCTGAACAGCTCTGGGACTGGAGCCATTTAACCTCTCCTCGCTGGGCCTCGCTTTCCTCTTCTGTGCAATGGGTTGAGGCTGAATGATCCCTCCCATGGCGGAAACATGTGGAGTGCTGGTGATGGACGTGAGCCGGGCACCGAGCCTGGATTGCAGAGTGCAGAGGGGGATGGTGAGCGGTGTGGGCAGTGAGCACTCCTTCCCCCAAAATCAATTTAGCTCTTCCACGTAGCCGCCAGACCACTGGCTGGGAGCCCAGGAGCAGTGGCCGACCACACTCCTGACACCAGGCCCCTGCGTGTGGCTCTTCCTCAGCACTGGGACACGGTGGGGACCGCGGGACTTGGGGTCAGCTCCTCTCTCTGAGGGAAGGAGACGAAAGAAGGCTTTCCTTGGGGACCCCCAATGCCACATAAGAGGGGAGGAGGCTTCCCCCAAACAGTACTTTGAAATTCTGCTTCTGTTAGAACCTGAGCCTTGGGCTTTGGTTATTTCACTTGCTGGGCTGACGAGATACACTTGTTGTCCAAGACTCCTCCTCAGATGAAGAGCTCTTGCAGGTCCCGGGCATCCTGGAGCCCGGGGTGGGAGAGGGGCCAGTCCCCTCCCAGGCTCCTGCAGGAGACCTGTCCTCCCAAAGGCAGGATGGTTTCGGGTCGTGGTCCTGGGCTAGGGTTGGAGACAGCCTGTCACTGCTCCTGACTCTGGGGTGAGTGGGCCTTTTTTAGGCAAAGCAACACCCACCGAAGGCAGTGGCTTCAGAAAGAACACACTCCTGGGCCCGGTCCCGCCCCAGGTCGGTGGCTGACTTCCCCAGCCCCAGAGGAAGAAGGATAGCCTCTGCTTCCTTGGGCTTTGGTCCTCTGACCCACGAGCAAGCACTGAAAAGTTTCTAGCCCTCCTCTGGAAGCGCACCATCCCTGAGCGGGCCAGTCACGGTCCACACACGAAGACGGACAACGTGCTAAGTAAGTGCAGGAGGTGATCCTGTTCAAATGGCCTGCGGGTCGGTGGGGTTGCTGCTTCTGTGCCCTCCAGTGGGCCGCTTTTCCCTGGATGGAAATTCTCCTGGAGGCGCCTCTCTGTCCTTTGAGCTCCGTTCCTGCTGGTTTCAGGACCAAGGGACTCCAACTGAGCATTGTGCCCCATGTCCTCAGGGCGATGGTGGTCATGGTCTGTTATGATGATCTGGGAGGTTCCTTCAGGTTCCTGCTCCCCTAGGCACAGGTGCGGTAGCGACAAGCCCCAGGGCCATCCCCCAATTTCAGCATTGTGCCCCATGTTCCCCAGGGATGGTGCTAATAGTCCGTTGGGATTGTCTGGGAGGGCCCTCCAGGTCCCCGCTGCCCCCCCAGGCACAGGTGTGGGTGGCAAGAAACCCCAGAGCCGTCCTCAAGCTTCAGCATTGTGCCCCATGTCCTCAGGGATGTTGCTAAGGTTCCATGAGGATCATCTGGGAGGATCCTCCCGGTTCCCGCTTCCCCAGGCACAGGTGTGGTGACCAAAAGGCCCAGAGCCCTCCCCCAAATTCAGCATTGTGCCCCCGGGGGTGCTGGTGCCGGTCATGGGCTGTCAAGATGGTACAGGAGGATCCTCCAGGTGGGGCTTGGAGCCTGGGTAAACCTGGTCGCACTCAGGTTGCATGAGGAACAGATGAGTTGAGGTCTTCATTTGGAAGAGTCATTTCGCTTTTCCAAAAAGGTCAAGGTCATGGGTCTACTTTAGAATGAAGATAATGACTACTTAAAAACAAGTGTGTGTTTCCCCTTCTCCCAGAAATGGAAGCAGGTGTGCAGGCCATAGGTCGGAGGACCTACTGATCCCCACCTGACAGCACTTCTCTGCTCTGGATCTAGGAGACCCAAGGTTTGGAACATCAGCCTGTGGGTCAGTGATGTAGCATTTCACAGGATGTCAGTGTTCTGAGAAATCAGCAGGTCCATTTGGCACAGTGTCATCTTCCTGTCAGGACTGGCGGTCAAATGTCTCATGAACCCCACACTTCCGGGGATTTCCTCTTTCCTCCCGTTGACCGAGGGTTAGGGTTAGAGTTAGGGTACTGGTTAGGGCATGGGTTAGGGTACGGGTTAGGGTACGGGTTAGAGATAGGGTAGGGGTTAGGGCACGGTTTACCGTACAGGGTAGGGTTTAGGGTTAGGCTACCATTTAGGGTACGGGTTAGGGTTAGGGTACGCTTTAGGGTTTGGGTTCGGTTCAGGGGTAGGGTTAGGCGTTAGTGTTCTGGTAGGTGTTGGGGTTAGGGTACGGGGTAGGTTTAGGGTACAGTTTAAGGTTAGTGTTAGGGACCTCTCCAAATGTTCCGTGCCTGCTATCACAGGAGGCTGGTGCCAAGCTGACAATGCAAGGATGAGCCAGGGGCTGCGCTTGTCATGGAACACAGCTCAGAGGGGCTTGAATCTGCTCTGGGGTCCAGGCAAAGCCACCCCACACCTGCCTGTGTCCCAGCCCCTGTGGGAAGGTAGTAATGAACTGATTCTGACCTTGACCTCTCCCAACACAGGATTCCAGGGGCTCCCATTACTGTTAGGCTCAGGTCCACGGGCCTCGTCTGTGCCCATGCGCTGGGCCGTCCCCACAGTGGCTCCTGGCACACCTGAGTCCTGGTCACACATCTCTGTGGAAACCCCTGCCCTCCAGGTTGGATGGCCAATGTGACGGCCCTGTCAGGAACAGAATGGCACAAAATGCCGGGATGTCATTTCTCAGCTGATGGAGTCTGTGACTTCTCCTGGTTCCCTCTGTCCTGGGTTCATTCTCTGTCCCCTTCTCTGTCTCTGTGTCTGTGTCTCTCATAGGAGCAGACCCGTGGGTTCCATGGGCGATGTGAGAAACCGCAGAAGCCTCCCTTGTCCCCGTTTCCCTCTCCGGTCCTGGTGCCCCATTCCTTCCTAAGGCCTCCTCAACCTGACCGGAGCAGTGATTCTGGATTCTCTTCCACATGGGGACCCTGAGGCTGAAACAAGTAGGGCCCTGACCTTGGTCTTCAGACTGGTGGCCCTGTGCTCTTCCACCTTCTGCGTAGCCAGGTCCTAAGGCCCCCAAGCCCCGAGTCTGTCCTCTGCTGAGAAGGACCTCGAGGGGTTAGAAAACATTTTCCCAAGACTGGGATCACAGGGGGTCGGGGATGGATATCCAAGGCCGAGAGGCACTTCTATAAGACTGTGGCACCCTTGGGACACTACATCTCTGCAGCCCAAGTGACATCAGAGTAAGCTGAGGCCTTTTGTGCTATAGCCCTCCGGACTTGGGGGAGGGTATCTCTTACTACTCCCAAGTTCGCAGGGTGGTGTTGGACACCGGAACCCAGACCTTGTCTTTTCCCAGTGCCCTGGCCACACCCTGGGTCCCTTGGGGAACCCTGACCATCAGCCCGGACTGTCCCCCCGTCCCTATGGGGCCTGGTTCCGGGTCCTGCAGCGACACAGTGAGGAGAGGTGAGGCCAGGCAGGAGCGGGGAGAGGGCAGAGTGGACTCTCCCTGGGGGCCATGGATCCCTGGTCAGTGCAGACCCTGTTGTGTGCCGGCCCCTCGGGCACCGAGATTCCAGCTCCTGGTCTGGCTCCGGGAGGGAGACCAGAGTGTGGCCCCTGCTAGCTCAGATGTGTCACTCTGTCCTGTAGCTACAGCCTGTCCCACCAGCTGAACTCCACCTCCTAGTCGGCCAGCTCATCTTCACGGTCAAGAACAGGCCATCATGAAGGTCAGGGGCCATTGCGTGCCTGGTCAGGCAGGGGACGGCTCACTTTCACCTCAGGGAGTCTCTGGCTGGTCTAGCAGGGGCTCTGGAGGCCTGGCTTTCCAGGTTCTCTGCTGAACAGCTCTGGGACTGGAGCCATTTAACCTCTCCTCGCTGGGCCTCGCTTTCCTCTTCTGTGCAATGGGGTGAGCCTGAATGATCCCTCCCATGGCGGAAACATGTGGAGTGCTGGTGATGGACGTAAGCCGGGCACCGAGCCTGGATTGCAGAGTGCAGAGGGGGATGGTGAGCGGTGTGGGCAGTGAGCACTCCTTCCCCCAAAATCAATTTAGCTCTTCCACGTAGCCGCCAGACCACTGGCTGGGAGCCCAGGAGCAGTGGCCGACCACACTCCTGACACCAGGCCCCTGCGTGTGGCTCTTCCTCAGCACTGGGACACGGTGGGGACCGCGGGACTTGGGGTCAGCTCCTCTCTCTGAGGGAAGGAGACGAAAGAAGGCTTTCCTTGGGGACCCCCAATGCCACATAAGAGGGGAGGAGGCTTCCCCCAAACAGTACTTTGAAATTCTGCTTCTGTTAGAACCTGAGCCTTGGGCTTTGGTTATTTCACTTGCTGGGCTGACGAGATACACTTGTTGTCCAAGACTCCTCCTCAGATGAAGAGCTCTTGCAGGTCCCGGGCATCCTGGAGCCCGGGGTGGGAGAGGGGCCAGTCCCCTCCCAGGCTCCTGCAGGAGACCTGTCCTCCCAAAGGCAGGATGGTTTCGGGTCGTGGTCCTGGGCTAGGGTTGGAGACAGCCTGTCACTGCTCCTGACTCTGGGGTGAGTGGGCCTTTTTTAGGCAAAGCAACACGCACCGAAGGCAGTGGCTTCAGAAAGAACACACTCCTGGGCCCGGTCCCGGCCCAGGTCGGTGGCTGACTTCCCCAGCCCCAGAGGAAGAAGGATAGCCTCTGCTTCCTTGGGCTTTGGTCCTCTGACCCACGAGCAAGCACTGAAAAGTTTCTAGCCCTCCTCTGGAAGCGCACCATCCCTGAGCGGGCCAGTCACGGTCCACACACGAAGACGGACAACGTGCTAAGTAAGTGCAGGAGGTGATCCTGTTCAAATGGCCTGCGGGTCGGTGGGGTTGCTGCTTCTGTGCCCTCCAGTGGGCCGCTTTTCCCTGGATGGAAATTCTCCGGGAGGCGCCTCTCTGTCCTTTGAGCTCCGTTCCTGCTGGTTTCAGGACCAAGGGACTCCAACTGAGCATTGTGCCCCATGTCCTCAGGGCGATGGTGGTCATGGTCTGTTATGATGATCTGGGAGGTTCCTTCAGGTTCCTGCTCCCCTAGGCACAGGTGCGGTAGCGACAAGCCCCAGGGCCATCCCCCAATTTCAGCATTGTGCCCCATGTTCCCCAGGGATGGTGCTAATAGTCCGTTGGGATTGTCTGGGAGGGCCCTCCAGGTTCCCGCTGCCCCCCCAGGCACAGCTGTGGGTGGCAAGAATCCCCAGAGCCGTCCTCAAGCTTCAGCATTGTGCCCCATGTCCTCAGGGATGTTGCTAAGGTTCCATGAGGATCATCTGGGAGGATCCTCCCGGTTCCCGCTTCCCCAGGCACAGGTGTGGTGGCCAAAAGGCCCAGAGCCCTCCCCCAAATTCAGCATTGTGCCCCCGGGGGTGCTGGTGCCGGTCATGGGCTGTCAAGATGGTACAGGAGGATCCTCCAGGTGGGGCTTGGAGCCTGGGTAAACCTGGTCGCACTCAGGTTGCATGAGGAACAGATGAGTTGAGGTCTTCATTTGGAAGAGTCATTTGGCTTTTCCAAAAAGGTCAAGGTCATGGGTCTACTTTAGAATGAAGATAATGACTACTTAAAAACAAGTGTGTGTTTCCCCTTCTCCCAGAAATGGAAGCAGGTGTGCAGGCCATAGGTCGGAGGACCTACTGATCCCCACCTGACAGCACTTCTCTGCTCTGGATCTAGGAGACCCAAGGTTTGGAACATCAGCCTGTGGGTCAGTGATGTAGCATTTCACAGGATGTCAGTGTTCTGAGAAATCAGCAGGTCCATTTGGCACAGTGTCATCTTCCTGTCAGGACTGGCGGTCAAATGTCTCATGAACCCCACACTTCCGGGGATTTCCTCTTTCCTCCCGTTGACCGAGGGTTAGGGTTAGAGTTAGGGTACTGGTTAGGGCATGGGTTAGGGTACGGGTTAGGGTACGGGTTAGAGATAGGGTAGGGGTTAGGGCACGGTTTACCGTACAGGGTAGGGTTTAGGGTTAGGCTACCATTTAGGGTACGGGTTAGGGTTAGGGTACGCTTTAGGGTTTGGGTTCGGTTCAGGGGTAGGGTTAGGCGTTAGTGTTCTGGTAGGTGTTGGGGTTAGGGTACGGGGTAGGTTTAGGGTACAGTTTAAGGTTAGTGTTAGGGACCTCTCCAAATGTTCCGTGCCTGCTATCACAGGAGGCTGGTGCCAAGCTGACAATGCAAGGATGAGCCAGGGGCTGCGCTTGTCATGGAACACAGCTCAGAGGGGCTTGAATCTGCTCTGGGGTCCAGGCAAAGCCACCCCACACCTGCCTGTGTCCCAGCCCCTGTGGGAAGGTAGTAATGAACTGATTCTGACCTTGACCTCTCCCAACACAGGATTCCAGGGGCTCCCATTACTGTTAGGCTCAGGTCCACGGGCCTCGTCTGTGCCCATGCGCTGGGCCGTCCCCACAGTGGCTCCTGGCACACCTGAGTCCTGGTCACACATCTCTGTGGAAACCCCTGCCCTCCAGGTTGGATGGCCAATGTGACGGCCCTGTCAGGAACAGAATGGCACAAAATGCCGGGATGTCATTTCTCAGCTGATGGAGTCTGTGACTTCTCCTGGTTCCCTCTGTCCTGGGTTCATTCTCTGTCCCCTTCTCTGTCTCTGTGTCTGTGTCTCTCATAGGAGCAGACCCGTGGGTTCCATGGGCGATGTGAGAAACCGCAGAAGCCTCCCTTGTCCCCGTTTCCCTCTCCGGTCCTGGTGCCCCATTCCTTCCTAAGGCCTCCTCAACCTGACCGGAGCAGTGATTCTGGATTCTCTTCCACATGGGGACCCTGAGGCTGAAACAAGTAGGGCCCTGACCTTGGTCTTCAGACTGGTGGCCCTGTGCTCTTCCACCTTCTGCGTAGCCAGGTCCTAAGGCCCCCAAGCCCCGAGTCTGTCCTCTGCTGAGAAGGACCTCGAGGGGTTAGAAAACATTTTCCCAAGACTGGGATCACAGGGGGTCGGGGATGGATATCCAAGGCCGAGAGGCACTTCTATAAGACTGTGGCACCCTTGGGACACTACATCTCTGCAGCCCAAGTGACATCAGAGTAAGCTGAGGCCTTTTGTGCTATAGCCCTCCGGACTTGGGGGAGGGTATCTCTTACTACTCCCAAGTTCGCAGGGTGGTGTTGGACACCGGAACCCAGACCTTGTCTTTTCCCAGTGCCCTGGCAACACCCTGGGTCCCTTGGGGAACCCTGACCATCAGCCCGGACTGTCCCCCCGTCCCTATGGGGCCTGGTTCCGGGTCCTGCAGCGACACAGTGAGGAGAGGTGAGGCCAGGCAGGAGCGGGGAGAGGGCAGAGTGGACTCTCCCTGGGGGCCATGGATCCCTGGTCAGTGCAGACCCTGTTGTGTGCCGGCCCCTCGGGCACCGAGATTCCAGCTCCTGGTCTGGCTCCGGGAGGGAGACCAGAGTGTGGCCCCTGCTAGCTCAGATGTGTCACACTGTCCTGTAGCTACAGCCTGTCCCACCAGCTGAACTCCACCTCCTAGTCGGCCAGCTCATCTTCACGGTCAAGAACAGGCCATCATGAAGGTCAGGGGCCATTGCGTGCCTGGTCAGGCAGGGGACGGCTCACTTTCACCTCAGGGAGTCTCTGGCTGGTCTAGCAGGGGCTCTGGAGGCCTGGCTTTCCAGGTTCTCTGCTGAACAGCTCTGGGACTGGAGCCATTTAACCTCTCCTCGCTGGGCCTCGCTTTCCTCTTCTGTGCAATGGGGTGAGCCTGAATGATCCCTCCCATGGCGGAAACATGTGGAGTGCTGGTGATGGACGTAAGCCGGGCACCGAGCCTGGATTGCAGAGTGCAGAGGGGGATGGTGAGCGGTGTGGGCAGTGAGCACTCCTTCCCCCAAAATCAATTTAGCTCTTCCACGTAGCCGCCAGACCACTGGCTGGGAGCCCAGGAGCAGTGGCCGACCACACTCCTGACACCAGGCCCCTGCGTGTGGCTCTTCCTCAGCACTGGGACACGGTGGGGACCGCGGGACTTGGGGTCAGCTCCTCTCTCTGAGGGAAGGAGACGAAAGAAGGCTTTCCTTGGGGACCCCCAATGCCACATAAGAGGGGAGGAGGCTTCCCCCAAACAGTACTTTGAAATTCTGCTTCTGTTAGAACCTGAGCCTTGGGCTTTGGTTATTTCACTTGCTGGGCTGACGAGATACACTTGTTGTCCAAGACTCCTCCTCAGATGAAGAGCTCTTGCAGGTCCCGGGCATCCTGGAGCCCGGGGTGGGAGAGGGGCCAGTCCCCTCCCAGGCTCCTGCAGGAGACCTGTCCTCCCAAAGGCAGGATGGTTTCGGGTCGTGGTCCTGGGCTAGGGTTGGAGACAGCCTGTCACTGCTCCTGACTCTGGGGTGAGTGGGCCTTTTTTAGGCAAAGCAACACGCACCGAAGGCAGTGGCTTCAGAAAGAACACACTCCTGGGCCCGGTCCCGGCCCAGGTCGGTGGCTGACTTCCCCAGCCCCAGAGGAAGAAGGATAGCCTCTGCTTCCTTGGGCTTTGGTCCTCTGACCCACGAGCAAGCACTGAAAAGTTTCTAGCCCTCCTCTGGAAGCGCACCATCCCTGAGCGGGCCAGTCACGGTCCACACACGAAGACGGACAACGTGCTAAGTAAGTGCAGGAGGTGATCCTGTTCAAATGGCCTGCGGGTCGGTGGGGTTGCTGCTTCTGTGCCCTCCAGTGGGCCGCTTTTCCCTGGATGGAAATTCTCCGGGAGGCGCCTCTCTGTCCTTTGAGCTCCGTTCCTGCTGGTTTCAGGACCAAGGGACTCCAACTGAGCATTGTGCCCCATGTCCTCAGGGCGATGGTGGTCATGGTCTGTTATGATGATCTGGGAGGTTCCTTCAGGTTCCTGCTCCCCTAGGCACAGGTGCGGTAGCGACAAGCCCCAGGGCCATCCCCCAATTTCAGCATTGTGCCCCATGTTCCCCAGGGATGGTGCTAATAGTCCGTTGGGATTGTCTGGGAGGGCCCTCCAGGTTCCCGCTGCCCCCCCAGGCACAGGTGTGGGTGGCAAGAATCCCCAGAGCCGTCCTCAAGCTTCAGCATTGTGCCCCATGTCCTCAGGGATGTTGCTAAGGTTCCATGAGGATCATCTGGGAGGATCCTCCCGGTTCCCGCTTCCCCAGGCACAGGTGTGGTGGCCAAAAGGCCCAGAGCCCTCCCCCAAATTCAGCATTGTGCCCCCGGGGGTGCTGGTGCCGGTCATGGGCTGTCAAGATGGTACAGGAGGATCCTCCAGGTGGGGCTTGGAGCCTGGGTAAACCTGGTCGCACTCAGGTTGCATGAGGAACAGATGAGTTGAGGTCTTCATTTGGAAGAGTCATTTCGCTTTTCCAAAAAGGTCAAGGTCATGGGTCTACTTTAGAATGAAGATAATGACTACTTAAAAACAAGTGTGTGTTTCCCCTTGTCCCAGAAATGGAAGCAGGTGTGCAGGCCATAGGTCGGAGGACCTACTGATCCCCACCTGACAGCACTTCTCTGCTCTGGATCTAGGAGACCCAAGGTTTGGAACATCAGCCTGTGGGTCAGTGATGTAGCATTTCACAGGATGTCAGTGTTCTGAGAAATCAGCAGGTCCATTTGGCACAGTGTCATCTTCCTGTCAGGACTGGCGGTCAAATGTCTCATGAACCCCACACTTCCGTGGATTTCCTCTTTCCTCCCGTTGACCGAGGGTTAGGGTTAGAGTTAGGGTACTGGTTAGGGCATGGGTTAGGGTACGGGTTAGGGTACGGGTTAGAGATAGGGTAGGGGTTAGGGCACGGTTTACCGTACAGGGTAGGGTTTATGGTTAGGCTACCATTTAGGGTACGGGTTAGGGTTAGGGTACGCTTTAGGGTTTGGGTTCGGTTCAGGGGTAGGGTTAGGCGTTAGTGTTCTGGTAGGTGTTGGGGTTAGGGTACGGGGTAGGTTTAGGGTACAGTTTAAGGTTAGTGTTAGGGACCTCTCCAAATGTTCCGTGCCTGCTATCACAGGAGGCTGGTGCCAAGCTGACAATGCAAGGATGAGCCAGGGGCTGCGCTTGTCATGGAACACAGCTCAGAGGGGCTTGAATCTGCTCTGGGGTCCAGGCAAAGCCACCCCACACCTGCCTGTGTCCCAGCCCCTGTGGGAAGGTAGTAATGAACTGATTCTGACCTTGACCTCTCCCAACACAGGATTCCAGGGGCTCCCATTACTGTTAGGCTCAGGTCCACGGGCCTCGTCTGTGCCCATGCGCTGGGCCGTCCCCACAGTGGCTCCTGGCACACCTGAGTCCTGGTCACACATCTCTGTGGAAACCCCTGCCCTCCAGGTTGGATGGCCAATGTGACGGCCCTGTCAGGAACAGAATGGCACAAAATGCCGGGATGTCATTTCTCAGCTGATGGAGTCTGTGACTTCTCCTGGTTCCCTCTGTCCTGGGTTCATTCTCTGTCCCCTTCTCTGTCTCTGTGTCTGTGTCTCTCACAGGAGCAGACCCGTGGGTTCCATGGGCGATGTGAGAAACCACAGAAGCCTCCCTGGTCCCCGTTTCCCTCTCCGGTCCTGGTGCCCCATTCCTTCCTAAGGCCTCCTCAACCTGACCGGAGCAGTGATTCTGGATTCTCTTCCACATGGGGACCCTGAGGCTGAAACAAGAAGGGCCCTGACCTTGGTCTTCAGACTGGTGGCCCTGTGCTCTTCCACCTTCTGCGTAGCCAGGTCCTAAGGCCCCCAAGCCCCGAGTCTGTCCTCTGCTGAGAAGGACCTCGAGGGGTTAGAAAACATTTTCCCAAGACTGGGATCACAGGGGGTCGGGGATGGATATCCAAGGCCGAGAGGCACTTCTATAAGACTGTGGCACCCTTGGGACACTACATCTCTGCAGCCCAAGTGACATCAGAGTAAGCTGAGGCCTTTTGTGCTATAGCCCTCCGGACTTGGGGGAGGGTATCTCTTACTACTCCCAAGTTCGCAGGGTGGTGTTGGACACCGGAACCCAGACCTTGTCTTTTCCCAGTGCCCTGGCAACACCCTGGGTCCCTTGGGGAACCCTGACCATCAGCCCGGACTGTCCCCCCGTCCCTATGGGGCCTGGTTCCGGGTCCTGCAGCGACACAGTGAGGAGAGGTGAGGCCAGGCAGGAGCGGGGAGAGGGCAGAGTGGACTCTCCCTGGGGGCCATGGATCCCTGGTCAGTGCAGACCCTGTTGTGTGCCGGCCCCTCGGGCACCGAGATTCCAGCTCCTGGTCTGGCTCCGGGAGGGAGACCAGAGTGTGGCCCCTGCTAGCTCAGATGTGTCACTCTGTCCTGTAGCTACAGCCTGTCCCACCAGCTGAACTCCACCTCCTAGTCGGCCAGCTCATCTTCACGGTCAAGAACAGGCCATCATGAAGGTCAGGGGCCATTGCGTGCCTGGTCAGGCAGGGGACGGCTCACTTTCACCTCAGGGAGTCTCTGGCTGGTCTAGCAGGGGCTCTGGAGGCCTGGCTTTCCAGGTTCTCTGCTGAACAGCTCTGGGACTGGAGCCATTTAACCTCTCCTCGCTGGGCCTCGCTTTCCTCTTCTGTGCAATGGGGTGAGGCTGAATGATCCCTCCCATGGCGGAAACATGTGGAGTGCTGGTGATGGACGTGAGCCGGGCACCGAGCCTGGATTGCAGAGTGCAGAGGGGGATGGTGAGCGGTGTGGGCAGTGAGCACTCCTTCCCCCAAAATCAATTTAGCTCTTCCACGTAGCCGCCAGACCACTGGCTGGGAGCCCAGGAGCAGTGGCCGACCACACTCCTGACACCAGGCCCCTGCGTGTGGCTCTTCCTCAGCACTGGGACACGGTGGGGACCGCGGGACTTGGGGTCAGCTCCTCTCTCTGAGGGAAGGAGACGAAAGAAGGCTTTCCTTGGGGACCCCCAATGCCACATAAGAGGGGAGGAGGCTTCCCCCAAACAGTACTTTGAAATTCTGCTTCTGTTAGAACCTGAGCCTTGGGCTTTGGTTATTTCACTTGCTGGGCTGACGAGATACACTTGTTCTCCAAGACTCCTCCTCAGATGAAGAGCTCTTGCAGGTCCCGGGCATCCTGGAGCCCGGGGTGGGAGAGGGGCCAGTCCCCTCCCAGGCTCCTGCAGGAGACCTGTCCTCCCAAAGGCAGGATGGTTTCGGGTCGTGGTCCTGGGCTAGGGTTGGAGACAGCCTGTCACTGCTCCTGACTCTGGGGTGAGTGGGCCTTTTTTAGGCAAAGCAACACGCACCGAAGGCAGTGGCTTCAGAAAGAACACACTCCTGGGCCCGGTCCCGGCCCAGGTCGGTGGCTGACTTCCCCAGCCCCAGAGGAAGAAGGATAGCCTCTGCTTCCTTGGGCTTTGGTCCTCTGACCCACGAGCAAGCACTGAAAAGTTTCTAGCCCTCCTCTGGAAGCGCACCATCCCTGAGCGGGCCAGTCACGGTCCACACACGAAGACGGACAACGTGCTAAGTAAGTGCAGGAGGTGATCCTGTTCAAATGGCCTGCGGGTCGGTGGGGTTGCTGCTTCTGTGCCCTCCAGTGGGCCGCTTTTCCCTGGATGGAAATTCTCCGGGAGGCGCCTCTCTGTCCTTTGAGCTCCGTTCCTGCTGGTTTCAGGACCAAGGGACTCCAACTGAGCATTGTGCCCCATGTCCTCAGGGCGATGGTGGTCATGGTCTGTTATGATGATCTGGGAGGTTCCTTCAGGTTCCTGCTCCCCTAGGCACAGGTGCGGTAGCGACAAGCCCCAGGGCCATCCCCCAATTTCAGCATTGTGCCCCATGTTCCCCAGGGATGGTGCTAATAGTCCGTTGGGATTGTCTGGGAGGGCCTTCCAGGTTCCCGCTGCCCCCCCAGGCACAGGTGTGGGTGGCAAGAATCCCCAGAGCCGTCCTCAAGCTTCAGCATTGTGCCCCATGTCCTCAGGGATGTTGCTAAGGTTCCATGAGGATCATCTGGGAGGATCCTCCCGGTTCCCGCTTCCCCAGGCACAGGTGTGGTGGCCAAAAGGCCCAGAGCCCTCCCCCAAATTCAGCATTGTGCCCCCGGGGGTGCTGGTGCCGGTCATGGGCTGTCAAGATGGTACAGGAGGATCCTCCAGGTGGGGCTTGGAGCCTGGGTAAACCTGGTCGCACTCAGGTTGCATGAGGAACAGATGAGTTGAGGTCTTCATTTGGAAGAGTCATTTCGCTTTTCCAAAAAGGTCAAGGTCATGGGTCTACTTTAGAATGAAGATAATGACTACTTAAAAACAAGTGTGTGTTTCCCCTTGTCCCAGAAATGGAAGCAGGTGTGCAGGCCATAGGTCGGAGGACCTACTGATCCCCACCTGACAGCACTTCTCTGCTCTGGATCTAGGAGACCCAAGGTTTGGAACATCAGCCTGTGGGTCAGTGATGTAGCATTTCACAGGATGTCAGTGTTCTGAGAAATCAGCAGGTCCATTTGGCACAGTGTCATCTTCCTGTCAGGACTGGCGGTCAAATGTCTCATGAACCCCACACTTCCGTGGATTTCCTCTTTCCTCCCGTTGACCGAGGGTTAGGGTTAGAGTTAGGGTACTGGTTAGGGCATGGGTTAGGGTACGGGTTAGGGTACGGGTTAGAGATAGGGTAGGGGTTAGGGCACGGTTTACCGTACAGGGTAGGGTTTAGGGTTAGGCTACCATTTAGGGTACGGGTTAGGGTTAGGGTACGCTTTAGGGTTTGGGTTCGGTTCAGGGGTAGGGTTAGGCGTTAGTGTTCTGGTAGGTGTTGGGGTTAGGGTACGGGGTAGGTTTAGGGTACAGTTTAAGGTTAGTGTTAGGGACCTCTCCAAATGTTCCGTGCCTGCTATCACAGGAGGCTGGTGCCAAGCTGACAATGCAAGGATGAGCCAGGGGCTGCGCTTGTCATGGAACACAGCTCAGAGGGGCTTGAATCTGCTCTGGGGTCCAGGCAAAGCCACCCCACACCTGCCTGTGTCCCAGCCCCTGTGGGAAGGTAGTAATGAACTGATTCTGACCTTGACCTCTCCCAACACAGGATTCCAGGGGCTCCCATTACTGTTAGGCTCAGGTCCACGGGCCTCGTCTGTGCCCATGCGCTGGGCCGTCCCCACAGTGGCTCCTGGCACACCTGAGTCCTGGTCACACATCTCTGTGGAAACCCCTGCCCTCCAGGTTGGATGGCCAATGTGACGGCCCTGTCAGGAACAGAATGGCACAAAATGCCGGGATGTCATTTCTCAGCTGATGGAGTCTGTGACTTCTCCTGGTTCCCTCTGTCCTGGGTTCATTCTCTGTCCCCTTCTCTGTCTCTGTGTCTGTGTCTCTCACAGGAGCAGACCCGTGGGTTCCATGGGCGATGTGAGAAACCACAGAAGCCTCCCTGGTCCCCGTTTCCCTCTCCGGTCCTGGTGCCCCATTCCTTCCTAAGGCCTCCTCAACCTGACCGGAGCAGTGATTCTGGATTCTCTTCCACATGGGGACCCTGAGGCTGAAACAAGAAGGGCCCTGACCTTGGTCTTCAGACTGGTGGCCCTGTGCTCTTCCACCTTCTGCGTAGCCAGGTCCTAAGGCCCCCAAGCCCCGAGTCTGTCCTCTGCTGAGAAGGACCTCGAGGGGTTAGAAAACATTTTCCCAAGACTGGGATCACAGGGGGTCGGGGATGGATATCCAAGGCCGAGAGGCACTTCTATAAGACTGTGGCACCCTTGGGACACTACATCTCTGCAGCCCAAGTGACATCAGAGTAAGCTGAGGCCTTTTGTGCTATAGCCCTCCGGACTTGGGGGAGGGTATCTCTTACTACTCCCAAGTTCGCAGGGTGGTGTTGGACACCGGAACCCAGACCTTGTCTTTTCCCAGTGCCCTGGCAACACCCTGGGTCCCTTGGGGAACCCTGACCATCAGCCCGGACTGTCCCCCCGTCCCTATGGGGCCTGGTTCCGGGTCCTGCAGCGACACAGTGAGGAGAGGTGAGGCCAGGCAGGAGCGGGGAGAGGGCAGAGTGGACTCTCCCTGGGGGCCATGGATCCCTGGTCAGTGCAGACCCTGTTGTGTGCCGGCCCCTCGGGCACCGAGATTCCAGCTCCTGGTCTGGCTCCGGGAGGGAGACCAGAGTGTGGCCCCTGCTAGCTCAGATGTGTCACTCTGTCCTGTAGCTACAGCCTGTCCCACCAGCTGAACTCCACCTCCTAGTCGGCCAGCTCATCTTCACGGTCAAGAACAGGCCATCATGAAGGTCAGGGGCCATTGCGTGCCTGGTCAGGCAGGGGACGGCTCACTTTCACCTCAGGGAGTCTCTGGCTGGTCTAGCAGGGGCTCTGGAGGCCTGGCTTTCCAGGTTCTCTGCTGAACAGCTCTGGGACTGGAGCCATTTAACCTCTCCTCGCTGGGCCTCGCTTTCCTCTTCTGTGCAATGGGGTGAGGCTGAATGATCCCTCCCATGGCGGAAACATGTGGAGTGCTGGTGATGGACGTGAGCCGGGCACCGAGCCTGGATTGCAGAGTGCAGAGGGGGATGGTGAGCGGTGTGGGCAGTGAGCACTCCTTCCCCCAAAATCAATTTAGCTCTTCCACGTAGCCGCCAGACCACTGGCTGGGAGCCCAGGAGCAGTGGCCGACCACACTCCTGACACCAGGCCCCTGCGTGTGGCTCTTCCTCAGCACTGGGACACGGTGGGGACCGCGGGACTTGGGGTCAGCTCCTCTCTCTGAGGGAAGGAGACGAAAGAAGGCTTTCCTTGGGGACCCCCAATGCCACATAAGAGGGGAGGAGGCTTCCCCCAAACAGTACTTTGAAATTCTGCTTCTGTTAGAACCTGAGCCTTGGGCTTTGGTTATTTCACTTGCTGGGCTGACGAGATACACTTGTTCTCCAAGACTCCTCCTCAGATGAAGAGCCCTTGCAGGTCCCGGGCATCCTGGAGCCCGGGGTGGGAGAGGGGCCAGTCCCCTCCCAGGCTCCTGCAGGAGACCTCTCCTCCCAAAGGCAGGATGGTTTCGGGTCGTGGTCCTGGGCTAGGGTTGGAGACAGCCTGTCACTGCTCCTGACTCTGGCGTGAGTGGGCCTTTTTTAGGCAAAGCAACACCCACCGAAGGCAGTGGCTTCAGAAAGAACACACTCCTGGGCCCGGTCCCGCCCCAGGTCGGTGGCTGACTTCCCCAGCCCCAGAGGAAGAAGGATAGCCTCTGCTTCCTTGGGCTTTGGTCCTCTGACCCACGAGCAAGCACTGAAAAGTTTCTAGCCCTCCTCTGGAAGCGCACCATCCCTGAGCGGGCCAGTCACGGTCCACACACGAAGACGGACAACGTGCTAAGTAAGTGCAGGAGGTGATCCTGTTCAAATGGCCTGCGGGTCGGTGGGGTTGCTGCTTCTGTGCCCTCCAGTGGGCCGCTTTTCCCTGGATGGAAATTCTCCGGGAGGCGCCTCTCTGTCCTTTGAGCTCCGTTCCTGCTGGTTTCAGGACCAAGGGACTCCAACTGAGCATTGTGCCCCATGTCCTCAGGGCGATGGTGGTCATGGTCTGTTATGATGATCTGGGAGGTTCCTTCAGGTTCCTGCTCCCCTAGGCACAGGTGCGGTAGCGACAAGCCCCAGGGCCATCCCCCAATTTCAGCATTGTGCCCCATGTTCCCCAGGGATGGTGCTAATAGTCCGTTGGGATTGTCTGGGAGGGCCCTCCAGGTACCCGCTGCCCCCCCAGGCACAGGTGTGGGTGGCAAGAATCCCCAGAGCCGTCCTCAAGCTTCAGCATTGTGCCCCATGTCCTCAGGGATGTTGCTAAGGTTCCATGAGGATCATCTGGGAGGATCCTCCCGGTTCCCGCTTCCCCAGGCACAGGTGTGGTGGCCAAAAGGCCCAGAGCCCTCCCCCAAATTCAGCATTGTGCCCCCGGGGGTGCTGGTGCCGGTCATGGGCTGTCAAGATGGTACAGGAGGATCCTCCAGGTGGGGCTTGGAGCCTGGGTAAACCTGGTCGCACTCAGGTTGCATGAGGAACAGATGAGTTGAGGTCTTCATTTGGAAGAGTCATTTCGCTTTTCCAAAAAGGTCAAGGTCATGGGTCTACTTTAGAATGAAGATAATGACTACTTAAAAACAAGTGTGTGTTTCCCCTTGTCCCAGAAATGGAAGCAGGTGTGCAGGCCATAGGTCGGAGGACCTACTGATCCCCACCTGACAGCACTTCTCTGCTCTGGATCTAGGAGACCCAAGGTTTGGAACATCAGCCTGTGGGTCAGTGATGTAGCATTTCACAGGATGTCAGTGTTCTGAGAAATCAGCAGGTCCATTTGGCACAGTGTCATCTTCCTGTCAGGACTGGCGGTCAAATGTCTCATGAACCCCACACTTCCGGGGATTTCCTCTTTCCTCCCGTTGACCGAGGGTTAGGGTTAGAGTTAGGGTACTGGTTAGGGCATGGGTTAGGGTACGGGTTAGGGTACGGGTTAGAGATAGGGTAGGGGTTAGGGCACGGTTTACCGTACAGGGTAGGGTTTAGGGTTAGGCTACCATTTAGGGTACGGGTTAGGGTTAGGGTACGCTTTAGGGTTTGGGTTCGGTTCAGGGGTAGGGTTAGGCGTTAGTGTTCTGGTAGGTGTTGGGGTTAGGGTACGGGGTAGGTTTAGGGTACAGTTTAAGGTTAGTGTTAGGGACCTCTCCAAATGTTCCGTGCCTGCTATCACAGGAGGCTGGTGCCAAGCTGACAATGCAAGGATGAGCCAGGGGCTGCGCTTGTCATGGAACACAGCTCAGAGGGGCTTGAATCTGCTCTGGGGTCCAGGCAAAGCCACCCCACACCTGCCTGTGTCCCAGCCCCTGTGGGAAGGTAGTAATGAACTGATTCTGACCTTGACCTCTCCCAACACAGGATTCCAGGGGCTCCCATTACTGTTAGGCTCAGGTCCACGGGCCTCGTCTGTGCCCATGCGCTGGGCCGTCCCCACAGTGGCTCCTGGCACACCTGAGTCCTGGTCACACATCTCTGTGGAAACCCCTGCCCTCCAGGTTGGATGGCCAATGTGACGGCCCTGTCAGGAACAGAATGGCACAAAATGCCGGGATGTCATTTCTCAGCTGATGGAGTCTGTGACTTCTCCTGGTTCCCTCTGTCCTGGGTTCATTCTCTGTCCCCTTCTCTGTCTCTGTGTCTGTGTCTCTCACAGGAGCAGACCCGTGGGTTCCATGGGCGATGTGAGAAACCGCAGAAGCCTCCCTGGTCCCCGTTTCCCTCTCCGGTCCTGGTGCCCCATTCCTTCCTAAGGCCTCCTCAACCTGACCGGAGCAGTGATTCTGGATTCTCTTCCACATGGGGACCCTGAGGCTGAAACAAGAAGGGCCCTGACCTTGGTCTTCAGACTGGTGGCCCTGTGCTCTTCCACCTTCTGCGTAGCCAGGTCCTAAGGCCCCCAAGCCCCGAGTCTGTCCTCTGCTGAGAAGGACCTCGAGGGGTTAGAAAACATTTTCCCAAGACTGGGATCACAGGGGGTCGGGGATGGATATCCAAGGCCGAGAGGCACTTCTATAAGACTGTGGCACCCTTGGGACACTACATCTCTGCAGCCCAAGTGACATCAGAGTAAGCTGAGGCCTTTTGTGCTATAGCCCTCCGGACTTGGGGGAGGGTATCTCTTACTACTCCCAAGTTCGCAGGGTGGTGTTGGACACCGGAACCCAGACCTTGTCTTTTCCCAGTGCCCTGGCAACACCCTGGGTCCCTTGGGGAACCCTGACCATCAGCCCGGACTGTCCCCCCGTCCCTATGGGGCCTGGTTCCGGGTCCTGCAGCGACACAGTGAGGAGAGGTGAGGCCAGGCAGGAGCGGGGAGAGGGCAGAGTGGACTCTCGCTGGGGGCCATGGATCCCTGGTCAGTGCAGACCCTGTTGTGTGCCGGCCCCTCGGGCACCGAGATTCCAGCTCCTGGTCTGGCTCCGGGAGGGAGACCAGAGTGTGGCCCCTGCTAGCTCAGATGTGTCACTCTGTCCTGTAGCTACAGCCTGTCCCACCAGCTGAACTCCACCTCCTAGTCGGCCAGCTCATCTTCACGGTCAAGAACAGGCCATCATGAAGGTCAGGGGCCATTGCGTGCCTGGTCAGGCAGGGGACGGCTCACTTTCACCTCAGGGAGTCTCTGGCTGGTCTAGCAGGGGCTCTGGAGGCCTGGCTTTCCAGGTTCTCTGCTGAACAGCTCTGGGACTGGAGCCATTTAACCTCTCCTCGCTGGGCCTCGCTTTCCTCTTCTGTGCAATGGGGTGAGGCTGAATGATCCCTCCCATGGCGGAAACATGTGGAGTGCTGGTGATGGACGTGAGCCGGGCACCGAGCCTGGATTGCAGAGTGCAGAGGGGGATGGTGAGCGGTGTGGGCAGTGAGCACTCCTTCCCCCAAAATCAATTTAGCTCTTCCACGTAGCCGCCAGACCACTGGCTGGGAGCCCAGGAGCAGTGGCCGACCACACTCCTGACACCAGGCCCCTGCGTGTGGCTCTTCCTCAGCACTGGGACACGGTGGGGACCGCGGGACTTGGGGTCAGCTCCTCTCTCTGAGGGAAGGAGACGAAAGAAGGCTTTCCTTGGGGACCCCCAATGCCACATAAGAGGGGAGGAGGCTTCCCCCAAACAGTACTTTGAAATTCTGCTTCTGTTAGAACCTGAGCCTTGGGCTTTGGTTATTTCACTTGCTGGGCTGACGAGATACACTTGTTCTCCAAGACTCCTCCACAGATGAAGAGCCCTTGCAGGTCCCGGGCATCCTGGAGCCCGGGGTGGGAGAGGGGCCAGTCCCCTCCCAGGCTCCTGCAGGAGACCTCTCCTCCCAAAGGCAGGATGGTTTCGGGTCGTGGTCCTGGGCTAGGGTTGGAGACAGCCTGTCACTGCTCCTGACTCTGGCGTGAGTGGGCCTTTTTTAGGCAAAGCAACACCCACCGAAGGCAGTGGCTTCAGAAAGAACACACTCCTGGGCCCGGTCCCGCCCCAGGTCGGTGGCTGACTTCCCCAGCCCCAGAGGAAGAAGGATAGCCTCTGCTTCCTTGGGCTTTGGTCCTCTGACCCACGAGCAAGCACTGAAAAGTTTCTAGCCCTCCTCTGGAAGCGCACCATCCCTGAGCGGGCCAGTCACGGTCCACACACGAAGACGGACAACGTGCTAAGTAAGTGCAGGAGGTGATCCTGTTCAAATGGCCTGCGGGTCGGTGGGGTTGCTGCTTCTGTGCCCTCCAGTGGGCCGCTTTTCCCTGGATGGAAATTCTCCGGGAGGCGCCTCTCTGTCCTTTGAGCTCCGTTCCTGCTGGTTTCAGGACCAAGGGACTCCAACTGAGCATTGTGCCCCATGTCCTCAGGGCGATGGTGGTCATGGTCTGTTATGATGATCTGGGAGGTTCCTTCAGGTTCCTGCTCCCCTAGGCACAGGTGCGGTAGCGACAAGCCCCAGGGCCATCCCCCAATTTCAGCATTGTGCCCCATGTTCCCCAGGGATGGTGCTAATAGTCCGTTGGGATTGTCTGGGAGGGCCCTCCAGGTACCCGCTGCCCCCCCAGGCACAGGTGTGGGTGGCAAGAATCCCCAGAGCCGTCCTCAAGCTTCAGCATTGTGCCCCATGTCCTCAGGGATGTTGCTAAGGTTCCATGAGGATCATCTGGGAGGATCCTCCCGGTTCCCGCTTCCCCAGGCACAGGTGTGGTGGCCAAAAGGCCCAGAGCCCTCCCCCAAATTCAGCATTGTGCCCCCGGGGGTGCTGGTGCCGGTCATGGGCTGTCAAGATGGTACAGGAGGATCCTCCAGGTGGGGCTTGGAGCCTGGGTAAACCTGGTCGCACTCAGGTTGCATGAGGAACAGATGAGTTGAGGTCTTCATTTGGAAGAGTCATTTCGCTTTTCCAAAAAGGTCAAGGTCATGGGTCTACTTTAGAATGAAGATAATGACTACTTAAAAACAAGTGTGTGTTTCCCCTTCTCCCAGAAATGGAAGCAGGTGTGCAGGCCATAGGTCGGAGGACCTACTGATCCCCACCTGACAGCACTTCTCTGCTCTGGATCTAGGAGACCCAAGGTTTGGAACATCAGCCTGTGGGTCAGTGATGTAGCATTTCACAGGATGTCAGTGTTCTGAGAAATCAGCAGGTCCATTTGGCACAGTGTCATCTTCCTGTCAGGACTGGCGGTCAAATGTCTCATGAACCCCACACTTCCGGGGATTTCCTCTTTCCTCCCGTTGACCGAGGGTTAGGGTTAGAGTTAGGGTACTGGTTAGGGCATGGGTTAGGGTACGGGTTAGGGTACGGGTTAGAGATAGGGTAGGGGTTAGGGCACGGTTTACCGTACAGGGTAGGGTTTAGGGTTAGGCTACCATTTAGGGTACGGGTTAGGGTTAGGGTACGCTTTAGGGTTTGGGTTCGGTTCAGGGGTAGGGTTAGGCGTTAGTGTTCTGGTAGGTGTTGGGGTTAGGGTACGGGGTAGGTTTAGGGTACAGTTTAAGGTTAGTGTTAGGGACCTCTCCAAATGTTCCGTGCCTGCTATCACAGGAGGCTGGTGCCAAGCTGACAATGCAAGGATGAGCCAGGGGCTGCGCTTGTCATGGAACACAGCTCAGAGGGGCTTGAATCTGCTCTGGGGTCCAGGCAAAGCCACCCCACACCTGCCTGTGTCCCAGCCCCTGTGGGAAGGTAGTAATGAACTGATTCTGACCTTGACCTCTCCCAACACAGGATTCCAGGGGCTCCCATTACTGTTAGGCTCAGGTCCACGGGCCTCGTCTGTGCCCATGCGCTGGGCCGTCCCCACAGTGGCTCCTGGCACACCTGAGTCCTGGCCACACATCTCTGTGGAAACCCCTGCCCTCCAGGTTGGATGGCCAATGTGACGGCCCTGTCAGGAACAGAATGGCACAAAATGCCGGGATGTCATTTCTCAGCTGATGGAGTCTGTGACTTCTCCTGGTTCCCTCTGTCCTGGGTTCATTCTCTGTCCCCTTCTCTGTCTCTGTGTCTGTGTCTCTCACAGGAGCAGACCCGTGGGTTCCATGGGCGATGTGAGAAACCGCAGAAGCCTCCCTGGTCCCCGTTTCCCTCTCCGGTCCTGGTGCCCCATTCCTTCCTAAGGCCTCCTCAACCTGACCGGAGCAGTGATTCTGGATTCTCTTCCACATGGGGACCCTGAGGCTGAAACAAGAAGGGCCCTGACCTTGGTCTTCAGACTGGTGGCCCTGTGCTCTTCCACCTTCTGCGTAGCCAGGTCCTAAGGCCCCCAAGCCCCGAGTCTGTCCTCTGCTGAGAAGGACCTCGAGGGGTTAGAAAACATTTTCCCAAGACTGGGATCACAGGGGGTCGGGGATGGATATCCAAGGCCGAGAGGCACTTCTATAAGACTGTGGCACCCTTGGGACACTACATCTCTGCAGCCCAAGTGACATCAGAGTAAGCTGAGGCCTTTTGTGCTATAGCCCTCCGGACTTGGGGGAGGGTATCTCTTACTACTCCCAAGTTCGCAGGGTGGTGTTGGACACCGGAACCCAGACCTTGTCTTTTCCCAGTGCCCTGGCAACACCCTGGGTCCCTTGGGGAACCCTGACCATCAGCCCGGACTGTCCCCCCGTCCCTATGGGGCCTGGTTCCGGGTCCTGCAGCGACACAGTGAGGAGAGGTGAGGCCAGGCAGGAGCGGGGAGAGGGCAGAGTGGACTCTCCCTGGGGGCCATGGATCCCTGGTCAGTGCAGACCCTGTTGTGTGCCGGCCCCTCGGGCACCGAGATTCCAGCTCCTGGTCTGGCTCCGGGAGGGAGACCAGAGTGTGGCCCCTGCTAGCTCAGATGTGTCACTCTGTCCTGTAGCTACAGCCTGTCCCACCAGCTGAACTCCACCTCCTAGTCGGCCAGCTCATCTTCACGGTCAAGAACAGGCCATCATGAAGGTCAGGGGCCATTGCGTGCCTGGTCAGGCAGGGGACGGCTCACTTTCACCTCAGGGAGTCTCTGGCTGGTCTAGCAGGGGCTCTGGAGGCCTGGCTTTCCAGGTTCTCTGCTGAACAGCTCTGGGACTGGAGCCATTTAACCTCTCCTCGCTGGGCCTCGCTTTCCTCTTCTGTGCAATGGGGTGAGGCTGAATGATCCCTCCCATGGCGGAAACATGTGGAGTGCTGGTGATGGACGTGAGCCGGGCACCGAGCCTGGATTGCAGAGTGCAGAGGGGGATGGTGAGCGGTGTGGGCAGTGAGCACTCCTTCCCCCAAAATCAATTTAGCTCTTCCACGTAGCCGCCAGACCACTGGCTGGGAGCCCAGGAGCAGTGGCCGACCACACTCCTGACACCAGGCCCCTGCGTGTGGCTCTTCCTCAGCACTGGGACACGGTGGGGACCGCGGGACTTGGGGTCAGCTCCTCTCTCTGAGGGAAGGAGACGAAAGAAGGCTTTCCTTGGGGACCCCCAATGCCACATAAGAGGGGAGGAGGCTTCCCCCAAACAGTACTTTGAAATTCTGCTTCTGTTAGAACCTGAGCCTTGGGCTTTGGTTATTTCACTTGCTGGGCTGACGAGATACACTTGTTCTCCAAGACTCCTCCTCAGATGAAGAGCCCTTGCAGGTCCCGGGCATCCTGGAGCCCGGGGTGGGAGAGGGGCCAGTCCCCTCCCAGGCTCCTGCAGGAGACCTCTCCTCCCAAAGGCAGGATGGTTTCGGGTCGTGGTCCTGGGCTAGGGTTGGAGACAGCCTGTCACTGCTCCTGACTCTGGCGTGAGTGGGCCTTTTTTAGGCAAAGCAACACCCACCGAAGGCAGTGGCTTCAGAAAGAACACACTCCTGGGCCCGGTCCCGCCCCAGGTCGGTGGCTGACTTCCCCAGCCCCAGAGGAAGAAGGATAGCCTCTGCTTCCTTGGGCTTTGGTCCTCTGACCCACGAGCAAGCACTGAAAAGTTTCTAGCCCTCCTCTGGAAGCGCACCATCCCTGAGCGGGCCAGTCACGGTCCACACACGAAGACGGACAACGTGCTAAGTAAGTGCAGGAGGTGATCCTGTTCAAATGGCCTGCGGGTCGGTGGGGTTGCTGCTTCTGTGCCCTCCAGTGGGCCGCTTTTCCCTGGATGGAAATTCTCCGGGAGGCGCCTCTCTGTCCTTTGAGCTCCGTTCCTGCTGGTTTCAGGACCAAGGGACTCCAACTGAGCATTGTGCCCCATGTCCTCAGGGCGATGGTGGTCATGGTCTGTTATGATGATCTGGGAGGTTCCTTCAGGTTCCTGCTCCCCTAGGCACAGGTGCGGTAGCGACAAGCCCCAGGGCCATCCCCCAATTTCAGCATTGTGCCCCATGTTCCCCAGGGATGGTGCTAATAGTCCGTTGGTATTGTCTGGGAGGGCCCTCCAGGTTCCCGCTGCCCCCCCAGGCACAGGTGTGGGTGGCAAGAATCCCCAGAGCCGTCCTCAAGCTTCAGCATTGTGCCCCATGTCCTCAGGGATGTTGCTAAGGTTCCATGAGGATCATCTGGGAGGATCCTCCCGGTTCCCGCTTCCCCAGGCACAGGTGTGGTGGCCAAAAGGCCCAGAGCCCTCCCCCAAATTCAGCATTGTGCCCCCGGGGGTGCTGGTGCCGGTCATGGGCTGTCAAGATGGTACAGGAGGATCCTCCAGGTGGGGCTTGGAGCCTGGGTAAACCTGGTCGCACTCAGGTTGCATGAGGAACAGATGAGTTGAGGTCTTCATTTGGAAGAGTCATTTCGCTTTTCCAAAAAGGTCAAGGTCATGGGTCTACTTTAGAATGAAGATAATGACTACTTAAAAACAAGTGTGTGTTTCCCCTTCTCCCAGAAATGGAAGCAGGTGTGCAGGCCATAGGTCGGAGGACCTACTGATCCCCACCTGACAGCACTTCTCTGCTCTGGATCTAGGAGACCCAAGGTTTGGAACATCAGCCTGTGGGTCAGTGATGTAGCATTTCACAGGATGTCAGTGTTCTGAGAAATCAGCAGGTCCATTTGGCACAGTGTCATCTTCCTGTCAGGACTGGCGGTCAAATGTCTCATGAACCCCACACTTCCGGGGATTTCCTCTTTCCTCCCGTTGACCGAGGGTTAGGGTTAGAGTTAGGGTACTGGTTAGGGCATGGGTTAGGGTACGGGTTAGGGTACGGGTTAGAGATAGGGTAGGGGTTAGGGCACGGTTTACCGTACAGGGTAGGGTTTAGGGTTAGGCTACCATTTAGGGTACGGGTTAGGGTTAGGGTACGCTTTAGGGTTTGGGTTCGGTTCAGGGGTAGGGTTAGGCGTTAGTGTTCTGGTAGGTGTTGGGGTTAGGGTACGGGGTAGGTTTAGGGTACAGTTTAAGGTTAGTGTTAGGGACCTCTCCAAATGTTCCGTGCCTGCTATCACAGGAGGCTGGTGCCAAGCTGACAATGCAAGGATGAGCCAGGGGCTGCGCTTGTCATGGAACACAGCTCAGAGGGGCTTGAATCTGCTCTGGGGTCCAGGCAAAGCCACCCCACACCTGCCTGTGTCCCAGCCCCTGTGGGAAGGTAGTAATGAACTGATTCTGACCTTGACCTCTCCCAACACAGGATTCCAGGGGCTCCCATTACTGTTAGGCTCAGGTCCACGGGCCTCGTCTGTGCCCATGCGCTGGGCCGTCCCCACAGTGGCTCCTGGCACACCTGAGTCCTGGTCACACATCTCTGTGGAAACCCCTGCCCTCCAGGTTGGATGGCCAATGTGACGGCCCTGTCAGGAACAGAATGGCACAAAATGCCGGGATGTCATTTCTCAGCTGATGGAGTCTGTGACTTCTCCTGGTTCCCTCTGTCCTGGGTTCATTCTCTGTCCCCTTCTCTGTCTCTGTGTCTGTGTCTCTCATAGGAGCAGACCCGTGGGTTCCATGGGCGATGTGAGAAACCGCAGAAGCCTCCCTTGTCCCCGTTTCCCTCTCCGGTCCTGGTGCCCCATTCCTTCCTAAGGCCTCCTCAACCTGACCGGAGCAGTGATTCTGGATTCTCTTCCACATGGGGACCCTGAGGCTGAAACAAGTAGGGCCCTGACCTTGGTCTTCAGACTGGTGGCCCTGTGCTCTTCCACCTTCTGCGTAGCCAGGTCCTAAGGCCCCCAAGCCCCGAGTCTGTCCTCTGCTGAGAAGGACCTGGAGGGGTTAGAAAACATTTTCCCAAGACTGGGATCACAGGGGGTCGGGGATGGATATCCAAGGCCGAGAGGCACTTCTATAAGACTGTGGCACCCTTGGGACACTACATCTCTGCAGCCCAAGTGACATCAGAGTAAGCTGAGGCCTTTTGTGCTATAGCCCTCCGGACTTGGGGGAGGGTATCTCTTACTACGCCCAAGTTCGCAGGGTGGTGTTGGACACCGGAACCCAGACCTTGTCTTTTCCCAGTGCCCTGGCAACACCCTGGGTCCCTTGGGGAACCCTGACCATCAGCCCGGACTGTCCCCCCGTCCCTATGGGGCCTGGTTCCGGGTCCTGCAGCGACACAGTGAGGAGAGGTGAGGCCAGGCAGGAGCGGGGAGAGGGCAGAGTGGACTCTCCCTGGGGGCCATGGATCCCTGGTCAGTGCAGACCCTGTTGTGTGCCGGCCCCTCGGGCACCGAGATTCCAGCTCCTGGTCTGGCTCCGGGAGGGAGACCAGAGTGTGGCCCCTGCTAGCTCAGATGTGTCACTCTGTCCTGTAGCTACAGCCTGTCCCACCAGCTGAACTCCACCTCCTAGTCGGCCAGCTCATCTTCACGGTCAAGAACAGGCCATCATGAAGGTCAGGGGCCATTGCGTGCCTGGTCAGGCAGGGGACGGCTCACTTTCACCTCAGGGAGTCTCTGGCTGGTCTAGCAGGGGCTCTGGAGGCCTGGCTTTCCAGGTTCTCTGCTGAACAGCTCTGGGACTGGAGCCATTTAACCTCTCCTCGCTGGGCCTCGCTTTCCTCTTCTGTGCAATGGGGTGAGGCTGAATGATCCCTCCCATGGCGGAAACATGTGGAGTGCTGGTGATGGACGTGAGCCGGGCACCGAGCCTGGATTGCAGAGTGCAGAGGGGGATGGTGAGCGGTGTGGGCAGTGAGCACTCCTTCCCCCAAAATCAATTTAGCTCTTCCACGTAGCCGCCAGACCACTGGCTGGGAGCCCAGGAGCAGTGGCCGACCACACTCCTGACACCAGGCCCCTGCGTGTGGCTCTTCCTCAGCACTGGGACACGGTGGGGACCGCGGGACTTGGGGTCAGCTCCTCTCTCTGAGGGAAGGAGACGAAAGAAGGCTTTCCTTGGGGACCCCCAATGCCACATAAGAGGGGAGGAGGCTTCCCCCAAACAGTACTTTGAAATTCTGCTTCTGTTAGAACCTGAGCCTTGGGCTTTGGTTATTTCACTTGCTGGGCTGACGAGATACACTTGTTGTCCAAGACTCCTCCTCAGATGAAGAGCTCTTGCAGGTCCCGGGCATCCTGGAGCCCGGGGTGGGAGAGGGGCCAGTCCCCTCCCAGGCTCCTGCAGGAGACCTGTCCTCCCAAAGGCAGGATGGTTTCGGGTCGTGGTCCTGGGCTAGGGTTGGAGACAGCCTGTCACTGCTCCTGACTCTGGCGTGAGTGGGCCTTTTTTAGGCAAAGCAACACCCACCGAAGGCAGTGGCTTCAGAAAGAACACACTCCTGGGCCCGGTCCCGCCCCAGGGCGGTGGCTGACTTCCCCAGCCCCAGAGGAAGAAGGATAGCCTCTGCTTCCTTGGGCTTTGGTCCTCTGACCCACGAGCAAGCACTGAAAAGTTTCTAGCCCTCCTCTGGAAGCGCACCATCCCTGAGCGGGCCAGTCACGGTCCACACACGAAGACGGACAACGTGCTAAGTAAGTGCAGGAGGTGATCCTGTTCAAATGGCCTGCGGGGCGGTGGGGTTGCTGCTTCTGTGCCCTCCAGTGGGCCGCTTTTCCCTGGATGGAAATTCTCCTGGAGGCGCCTCTCTGTCCTTTGAGCTCCGTTCCTGCTGGTTTCAGGACCAAGGGACTCCAACTGAGCATTGTGCCCCATGTCCTCAGGGCGATGGTGGTCATGGTCTGTTATGATGATCTGGGAGGTTCCTTCAGGTTCCTGCTCCCCTAGGCACAGGTGCGGTAGCGACAAGCCCCAGGGCCATCCCCCAATTTCAGCATTGTGCCCCATGTTCCCCAGGGATGGTGCTAATAGTCCGTTGGGATTGTCTGGGAGGGCCCTCCAGGTCCCCGCTGCCCCCCCAGGCACAGGTGTGGGTGGCAAGAAACCCCAGAGCCGTCCTCAAGCTTCAGCATTGTGCCCCATGTCCTCAGGGATGTTGCTAAGGTTCCATGAGGATCATCTGGGAGGATCCTCCCGGTTCCCGCTTCCCCAGGCACAGGTGTGGTGGCCAAAAGGCCCAGAGCCCTCCCCCAAATTCAGCATTGTGCCCCCGGGGGTGCTGGTGCCGGTCATGGGCTGTCAAGATGGTACAGGAGGATCCTCCAGGTGGGGCTTGGAGCCTGGGTAAACCTGGTCGCACTCAGGTTGCATGAGGAACAGATGAGTTGAGGTCTTCATTTGGAAGAGTCATTTCGCTTTTCCAAAAAGGTCAAGGTCATGGGTCTACTTTAGAATGAAGATAATGACTACTTAAAAACAAGTGTGTGTTTCCCCTTGTCCCAGAAATGGAAGCAGGTGTGCAGGCCATAGGTCGGAGGACCTACTGATCCCCACCTGACAGCACTTCTCTGCTCTGGATCTAGGAGACCCAAGGTTTGGAACATCAGCCTGTGGGTCAGTGATGTAGCATTTCACAGGATGTCAGTGTTCTGAGAAATCAGCAGGTCCATTTGGCACAGTGTCATCTTCCTGTCAGGACTGGCGGTCAAATGTCTCATGAACCCCACACTTCCGGGGATTTCCTCTTTCCTCCCGTTGACCGAGGGTTAGGGTTAGAGTTAGGGTACTGGTTAGGGCATGGGTTAGGGTACGGGTTAGGGTACGGGTTAGAGATAGGGTAGGGGTTAGGGCACGGTTTACCGTACAGGGTAGGGTTTAGGGTTAGGCTACCATTTAGGGTACGGGTTAGGGTTAGGGTACGCTTTAGGGTTTGGGTTCGGTTCAGGGGTAGGGTTAGGCGTTAGTGTTCTGGTAGGTGTTGGGGTTAGGGTACGGGGTAGGTTTAGGGTACAGTTTAAGGTTAGTGTTAGGGACCTCTCCAAATGTTCCGTGCCTGCTATCACAGGAGGCTGGTGCCAAGCTGACAATGCAAGGATGAGCCAGGGGCTGCGCTTGTCATGGAACACAGCTCAGAGGGGCTTGAATCTGCTCTGGGGTCCAGGCAAAGCCACCCCACACCTGCCTGTGTCCCAGCCCCTGTGGGAAGGTAGTAATGAACTGATTCTGACCTTGACCTCTCCCAACACAGGATTCCAGGGGCTCCCATTACTGTTAGGCTCAGGTCCACGGGCCTCGTCTGTGCCCATGCGCTGGGCCGTCCCCACAGTGGCTCCTGGCACACCTGAGTCCTGGTCACACATCTCTGTGGAAACCCCTGCCCTCCAGGTTGGATGGCCAATGTGACGGCCCTGTCAGGAACAGAATGGCACAAAATGCCGGGATGTCATTTCTCAGCTGATGGAGTCTGTGACTTCTCCTGGTTCCCTCTGTCCTGGGTTCATTCTCTGTCCCCTTCTCTGTCTCTGTGTCTGTGTCTCTCACAGGAGCAGACCCGTGGGTTCCATGGGCGATGTGAGAAACCGCAGAAGCCTCCCTGGTCCCCGTTTCCCTCTCCGGTCCTGGTGCCCCATTCCTTCCTAAGGCCTCCTCAACCTGACCGGAGCAGTGATTCTGGATTCTCTTCCTCATGGGGACCCTGAGGCTGAAACAAGAAGGGCCCTGACCTTGGTCTTCAGACTGGTGGCCCTGTGCTCTTCCACCTTCTGCGTAGCCAGGTCCTAAGGCCCCCAAGCCCCGAGTCTGTCCTCTGCTGAGAAGGACCTCGAGGGGTTAGAAAACATTTTCCCAAGACTGGGATCACAGGGGGTCGGGGATGGATATCCAAGGCCGAGAGGCACTTCTATAAGACTGTGGCACCCTTGGGACACTACATCTCTGCAGCCCAAGTGACATCAGAGTAAGCTGAGGCCTTTTGTGCTATAGCCCTCCGGACTTGGGGGAGGGTATCTCTTACTACTCCCAAGTTCGCAGGGTGGTGTTGGACACCGGAACCCAGACCTTGTCTTTTCCCAGTGCCCTGGCAACACCCTGGGTCCCTTGGGGAACCCTGACCATCAGCCCGGACTGTCCCCCCGTCCCTATGGGGCCTGGTTCCGGGTCCTGCAGCGACACAGTGAGGAGAGGTGAGGCCAGGCAGGAGCGGGGAGAGGGCAGAGTGGACTCTCCCTGGGGGCCATGGATCCCTGGTCAGTGCAGACCCTGTTGTGTGCCGGCCCCTCGGGCACCGAGATTCCAGCTCCTGGTCTGGCTCCGGGAGGGAGACCAGAGTGTGGCCCCTGCTAGCTCAGATGTGTCACTCTGTCCTGTAGCTACAGCCTGTCCCACCAGCTGAACTCCACCTCCTAGTCGGCCAGCTCATCTTCACGGTCAAGAACAGGCCATCATGAAGGTCAGGGGCCATTGCGTGCCTGGTCAGGCAGGGGACGGCTCACTTTCACCTCAGGGAGTCTCTGGCTGGTCTAGCAGGGGCTCTGGAGGCCTGGCTTTCCAGGTTCTCTGCTGAACAGCTCTGGGACTGGAGCCATTTAACCTCTCCTCGCTGGGCCTCGCTTTCCTCTTCTGTGCAATGGGGTGAGGCTGAATGATCCCTCCCATGGCGGAAACATGTGGAGTGCTGCTGATGGACGTGAGCCGGGCACCGAGCCTGGATTGCAGAGTGCAGAGGGGGATGGTGAGCGGTGTGGGCAGTGAGCACTCCTTCCCCCAAAATCAATTTAGCTCTTCCACGTAGCCGCCAGACCACTGGCTGGGAGCCCAGGAGCAGTGGCCGACCACACTCCTGACACCAGGCCCCTGCGTGTGGCTCTTCCTCAGCACTGGGACACGGTGGGGACCGCGGGACTTGGGGTCAGCTCCTCTCTCTGAGGGAAGGAGACGAAAGAAGGCTTTCCTTGGGGACCCCCAATGCCACATAAGAGGGGAGGAGGCTTCCCCCAAACAGTACTTTGAAATTCTGCTTCTGTTAGAACCTGAGCCTTGGGCTTTGGTTATTTCACTTGCTGGGCTGACGAGATACACTTGTTGTCCAAGACTCCTCCTCAGATGAAGAGCTCTTGCAGGTCCCGGGCATCCTGGAGCCCGGGGTGGGAGAGGGGCCAGTCCCCTCCCAGGCTCCTGCAGGAGACCTGTCCTCCCAAAGGCAGGATGGTTTCGGGTGGTGGTCCTGGGCTAGGGTTGGAGACAGCCTGTCACTGCTCCTGACTCTGGGGTGAGTGGGCCTTTTTTAGGCAAAGCAACACCCACCGAAGGCAGTGGCTTCAGAAAGAACACACTCCTGGGCCCGGTCCCGCCCCAGGTCGGTGGCTGACTTCCCCAGCCCCAGAGGAAGAAGGATAGCCTCTGCTTCCTTGGGCTTTGGTCCTCTGACCCACGAGCAAGCACTGAAAAGTTTCTAGCCCTCCTCTGGAAGCGCACCATCCCTGAGCGGGCCAGTCACGGTCCACACACGAAGACGGACAACGTGCTAAGTAAGTGCAGGAGGTGATCCTGTTCAAATGGCCTGCGGGGCGGTGGGGTTGCTGCTTCTGTGCCCTCCAGTGGGCCGCTTTTCCCTGGATGGAAATTCTCCGGGAGGCGCCTCTCTGTCCTTTGAGCTCCGTTCCTGCTGGTTTCAGGACCAAGGGCCTCCAACTGAGCATTGTGCCCCATGTCCTCAGGGCGATGGTGGTCATGGTCTGTTATGATGATCTGGGAGGTTCCTTCAGGTTCCTGCTCCCCTAGGCACAGGTGCGGTAGCGACAAGCCCCAGGGCCATCCCCCAATTTCAGCATTGTGCCCCATGTTCCCCAGGGATGGTGCTAATAGTCCGTTGGGATTGTCTGGGAGGGCCCTCCAGGTTCCCGCTGCCCCCCCAGGCACAGGTGTGGGTGGCAAGAATCCCCAGAGCCGTCCTCAAGCTTCAGCATTGTGCCCCATGTCCTCAGGGATGTTGCTAAGGTTCCATGAGGATCATCTGGGAGGATCCTCCCGGTTCCCGCTTCCCCAGGCACAGGTGTGGTGGCCAAAAGGCCCAGAGCCCTCCCCCAAATTCAGCATTGTGCCCCCGGGGGTGCTGGTGCCGGTCATGGGCTGTCAAGATGGTACAGGAGGATCCTCCAGGTGGGGCTTGGAGCCTGGGTAAACCTGGTCGCACTCAGGTTGCATGAGGAACAGATGAGTTGAGGTCTTCATTTGGAAGAGTCATTTCGCTTTTCCAAAAAGGTCAAGGTCATGGGTCTACTTTAGAATGAAGATAATGACTACTTAAAAACAAGTGTGTGTTTCCCCTTGTCCCAGAAATGGAAGCAGGTGTGCAGGCCATAGGTCGGAGGACCTACTGATCCCCACCTGACAGCACTTCTCTGCTCTGGATCTAGGAGACCCAAGGTTTGGAACATCAGCCTGTGGGTCAGTGATGTAGCATTTCACAGGATGTCAGTGTTCTGAGAAATCAGCAGGTCCATTTGGCACAGTGTCATCTTCCTGTCAGGACTGGCGGTCAAATGTCTCATGAACCCCACACTTCCGGGGATTTCCTCTTTCCTCCCGTTGACCGAGGGTTAGGGTTAGAGTTAGGGTACTGGTTAGGGCATGGGTTAGGGTACGGGTTAGGGTACGGGTTAGAGATAGGGTAGGGGTTAGGGCACGGTTTACCGTACAGGGTAGGGTTTAGGGTTAGGCTACCATTTAGGGTACGGGTTAGGGTTAGGGTACGCTTTAGGGTTTGGGTTCGGTTCAGGGGTAGGGTTAGGCGTTAGTGTTCTGGTAGGTGTTGGGGTTAGGGTACGGGGTAGGTTTAGGGTACAGTTTAAGGTTAGTGTTAGGGACCTCTCCAAATGTTCCGTGCCTGCTATCACAGGAGGCTGGTGCCAAGCTGACAATGCAAGGATGAGCCAGGGGCTGCGCTTGTCATGGAACACAGCTCAGAGGGGCTTGAATCTGCTCTGGGGTCCAGGCAAAGCCACCCCACACCTGCCTGTGTCCCAGCCCCTGTGGGAAGGTAGTAATGAACTGATTCTGACCTTGACCTCTCCCAACACAGGATTCCAGGGGCTCCCATTACTGTTAGGCTCAGGTCCACGGGCCTCGTCTGTGCCCATGCGCTGGGCCGTCCCCACAGTGGCTCCTGGCACACCTGAGTCCTGGTCACACATCTCTGTGGAAACCCCTGCCCTCCAGGTTGGATGGCCAATGTGACGGCCCTGTCAGGAACAGAATGGCACAAAATGCCGGGATGTCATTTCTCAGCTGATGGAGTCTGTGACTTCTCCTGGTTCCCTCTGTCCTGGGTTCATTCTCTGTCCCCTTCTCTGTCTCTGTGTCTGTGTCTCTCATAGGAGCAGACCCGTGGGTTCCATGGGCGATGTGAGAAACCGCAGAAGCCTCCCTTGTCCCCGTTTCCCTCTCCGGTCCTGGTGCCCCATTCCTTCCTAAGGCCTCCTCAACCTGACCGGAGCAGTGATTCTGGATTCTCTTCCACATGGGGACCCTGAGGCTGAAACAAGTAGGGCCCTGACCTTGGTCTTCAGACTGGTGGCCCTGTGCTCTTCCACCTTCTGCGTAGCCAGGTCCTAAGGCCCCCAAGCCCCGAGTCTGTCCTCTGCTGAGAAGGACCTCGAGGGGTTAGAAAACATTTTCCCAAGACTGGGATCACAGGGGGTCGGGGATGGATATCCAAGGCCGAGAGGCACTTCTATAAGACTGTGGCACCCTTGGGACACTACATCTCTGCAGCCCAAGTGACATCAGAGTAAGCTGAGGCCTTTTGTGCTATAGCCCTCCGGACTTGGGGGAGGGTATCTCTTACTACTCCCAAGTTCGCAGGGTGGTGTTGGACACCGGAACCCAGACCTTGTCTTTTCCCAGTGCCCTGGCAACACCCTGGGTCCCTTGGGGAACCCTGACCATCAGCCCGGACTGTCCCCCCGTCCCTATGGGGCCTGGTTCCGGGTCCTGCAGCGACACAGTGAGGAGAGGTGAGGCCAGGCAGGAGCGGGGAGAGGGCAGAGTGGACTCTCCCTGGGGGCCATGGATCCCTGGTCAGTGCAGACCCTGTTGTGTGCCGGCCCCTCGGGCACCGAGATTCCAGCTCCTGGTCTGGCTCCGGGAGGGAGACCAGAGTGTGGCCCCTGCTAGCTCAGATGTGTCACTCTGTCCTGTAGCTACAGCCTGTCCCACCAGCTGAACTCCACCTCCTAGTCGGCCAGCTCATCTTCACGGTCAAGAACAGGCCATCATGAAGGTCAGGGGCCATTGCGTGCCTGGTCAGGCAGGGGACGGCTCACTTTCACCTCAGGGAGTCTCTGGCTGGTCTAGCAGGGGCTCTGGAGGCCTGGCTTTCCAGGTTCTCTGCTGAACAGCTCTGGGACTGGAGCCATTTAACCTCTCCTCGCTGGGCCTCGCTTTCCTCTTCTGTGCAATGGGGTGAGCCTGAATGATCCCTCCCATGGCGGAAACATGTGGAGTGCTGGTGATGGACGTAAGCCGGGCACCGAGCCTGGATTGCAGAGTGCAGAGGGGGATGGTGAGCGGTGTGGGCAGTGAGCACTCCTTCCCCCAAAATCAATTTAGCTCTTCCACGTAGCCGCCAGACCACTGGCTGGGAGCCCAGGAGCAGTGGCCGACCACACTCCTGACACCAGGCCCCTGCGTGTGGCTCTTCCTCAGCACTGGGACACGGTGGGGACCGCGGGACTTGGGGTCAGCTCCTCTCTCTGAGGGAAGGAGACGAAAGAAGGCTTTCCTTGGGGACCCCCAATGCCACATAAGAGGGGAGGAGGCTTCCCCCAAACAGTACTTTGAAATTCTGCTTCTGTTAGAACCTGAGCCTTGGGCTTTGGTTATTTCACTTGCTGGGCTGACGAGATACACTTGTTGTCCAAGACTCCTCCTCAGATGAAGAGCTCTTGCAGGTCCCGGGCATCCTGGAGCCCGGGGTGGGAGAGGGGCCAGTCCCCTCCCAGGCTCCTGCAGGAGACCTGTCCTCCCAAAGGCAGGATGGTTTCGGGTCGTGGTCCTGGGCTAGGGTTGGAGACAGCCTGTCACTGCTCCTGACTCTGGGGTGAGTGGGCCTTTTTTAGGCAAAGCAACACGCACCGAAGGCAGTGGCTTCAGAAAGAACACACTCCTGGGCCCGGTCCCGGCCCAGGTCGGTGGCTGACTTCCCCAGCCCCAGAGGAAGAAGGATAGCCTCTGCTTCCTTGGGCTTTGGTCCTCTGACCCACGAGCAAGCACTGAAAAGTTTCTAGCCCTCCTCTGGAAGCGCACCATCCCTGAGCGGGCCAGTCACGGTCCACACACGAAGACGGACAACGTGCTAAGTAAGTGCAGGAGGTGATCCTGTTCAAATGGCCTGCGGGTCGGTGGGGTTGCTGCTTCTGTGCCCTCCAGTGGGCCGCTTTTCCCTGGATGGAAATTCTCCGGGAGGCGCCTCTCTGTCCTTTGAGCTCCGTTCCTGCTGGTTTCAGGACCAAGGGACTCCAACTGAGCATTGTGCCCCATGTCCTCAGGGCGATGGTGGTCATGGTCTGTTATGATGATCTGGGAGGTTCCTTCAGGTTCCTGCTCCCCTAGGCACAGGTGCGGTAGCGACAAGCCCCAGGGCCATCCCCCAATTTCAGCATTGTGCCCCATGTTCCCCAGGGATGGTGCTAATAGTCCGTTGGGATTGTCTGGGAGGGCCCTCCAGGTTCCCGCTGCCCCCCCAGGCACAGGTGTGGGTGGCAAGAATCCCCAGAGCCGTCCTCAAGCTTCAGCATTGTGCCCCATGTCCTCAGGGATGTTGCTAAGGTTCCATGAGGATCATCTGGGAGGATCCTCCCGGTTCCCGCTTCCCCAGGCACAGGTGTGGTGGCCAAAAGGCCCAGAGCCCTCCCCCAAATTCAGCATTGTGCCCCCGGGGGTGCTGGTGCCGGTCATGGGCTGTCAAGATGGTACAGGAGGATCCTCCAGGTGGGGCTTGGAGCCTGGGTAAACCTGGTCGCACTCAGGTTGCATGAGGAACAGATGAGTTGAGGTCTTCATTTGGAAGAGTCATTTCGCTTTTCCAAAAAGGTCAAGGTCATGGGTCTACTTTAGAATGAAGATAATGACTACTTAAAAACAAGTGTGTGTTTCCCCTTGTCCCAGAAATGGAAGCAGGTGTGCAGGCCATAGGTCGGAGGACCTACTGATCCCCACCTGACAGCACTTCTCTGCTCTGGATCTAGGAGACCCAAGGTTTGGAACATCAGCCTGTGGGTCAGTGATGTAGCATTTCACAGGATGTCAGTGTTCTGAGAAATCAGCAGGTCCATTTGGCACAGTGTCATCTTCCTGTCAGGACTGGCGGTCAAATGTCTCATGAACCCCACACTTCCGTGGATTTCCTCTTTCCTCCCGTTGACCGAGGGTTAGGGTTAGAGTTAGGGTACTGGTTAGGGCATGGGTTAGGGTACGGGTTAGGGTACGGGTTAGAGATAGGGTAGGGGTTAGGGCACGGTTTACCGTACAGGGTAGGGTTTATGGTTAGGCTACCATTTAGGGTACGGGTTAGGGTTAGGGTACGCTTTAGGGTTTGGGTTCGGTTCAGGGGTAGGGTTAGGCGTTAGTGTTCTGGTAGGTGTTGGGGTTAGGGTACGGGGTAGGTTTAGGGTACAGTTTAAGGTTAGTGTTAGGGACCTCTCCAAATGTTCCGTGCCTGCTATCACAGGAGGCTGGTGCCAAGCTGACAATGCAAGGATGAGCCAGGGGCTGCGCTTGTCATGGAACACAGCTCAGAGGGGCTTGAATCTGCTCTGGGGTCCAGGCAAAGCCACCCCACACCTGCCTGTGTCCCAGCCCCTGTGGGAAGGTAGTAATGAACTGATTCTGACCTTGACCTCTCCCAACACAGGATTCCAGGGGCTCCCATTACTGTTAGGCTCAGGTCCACGGGCCTCGTCTGTGCCCATGCGCTGGGCCGTCCCCACAGTGGCTCCTGGCACACCTGAGTCCTGGTCACACATCTCTGTGGAAACCCCTGCCCTCCAGGTTGGATGGCCAATGTGACGGCCCTGTCAGGAACAGAATGGCACAAAATGCCGGGATGTCATTTCTCAGCTGATGGAGTCTGTGACTTCTCCTGGTTCCCTCTGTCCTGGGTTCATTCTCTGTCCCCTTCTCTGTCTCTGTGTCTGTGTCTCTCACAGGAGCAGACCCGTGGGTTCCATGGGCGATGTGAGAAACCACAGAAGCCTCCCTGGTCCCCGTTTCCCTCTCCGGTCCTGGTGCCCCATTCCTTCCTAAGGCCTCCTCAACCTGACCGGAGCAGTGATTCTGGATTCTCTTCCACATGGGGACCCTGAGGCTGAAACAAGTAGGGCCCTGACCTTGGTCTTCAGACTGGTGGCCCTGTGCTCTTCCACCTTCTGCGTAGCCAGGTCCTAAGGCCCCCAAGCCCCGAGTCTGTCCTCTGCTGAGAAGGACCTCGAGGGGTTAGAAAACATTTTCCCAAGACTGGGATCACAGGGGGTCGGGGATGGATATCCAAGGCCGAGAGGCACTTCTATAAGACTGTGGCACCCTTGGGACACTACATCTCTGCAGCCCAAGTGACATCAGAGTAAGCTGAGGCCTTTTGTGCTATAGCCCTCCGGACTTGGGGGAGGGTATCTCTTACTACTCCCAAGTTCGCAGGGTGGTGTTGGACACCGGAACCCAGACCTTGTCTTTTCCCAGTGCCCTGGCAACACCCTGGGTCCCTTGGGGAACCCTGACCATCAGCCCGGACTGTCCCCCCGTCCCTATGGGGCCTGGTTCCGGGTCCTGCAGCGACACAGTGAGGAGAGGTGAGGCCAGGCAGGAGCGGGGAGAGGGCAGAGTGGACTCTCCCTGGGGGCCATGGATCCCTGGTCAGTGCAGACCCTGTTGTGTGCCGGCCCCTCGGGCACCGAGATTCCAGCTCCTGGTCTGGCTCCGGGAGGGAGACCAGAGTGTGGCCCCTGCTAGCTCAGATGTGTCACTCTGTCCTGTAGCTACAGCCTGTCCCACCAGCTGAACTCCACCTCCTAGTCGGCCAGCTCATCTTCACGGTCAAGAACAGGCCATCATGAAGGTCAGGGGCCATTGCGTGCCTGGTCAGGCAGGGGACGGCTCACTTTCACCTCAGGGAGTCTCTGGCTGGTCTAGCAGGGGCTCTGGAGGCCTGGCTTTCCAGGTTCTCTGCTGAACAGCTCTGGGACTGGAGCCATTTAACCTCTCCTCGCTGGGCCTCGCTTTCCTCTTCTGTGCAATGGGGTGAGCCTGAATGATCCCTCCCATGGCGGAAACATGTGGAGTGCTGGTGATGGACGTGAGCCGGGCACCGAGCCTGGATTGCAGAGTGCAGAGGGGGATGGTGAGCGGTGTGGGCAGTGAGCACTCCTTCCCCCAAAATCAATTTAGCTCTTCCACGTAGCCGCCAGACCACTGGCTGGGAGCCCAGGAGCAGTGGCCGACCACACTCCTGACACCAGGCCCCTGCGTGTGGCTCTTCCTCAGCACTGGGACACGGTGGGGACCGCGGGACTTGGGGTCAGCTCCTCTCTCTGAGGGAAGGAGACGAAAGAAGGCTTTCCTTGGGGACCCCCAATGCCACATAAGAGGGGAGGAGGCTTCCCCCAAACAGTACTTTGAAATTCTGCTTCTGTTAGAACCTGAGCCTTGGGCTTTGGTTATTTCACTTGCTGGGCTGACGAGATACACTTGTTGTCCAAGACTCCTCCTCAGATGAAGAGCTCTTGCAGGTCCCGGGCATCCTGGAGCCCGGGGTGGGAGAGGGGCCAGTCCCCTCCCAGGCTCCTGCAGGAGACCTGTCCTCCCAAAGGCAGGATGGTTTCGGGTCGTGGTCCTGGGCTAGGGTTGGAGACAGCCTGTCACTGCTCCTGACTCTGGGGTGAGTGGGCCTTTTTTAGGCAAAGCAACACGCACCGAAGGCAGTGGCTTCAGAAAGAACACACTCCTGGGCCCGGTCCCGGCCCAGGTCGGTGGCTGACTTCCCCAGCCCCAGAGGAAGAAGGATAGCCTCTGCTTCCTTGGGCTTTGGTCCTCTGACCCACGAGCAAGCACTGAAAAGTTTCTAGCCCTCCTCTGGAAGCGCACCATCCCTGAGCGGGCCAGTCACGGTCCACACACGAAGACGGACAACGTGCTAAGTAAGTGCAGGAGGTGATCCTGTTCAAATGGCCTGCGGGTCGGTGGGGTTGCTGCTTCTGTGCCCTCCAGTGGGCCGCTTTTCCCTGGATGGAAATTCTCCGGGAGGCGCCTCTCTGTCCTTTGAGCTCCGTTCCTGCTGGTTTCAGGACCAAGGGACTCCAACTGAGCATTGTGCCCCATGTCCTCAGGGCGATGGTGGTCATGGTCTGTTATGATGATCTGGGAGGTTCCTTCAGGTTCCTGCTCCCCTAGGCACAGGTGCGGTAGCGACAAGCCCCAGGGCCATCCCCCAATTTCAGCATTGTGCCCCATGTTCCCCAGGGATGGTGCTAATAGTCCGTTGGGATTGTCTGGGAGGGCCCTCCAGGTTCCCGCTGCCCCCCCAGGCACAGGTGTGGGTGGCAAGAATCCCCAGAGCCGTCCTCAAGCTTCAGCATTGTGCCCCATGTCCTCAGGGATGTTGCTAAGGTTCCATGAGGATCATCTGGGAGGATCCTCCCGGTTCCCGCTTCCCCAGGCACAGGTGTGGTGGCCAAAAGGCCCAGAGCCCTCCCCCAAATTCAGCATTGTGCCCCCGGGGGTGCTGGTGCCGGTCATGGGCTGTCAAGATGGTACAGGAGGATCCTCCAGGTGGGGCTTGGAGCCTGGGTAAACCTGGTCGCACTCAGGTTGCATGAGGAACAGATGAGTTGAGGTCTTCATTTGGAAGAGTCATTTCGCTTTTCCAAAAAGGTCAAGGTCATGGGTCTACTTTAGAATGAAGATAATGACTACTTAAAAACAAGTGTGTGTTTCCCCTTGTCCCAGAAATGGAAGCAGGTGTGCAGGCCATAGGTCGGAGGACCTACTGATCCCCACCTGACAGCACTTCTCTGCTCTGGATCTAGGAGACCCAAGGTTTGGAACATCAGCCTGTGGGTCAGTGATGTAGCATTTCACAGGATGTCAGTGTTCTGAGAAATCAGCAGGTCCATTTGGCACAGTGTCATCTTCCTGTCAGGACTGGCGGTCAAATGTCTCATGAACCCCACACTTCCGTGGATTTCCTCTTTCCTCCCGTTGACCGAGGGTTAGGGTTAGAGTTAGGGTACTGGTTAGGGCATGGGTTAGGGTACGGGTTAGGGTACGGGTTAGAGATAGGGTAGGGGTTAGGGCACGGTTTACCGTACAGGGTAGGGTTTATGGTTAGGCTACCATTTAGGGTACGGGTTAGGGTTAGGGTACGCTTTAGGGTTTGGGTTCGGTTCAGGGGTAGGGTTAGGCGTTAGTGTTCTGGTAGGTGTTGGGGTTAGGGTACGGGGTAGGTTTAGGGTACAGTTTAAGGTTAGTGTTAGGGACCTCTCCAAATGTTCCGTGCCTGCTATCACAGGAGGCTGGTGCCAAGCTGACAATGCAAGGATGAGCCAGGGGCTGCGCTTGTCATGGAACACAGCTCAGAGGGGCTTGAATCTGCTCTGGGGTCCAGGCAAAGCCACCCCACACCTGCCTGTGTCCCAGCCCCTGTGGGAAGGTAGTAATGAACTGATTCTGACCTTGACCTCTCCCAACACAGGATTCCAGGGGCTCCCATTACTGTTAGGCTCAGGTCCACGGGCCTCGTCTGTGCCCATGCGCTGGGCCGTCCCCACAGTGGCTCCTGGCACACCTGAGTCCTGGTCACACATCTCTGTGGAAACCCCTGCCCTCCAGGTTGGATGGCCAATGTGACGGCCCTGTCAGGAACAGAATGGCACAAAATGCCGGGATGTCATTTCTCAGCTGATGGAGTCTGTGACTTCTCCTGGTTCCCTCTGTCCTGGGTTCATTCTCTGTCCCCTTCTCTGTCTCTGTGTCTGTGTCTCTCACAGGAGCAGACCCGTGGGTTCCATGGGCGATGTGAGAAACCACAGAAGCCTCCCTGGTCCCCGTTTCCCTCTCCGGTCCTGGTGCCCCATTCCTTCCTAAGGCCTCCTCAACCTGACCGGAGCAGTGATTCTGGATTCTCTTCCACATGGGGACCCTGAGGCTGAAACAAGAAGGGCCCTGACCTTGGTCTTCAGACTGGTGGCCCTGTGCTCTTCCACCTTCTGCGTAGCCAGGTCCTAAGGCCCCCAAGCCCCGAGTCTGTCCTCTGCTGAGAAGGACCTCGAGGGGTTAGAAAACATTTTCCCAAGACTGGGATCACAGGGGGTCGGGGATGGATATCCAAGGCCGAGAGGCACTTCTATAAGACTGTGGCACCCTTGGGACACTACATCTCTGCAGCCCAAGTGACATCAGAGTAAGCTGAGGCCTTTTGTGCTATAGCCCTCCGGACTTGGGGGAGGGTATCTCTTACTACTCCCAAGTTCGCAGGGTGGTGTTGGACACCGGAACCCAGACCTTGTCTTTTCCCAGTGCCCTGGCAACACCCTGGGTCCCTTGGGGAACCCTGACCATCAGCCCGGACTGTCCCCCCGTCCCTATGGGGCCTGGTTCCGGGTCCTGCAGCGACACAGTGAGGAGAGGTGAGGCCAGGCAGGAGCGGGGAGAGGGCAGAGTGGACTCTCCCTGGGGGCCATGGATCCCTGGTCAGTGCAGACCCTGTTGTGTGCCGGCCCCTCGGGCACCGAGATTCCAGCTCCTGGTCTGGCTCCGGGAGGGAGACCAGAGTGTGGCCCCTGCTAGCTCAGATGTGTCACTCTGTCCTGTAGCTACAGCCTGTCCCACCAGCTGAACTCCACCTCCTAGTCGGCCAGCTCATCTTCACGGTCAAGAACAGGCCATCATGAAGGTCAGGGGCCATTGCGTGCCTGGTCAGGCAGGGGACGGCTCACTTTCACCTCAGGGAGTCTCTGGCTGGTCTAGCAGGGGCTCTGGAGGCCTGGCTTTCCAGGTTCTCTGCTGAACAGCTCTGGGACTGGAGCCATTTAACCTCTCCTCGCTGGGCCTCGCTTTCCTCTTCTGTGCAATGGGGTGAGGCTGAATGATCCCTCCCATGGCGGAAACATGTGGAGTGCTGGTGATGGACGTGAGCCGGGCACCGAGCCTGGATTGCAGAGTGCAGAGGGGGATGGTGAGCGGTGTGGGCAGTGAGCACTCCTTCCCCCAAAATCAATTTAGCTCTTCCACGTAGCCGCCAGACCACTGGCTGGGAGCCCAGGAGCAGTGGCCGACCACACTCCTGACACCAGGCCCCTGCGTGTGGCTCTTCCTCAGCACTGGGACACGGTGGGGACCGCGGGACTTGGGGTCAGCTCCTCTCTCTGAGGGAAGGAGACGAAAGAAGGCTTTCCTTGGGGACCCCCAATGCCACATAAGAGGGGAGGAGGCTTCCCCCAAACAGTACTTTGAAATTCTGCTTCTGTTAGAACCTGAGCCTTGGGCTTTGGTTATTTCACTTGCTGGGCTGACGAGATACACTTGTTCTCCAAGACTCCTCCTCAGATGAAGAGCTCTTGCAGGTCCCGGGCATCCTGGAGCCCGGGGTGGGAGAGGGGCCAGTCCCCTCCCAGGCTCCTGCAGGAGACCTGTCCTCCCAAAGGCAGGATGGTTTCGGGTCGTGGTCCTGGGCTAGGGTTGGAGACAGCCTGTCACTGCTCCTGACTCTGGGGTGAGTGGGCCTTTTTTAGGCAAAGCAACACGCACCGAAGGCAGTGGCTTCAGAAAGAACACACTCCTGGGCCCGGTCCCGGCCCAGGTCGGTGGCTGACTTCCCCAGCCCCAGAGGAAGAAGGATAGCCTCTGCTTCCTTGGGCTTTGGTCCTCTGACCCACGAGCAAGCACTGAAAAGTTTCTAGCCCTCCTCTGGAAGCGCACCATCCCTGAGCGGGCCAGTCACGGTCCACACACGAAGACGGACAACGTGCTAAGTAAGTGCAGGAGGTGATCCTGTTCAAATGGCCTGCGGGTCGGTGGGGTTGCTGCTTCTGTGCCCTCCAGTGGGCCGCTTTTCCCTGGATGGAAATTCTCCGGGAGGCGCCTCTCTGTCCTTTGAGCTCCGTTCCTGCTGGTTTCAGGACCAAGGGACTCCAACTGAGCATTGTGCCCCATGTCCTCAGGGCGATGGTGGTCATGGTCTGTTATGATGATCTGGGAGGTTCCTTCAGGTTCCTGCTCCCCTAGGCACAGGTGCGGTAGCGACAAGCCCCAGGGCCATCCCCCAATTTCAGCATTGTGCCCCATGTTCCCCAGGGATGGTGCTAATAGTCCGTTGGGATTGTCTGGGAGGGCCTTCCAGGTTCCCGCTGCCCCCCCAGGCACAGGTGTGGGTGGCAAGAATCCCCAGAGCCGTCCTCAAGCTTCAGCATTGTGCCCCATGTCCTCAGGGATGTTGCTAAGGTTCCATGAGGATCATCTGGGAGGATCCTCCCGGTTCCCGCTTCCCCAGGCACAGGTGTGGTGGCCAAAAGGCCCAGAGCCCTCCCCCAAATTCAGCATTGTGCCCCCGGGGGTGCTGGTGCCGGTCATGGGCTGTCAAGATGGTACAGGAGGATCCTCCAGGTGGGGCTTGGAGCCTGGGTAAACCTGGTCGCACTCAGGTTGCATGAGGAACAGATGAGTTGAGGTCTTCATTTGGAAGAGTCATTTCGCTTTTCCAAAAAGGTCAAGGTCATGGGTCTACTTTAGAATGAAGATAATGACTACTTAAAAACAAGTGTGTGTTTCCCCTTGTCCCAGAAATGGAAGCAGGTGTGCAGGCCATAGGTCGGAGGACCTACTGATCCCCACCTGACAGCACTTCTCTGCTCTGGATCTAGGAGACCCAAGGTTTGGAACATCAGCCTGTGGGTCAGTGATGTAGCATTTCACAGGATGTCAGTGTTCTGAGAAATCAGCAGGTCCATTTGGCACAGTGTCATCTTCCTGTCAGGACTGGCGGTCAAATGTCTCATGAACCCCACACTTCCGTGGATTTCCTCTTTCCTCCCGTTGACCGAGGGTTAGGGTTAGAGTTAGGGTACTGGTTAGGGCATGGGTTAGGGTACGGGTTAGGGTACGGGTTAGAGATAGGGTAGGGGTTAGGGCACGGTTTACCGTACAGGGTAGGGTTTAGGGTTAGGCTACCATTTAGGGTACGGGTTAGGGTTAGGGTACGCTTTAGGGTTTGGGTTCGGTTCAGGGGTAGGGTTAGGCGTTAGTGTTCTGGTAGGTGTTGGGGTTAGGGTACGGGGTAGGTTTAGGGTACAGTTTAAGGTTAGTGTTAGGGACCTCTCCAAATGTTCCGTGCCTGCTATCACAGGAGGCTGGTGCCAAGCTGACAATGCAAGGATGAGCCAGGGGCTGCGCTTGTCATGGAACACAGCTCAGAGGGGCTTGAATCTGCTCTGGGGTCCAGGCAAAGCCACCCCACACCTGCCTGTGTCCCAGCCCCTGTGGGAAGGTAGTAATGAACTGATTCTGACCTTGACCTCTCCCAACACAGGATTCCAGGGGCTCCCATTACTGTTAGGCTCAGGTCCACGGGCCTCGTCTGTGCCCATGCGCTGGGCCGTCCCCACAGTGGCTCCTGGCACACCTGAGTCCTGGTCACACATCTCTGTGGAAACCCCTGCCCTCCAGGTTGGATGGCCAATGTGACGGCCCTGTCAGGAACAGAATGGCACAAAATGCCGGGATGTCATTTCTCAGCTGATGGAGTCTGTGACTTCTCCTGGTTCCCTCTGTCCTGGGTTCATTCTCTGTCCCCTTCTCTGTCTCTGTGTCTGTGTCTCTCACAGGAGCAGACCCGTGGGTTCCATGGGCGATGTGAGAAACCGCAGAAGCCTCCCTGGTCCCCGTTTCCCTCTCCGGTCCTGGTGCCCCATTCCTTCCTAAGGCCTCCTCAACCTGACCGGAGCAGTGATTCTGGATTCTCTTCCACATGGGGACCCTGAGGCTGAAACAAGAAGGGCCCTGACCTTGGTCTTCAGACTGGTGGCCCTGTGCTCTTCCACCTTCTGCGTAGCCAGGTCCTAAGGCCCCCAAGCCCCGAGTCTGTCCTCTGCTGAGAAGGACCTCGAGGGGTTAGAAAACATTTTCCCAAGACTGGGATCACAGGGGGTCGGGGATGGATATCCAAGGCCGAGAGGCACTTCTATAAGACTGTGGCACCCTTGGGACACTACATCTCTGCAGCCCAAGTGACATCAGAGTAAGCTGAGGCCTTTTGTGCTATAGCCCTCCGGACTTGGGGGAGGGTATCTCTTACTACTCCCAAGTTCGCAGGGTGGTGTTGGACACCGGAACCCAGACCTTGTCTTTTCCCAGTGCCCTGGCAACACCCTGGGTCCCTTGGGGAACCCTGACCATCAGCCCGGACTGTCCCCCCGTCCCTATGGGGCCTGGTTCCGGGTCCTGCAGCGACACAGTGAGGAGAGGTGAGGCCAGGCAGGAGCGGGGAGAGGGCAGAGTGGACTCTCCCTGGGGGCCATGGATCCCTGGTCAGTGCAGACCCTGTTGTGTGCCGGCCCCTCGGGCACCGAGATTCCAGCTCCTGGTCTGGCTCCGGGAGGGAGACCAGAGTGTGGCCCCTGCTAGCTCAGATGTGTCACTCTGTCCTGTAGCTACAGCCTGTCCCACCAGCTGAACTCCACCTCCTAGTCGGCCAGCTCATCTTCACGGTCAAGAACAGGCCATCATGAAGGTCAGGGGCCATTGCGTGCCTGGTCAGGCAGGGGACGGCTCACTTTCACCTCAGGGAGTCTCTGGCTGGTCTAGCAGGGGCTCTGGAGGCCTGGCTTTCCAGGTTCTCTGCTGAACAGCTCTGGGACTGGAGCCATTTAACCTCTCCTCGCTGGGCCTCGCTTTCCTCTTCTGTGCAATGGGGTGAGGCTGAATGATCCCTCCCATGGCGGAAACATGTGGAGTGCTGGTGATGGACGTGAGCCGGGCACCGAGCCTGGATTGCAGAGTGCAGAGGGGGATGGTGAGCGGTGTGGGCAGTGAGCACTCCTTCCCCCAAAATCAATTTAGCTCTTCCACGTAGCCGCCAGACCACTGGCTGGGAGCCCAGGAGCAGTGGCCGACCACACTCCTGACACCAGGCCCCTGCGTGTGGCTCTTCCTCAGCACTGGGACACGGTGGGGACCGCGGGACTTGGGGTCAGCTCCTCTCTCTGAGGGAAGGAGACGAAAGAAGGCTTTCCTTGGGGACCCCCAATGCCACATAAGAGGGGAGGAGGCTTCCCCCAAACAGTACTTTGAAATTCTGCTTCTGTTAGAACCTGAGCCTTGGGCTTTGGTTATTTCACTTGCTGGGCTGACGAGATACACTTGTTCTCCAAGACTCCTCCTCAGATGAAGAGCCCTTGCAGGTCCCGGGCATCCTGGAGCCCGGGGTGGGAGAGGGGCCAGTCCCCTCCCAGGCTCCTGCAGGAGACCTCTCCTCCCAAAGGCAGGATGGTTTCGGGTCGTGGTCCTGGGCTAGGGTTGGAGACAGCCTGTCACTGCTCCTGACTCTGGCGTGAGTGGGCCTTTTTTAGGCAAAGCAACACCCACCGAAGGCAGTGGCTTCAGAAAGAACACACTCCTGGGCCCGGTCCCGCCCCAGGTCGGTGGCTGACTTCCCCAGCCCCAGAGGAAGAAGGATAGCCTCTGCTTCCTTGGGCTTTGGTCCTCTGACCCACGAGCAAGCACTGAAAAGTTTCTAGCCCTCCTCTGGAAGCGCACCATCCCTGAGCGGGCCAGTCACGGTCCACACACGAAGACGGACAACGTGCTAAGTAAGTGCAGGAGGTGATCCTGTTCAAATGGCCTGCGGGTCGGTGGGGTTGCTGCTTCTGTGCCCTCCAGTGGGCCGCTTTTCCCTGGATGGAAATTCTCCGGGAGGCGCCTCTCTGTCCTTTGAGCTCCGTTCCTGCTGGTTTCAGGACCAAGGGACTCCAACTGAGCATTGTGCCCCATGTCCTCAGGGCGATGGTGGTCATGGTCTGTTATGATGATCTGGGAGGTTCCTTCAGGTTCCTGCTCCCCTAGGCACAGGTGCGGTAGCGACAAGCCCCAGGGCCATCCCCCAATTTCAGCATTGTGCCCCATGTTCCCCAGGGATGGTGCTAATAGTCCGTTGGGATTGTCTGGGAGGGCCCTCCAGGTACCCGCTGCCCCCCCAGGCACAGGTGTGGGTGGCAAGAATCCCCAGAGCCGTCCTCAAGCTTCAGCATTGTGCCCCATGTCCTCAGGGATGTTGCTAAGGTTCCATGAGGATCATCTGGGAGGATCCTCCCGGTTCCCGCTTCCCCAGGCACAGGTGTGGTGGCCAAAAGGCCCAGAGCCCTCCCCCAAATTCAGCATTGTGCCCCCGGGGGTGCTGGTGCCGGTCATGGGCTGTCAAGATGGTACAGGAGGATCCTCCAGGTGGGGCTTGGAGCCTGGGTAAACCTGGTCGCACTCAGGTTGCATGAGGAACAGATGAGTTGAGGTCTTCATTTGGAAGAGTCATTTCGCTTTTCCAAAAAGGTCAAGGTCATGGGTCTACTTTAGAATGAAGATAATGACTACTTAAAAACAAGTGTGTGTTTCCCCTTGTCCCAGAAATGGAAGCAGGTGTGCAGGCCATAGGTCGGAGGACCTACTGATCCCCACCTGACAGCACTTCTCTGCTCTGGATCTAGGAGACCCAAGGTTTGGAACATCAGCCTGTGGGTCAGTGATGTAGCATTTCACAGGATGTCAGTGTTCTGAGAAATCAGCAGGTCCATTTGGCACAGTGTCATCTTCCTGTCAGGACTGGCGGTCAAATGTCTCATGAACCCCACACTTCCGGGGATTTCCTCTTTCCTCCCGTTGACCGAGGGTTAGGGTTAGAGTTAGGGTACTGGTTAGGGCATGGGTTAGGGTACGGGTTAGGGTACGGGTTAGAGATAGGGTAGGGGTTAGGGCACGGTTTACCGTACAGGGTAGGGTTTAGGGTTAGGCTACCATTTAGGGTACGGGTTAGGGTTAGGGTACGCTTTAGGGTTTGGGTTCGGTTCAGGGGTAGGGTTAGGCGTTAGTGTTCTGGTAGGTGTTGGGGTTAGGGTACGGGGTAGGTTTAGGGTACAGTTTAAGGTTAGTGTTAGGGACCTCTCCAAATGTTCCGTGCCTGCTATCACAGGAGGCTGGTGCCAAGCTGACAATGCAAGGATGAGCCAGGGGCTGCGCTTGTCATGGAACACAGCTCAGAGGGGCTTGAATCTGCTCTGGGGTCCAGGCAAAGCCACCCCACACCTGCCTGTGTCCCAGCCCCTGTGGGAAGGTAGTAATGAACTGATTCTGACCTTGACCTCTCCCAACACAGGATTCCAGGGGCTCCCATTACTGTTAGGCTCAGGTCCACGGGCCTCGTCTGTGCCCATGCGCTGGGCCGTCCCCACAGTGGCTCCTGGCACACCTGAGTCCTGGTCACACATCTCTGTGGAAACCCCTGCCCTCCAGGTTGGATGGCCAATGTGACGGCCCTGTCAGGAACAGAATGGCACAAAATGCCGGGATGTCATTTCTCAGCTGATGGAGTCTGTGACTTCTCCTGGTTCCCTCTGTCCTGGGTTCATTCTCTGTCCCCTTCTCTGTCTCTGTGTCTGTGTCTCTCACAGGAGCAGACCCGTGGGTTCCATGGGCGATGTGAGAAACCGCAGAAGCCTCCCTGGTCCCCGTTTCCCTCTCCGGTCCTGGTGCCCCATTCCTTCCTAAGGCCTCCTCAACCTGACCGGAGCAGTGATTCTGGATTCTCTTCCACATGGGGACCCTGAGGCTGAAACAAGAAGGGCCCTGACCTTGGTCTTCAGACTGGTGGCCCTGTGCTCTTCCACCTTCTGCGTAGCCAGGTCCTAAGGCCCCCAAGCCCCGAGTCTGTCCTCTGCTGAGAAGGACCTCGAGGGGTTAGAAAACATTTTCCCAAGACTGGGATCACAGGGGGTCGGGGATGGATATCCAAGGCCGAGAGGCACTTCTATAAGACTGTGGCACCCTTGGGACACTACATCTCTGCAGCCCAAGTGACATCAGAGTAAGCTGAGGCCTTTTGTGCTATAGCCCTCCGGACTTGGGGGAGGGTATCTCTTACTACTCCCAAGTTCGCAGGGTGGTGTTGGACACCGGAACCCAGACCTTGTCTTTTCCCAGTGCCCTGGCAACACCCTGGGTCCCTTGGGGAACCCTGACCATCAGCCCGGACTGTCCCCCCGTCCCTATGGGGCCTGGTTCCGGGTCCTGCAGCGACACAGTGAGGAGAGGTGAGGCCAGGCAGGAGCGGGGAGAGGGCAGAGTGGACTCTCGCTGGGGGCCATGGATCCCTGGTCAGTGCAGACCCTGTTGTGTGCCGGCCCCTCGGGCACCGAGATTCCAGCTCCTGGTCTGGCTCCGGGAGGGAGACCAGAGTGTGGCCCCTGCTAGCTCAGATGTGTCACTCTGTCCTGTAGCTACAGCCTGTCCCACCAGCTGAACTCCACCTCCTAGTCGGCCAGCTCATCTTCACGGTCAAGAACAGGCCATCATGAAGGTCAGGGGCCATTGCGTGCCTGGTCAGGCAGGGGACGGCTCACTTTCACCTCAGGGAGTCTCTGGCTGGTCTAGCAGGGGCTCTGGAGGCCTGGCTTTCCAGGTTCTCTGCTGAACAGCTCTGGGACTGGAGCCATTTAACCTCTCCTCGCTGGGCCTCGCTTTCCTCTTCTGTGCAATGGGGTGAGGCTGAATGATCCCTCCCATGGCGGAAACATGTGGAGTGCTGGTGATGGACGTGAGCCGGGCACCGAGCCTGGATTGCAGAGTGCAGAGGGGGATGGTGAGCGGTGTGGGCAGTGAGCACTCCTTCCCCCAAAATCAATTTAGCTCTTCCACGTAGCCGCCAGACCACTGGCTGGGAGCCCAGGAGCAGTGGCCGACCACACTCCTGACACCAGGCCCCTGCGTGTGGCTCTTCCTCAGCACTGGGACACGGTGGGGACCGCGGGACTTGGGGTCAGCTCCTCTCTCTGAGGGAAGGAGACGAAAGAAGGCTTTCCTTGGGGACCCCCAATGCCACATAAGAGGGGAGGAGGCTTCCCCCAAACAGTACTTTGAAATTCTGCTTCTGTTAGAACCTGAGCCTTGGGCTTTGGTTATTTCACTTGCTGGGCTGACGAGATACACTTGTTCTCCAAGACTCCTCCACAGATGAAGAGCCCTTGCAGGTCCCGGGCATCCTGGAGCCCGGGGTGGGAGAGGGGCCAGTCCCCTCCCAGGCTCCTGCAGGAGACCTCTCCTCCCAAAGGCAGGATGGTTTCGGGTCGTGGTCCTGGGCTAGGGTTGGAGACAGCCTGTCACTGCTCCTGACTCTGGCGTGAGTGGGCCTTTTTTAGGCAAAGCAACACCCACCGAAGGCAGTGGCTTCAGAAAGAACACACTCCTGGGCCCGGTCCCGCCCCAGGTCGGTGGCTGACTTCCCCAGCCCCAGAGGAAGAAGGATAGCCTCTGCTTCCTTGGGCTTTGGTCCTCTGACCCACGAGCAAGCACTGAAAAGTTTCTAGCCCTCCTCTGGAAGCGCACCATCCCTGAGCGGGCCAGTCACGGTCCACACACGAAGACGGACAACGTGCTAAGTAAGTGCAGGAGGTGATCCTGTTCAAATGGCCTGCGGGTCGGTGGGGTTGCTGCTTCTGTGCCCTCCAGTGGGCCGCTTTTCCCTGGATGGAAATTCTCCGGGAGGCGCCTCTCTGTCCTTTGAGCTCCGTTCCTGCTGGTTTCAGGACCAAGGGACTCCAACTGAGCATTGTGCCCCATGTCCTCAGGGCGATGGTGGTCATGGTCTGTTATGATGATCTGGGAGGTTCCTTCAGGTTCCTGCTCCCCTAGGCACAGGTGCGGTAGCGACAAGCCCCAGGGCCATCCCCCAATTTCAGCATTGTGCCCCATGTTCCCCAGGGATGGTGCTAATAGTCCGTTGGGATTGTCTGGGAGGGCCCTCCAGGTACCCGCTGCCCCCCCAGGCACAGGTGTGGGTGGCAAGAATCCCCAGAGCCGTCCTCAAGCTTCAGCATTGTGCCCCATGTCCTCAGGGATGTTGCTAAGGTTCCATGAGGATCATCTGGGAGGATCCTCCCGGTTCCCGCTTCCCCAGGCACAGGTGTGGTGGCCAAAAGGCCCAGAGCCCTCCCCCAAATTCAGCATTGTGCCCCCGGGGGTGCTGGTGCCGGTCATGGGCTGTCAAGATGGTACAGGAGGATCCTCCAGGTGGGGCTTGGAGCCTGGGTAAACCTGGTCGCACTCAGGTTGCATGAGGAACAGATGAGTTGAGGTCTTCATTTGGAAGAGTCATTTCGCTTTTCCAAAAAGGTCAAGGTCATGGGTCTACTTTAGAATGAAGATAATGACTACTTAAAAACAAGTGTGTGTTTCCCCTTGTCCCAGAAATGGAAGCAGGTGTGCAGGCCATAGGTCGGAGGACCTACTGATCCCCACCTGACAGCACTTCTCTGCTCTGGATCTAGGAGACCCAAGGTTTGGAACATCAGCCTGTGGGTCAGTGATGTAGCATTTCACAGGATGTCAGTGTTCTGAGAAATCAGCAGGTCCATTTGGCACAGTGTCATCTTCCTGTCAGGACTGGCGGTCAAATGTCTCATGAACCCCACACTTCCGGGGATTTCCTCTTTCCTCCCGTTGACCGAGGGTTAGGGTTAGAGTTAGGGTACTGGTTAGGGCATGGGTTAGGGTACGGGTTAGGGTACGGGTTAGAGATAGGGTAGGGGTTAGGGCACGGTTTACCGTACAGGGTAGGGTTTAGGGTTAGGCTACCATTTAGGGTACGGGTTAGGGTTAGGGTACGCTTTAGGGTTTGGGTTCGGTTCAGGGGTAGGGTTAGGCGTTAGTGTTCTGGTAGGTGTTGGGGTTAGGGTACGGGGTAGGTTTAGGGTACAGTTTAAGGTTAGTGTTAGGGACCTCTCCAAATGTTCCGTGCCTGCTATCACAGGAGGCTGGTGCCAAGCTGACAATGCAAGGATGAGCCAGGGGCTGCGCTTGTCATGGAACACAGCTCAGAGGGGCTTGAATCTGCTCTGGGGTCCAGGCAAAGCCACCCCACACCTGCCTGTGTCCCAGCCCCTGTGGGAAGGTAGTAATGAACTGATTCTGACCTTGACCTCTCCCAACACAGGATTCCAGGGGCTCCCATTACTGTTAGGCTCAGGTCCACGGGCCTCGTCTGTGCCCATGCGCTGGGCCGTCCCCACAGTGGCTCCTGGCACACCTGAGTCCTGGCCACACATCTCTGTGGAAACCCCTGCCCTCCAGGTTGGATGGCCAATGTGACGGCCCTGTCAGGAACAGAATGGCACAAAATGCCGGGATGTCATTTCTCAGCTGATGGAGTCTGTGACTTCTCCTGGTTCCCTCTGTCCTGGGTTCATTCTCTGTCCCCTTCTCTGTCTCTGTGTCTGTGTCTCTCACAGGAGCAGACCCGTGGGTTCCATGGGCGATGTGAGAAACCGCAGAAGCCTCCCTGGTCCCCGTTTCCCTCTCCGGTCCTGGTGCCCCATTCCTTCCTAAGGCCTCCTCAACCTGACCGGAGCAGTGATTCTGGATTCTCTTCCACATGGGGACCCTGAGGCTGAAACAAGAAGGGCCCTGACCTTGGTCTTCAGACTGGTGGCCCTGTGCTCTTCCACCTTCTGCGTAGCCAGGTCCTAAGGCCCCCAAGCCCCGAGTCTGTCCTCTGCTGAGAAGGACCTCGAGGGGTTAGAAAACATTTTCCCAAGACTGGGATCACAGGGGGTCGGGGATGGATATCCAAGGCCGAGAGGCACTTCTATAAGACTGTGGCACCCTTGGGACACTACATCTCTGCAGCCCAAGTGACATCAGAGTAAGCTGAGGCCTTTTGTGCTATAGCCCTCCGGACTTGGGGGAGGGTATCTCTTACTACTCCCAAGTTCGCAGGGTGGTGTTGGACACCGGAACCCAGACCTTGTCTTTTCCCAGTGCCCTGGCAACACCCTGGGTCCCTTGGGGAACCCTGACCATCAGCCCGGACTGTCCCCCCGTCCCTATGGGGCCTGGTTCCGGGTCCTGCAGCGACACAGTGAGGAGAGGTGAGGCCAGGCAGGAGCGGGGAGAGGGCAGAGTGGACTCTCCCTGGGGGCCATGGATCCCTGGTCAGTGCAGACCCTGTTGTGTGCCGGCCCCTCGGGCACCGAGATTCCAGCTCCTGGTCTGGCTCCGGGAGGGAGACCAGAGTGTGGCCCCTGCTAGCTCAGATGTGTCACTCTGTCCTGTAGCTACAGCCTGTCCCACCAGCTGAACTCCACCTCCTAGTCGGCCAGCTCATCTTCACGGTCAAGAACAGGCCATCATGAAGGTCAGGGGCCATTGCGTGCCTGGTCAGGCAGGGGACGGCTCACTTTCACCTCAGGGAGTCTCTGGCTGGTCTAGCAGGGGCTCTGGAGGCCTGGCTTTCCAGGTTCTCTGCTGAACAGCTCTGGGACTGGAGCCATTTAACCTCTCCTCGCTGGGCCTCGCTTTCCTCTTCTGTGCAATGGGGTGAGGCTGAATGATCCCTCCCATGGCGGAAACATGTGGAGTGCTGGTGATGGACGTGAGCCGGGCACCGAGCCTGGATTGCAGAGTGCAGAGGGGGATGGTGAGCGGTGTGGGCAGTGAGCACTCCTTCCCCCAAAATCAATTTAGCTCTTCCACGTAGCCGCCAGACCACTGGCTGGGAGCCCAGGAGCAGTGGCCGACCACACTCCTGACACCAGGCCCCTGCGTGTGGCTCTTCCTCAGCACTGGGACACGGTGGGGACCGCGGGACTTGGGGTCAGCTCCTCTCTCTGAGGGAAGGAGACGAAAGAAGGCTTTCCTTGGGGACCCCCAATGCCACATAAGAGGGGAGGAGGCTTCCCCCAAACAGTACTTTGAAATTCTGCTTCTGTTAGAACCTGAGCCTTGGGCTTTGGTTATTTCACTTGCTGGGCTGACGAGATACACTTGTTCTCCAAGACTCCTCCTCAGATGAAGAGCCCTTGCAGGTCCCGGGCATCCTGGAGCCCGGGGTGGGAGAGGGGCCAGTCCCCTCCCAGGCTCCTGCAGGAGACCTCTCCTCCCAAAGGCAGGATGGTTTCGGGTCGTGGTCCTGGGCTAGGGTTGGAGACAGCCTGTCACTGCTCCTGACTCTGGCGTGAGTGGGCCTTTTTTAGGCAAAGCAACACCCACCGAAGGCAGTGGCTTCAGAAAGAACACACTCCTGGGCCCGGTCCCGCCCCAGGTCGGTGGCTGACTTCCCCAGCCCCAGAGGAAGAAGGATAGCCTCTGCTTCCTTGGGCTTTGGTCCTCTGACCCACGAGCAAGCACTGAAAAGTTTCTAGCCCTCCTCTGGAAGCGCACCATCCCTGAGCGGGCCAGTCACGGTCCACACACGAAGACGGACAACGTGCTAAGTAAGTGCAGGAGGTGATCCTGTTCAAATGGCCTGCGGGTCGGTGGGGTTGCTGCTTCTGTGCCCTCCAGTGGGCCGCTTTTCCCTGGATGGAAATTCTCCGGGAGGCGCCTCTCTGTCCTTTGAGCTCCGTTCCTGCTGGTTTCAGGACCAAGGGACTCCAACTGAGCATTGTGCCCCATGTCCTCAGGGCGATGGTGGTCATGGTCTGTTATGATGATCTGGGAGGTTCCTTCAGGTTCCTGCTCCCCTAGGCACAGGTGCGGTAGCGACAAGCCCCAGGGCCATCCCCCAATTTCAGCATTGTGCCCCATGTTCCCCAGGGATGGTGCTAATAGTCCGTTGGTATTGTCTGGGAGGGCCCTCCAGGTTCCCGCTGCCCCCCCAGGCACAGGTGTGGGTGGCAAGAATCCCCAGAGCCGTCCTCAAGCTTCAGCATTGTGCCCCATGTCCTCAGGGATGTTGCTAAGGTTCCATGAGGATCATCTGGGAGGATCCTCCCGGTTCCCGCTTCCCCAGGCACAGGTGTGGTGGCCAAAAGGCCCAGAGCCCTCCCCCAAATTCAGCATTGTGCCCCCGGGGGTGCTGGTGCCGGTCATGGGCTGTCAAGATGGTACAGGAGGATCCTCCAGGTGGGGCTTGGAGCCTGGGTAAACCTGGTCGCACTCAGGTTGCATGAGGAACAGATGAGTTGAGGTCTTCATTTGGAAGAGTCATTTCGCTTTTCCAAAAAGGTCAAGGTCATGGGTCTACTTTAGAATGAAGATAATGACTACTTAAAAACAAGTGTGTGTTTCCCCTTCTCCCAGAAATGGAAGCAGGTGTGCAGGCCATAGGTCGGAGGACCTACTGATCCCCACCTGACAGCACTTCTCTGCTCTGGATCTAGGAGACCCAAGGTTTGGAACATCAGCCTGTGGGTCAGTGATGTAGCATTTCACAGGATGTCAGTGTTCTGAGAAATCAGCAGGTCCATTTGGCACAGTGTCATCTTCCTGTCAGGACTGGCGGTCAAATGTCTCATGAACCCCACACTTCCGGGGATTTCCTCTTTCCTCCCGTTGACCGAGGGTTAGGGTTAGAGTTAGGGTACTGGTTAGGGCATGGGTTAGGGTACGGGTTAGGGTACGGGTTAGAGATAGGGTAGGGGTTAGGGCACGGTTTACCGTACAGGGTAGGGTTTAGGGTTAGGCTACCATTTAGGGTACGGGTTAGGGTTAGGGTACGCTTTAGGGTTTGGGTTCGGTTCAGGGGTAGGGTTAGGCGTTAGTGTTCTGGTAGGTGTTGGGGTTAGGGTACGGGGTAGGTTTAGGGTACAGTTTAAGGTTAGTGTTAGGGACCTCTCCAAATGTTCCGTGCCTGCTATCACAGGAGGCTGGTGCCAAGCTGACAATGCAAGGATGAGCCAGGGGCTGCGCTTGTCATGGAACACAGCTCAGAGGGGCTTGAATCTGCTCTGGGGTCCAGGCAAAGCCACCCCACACCTGCCTGTGTCCCAGCCCCTGTGGGAAGGTAGTAATGAACTGATTCTGACCTTGACCTCTCCCAACACAGGATTCCAGGGGCTCCCATTACTGTTAGGCTCAGGTCCACGGGCCTCGTCTGTGCCCATGCGCTGGGCCGTCCCCACAGTGGCTCCTGGCACACCTGAGTCCTGGTCACACATCTCTGTGGAAACCCCTGCCCTCCAGGTTGGATGGCCAATGTGACGGCCCTGTCAGGAACAGAATGGCACAAAATGCCGGGATGTCATTTCTCAGCTGATGGAGTCTGTGACTTCTCCTGGTTCCCTCTGTCCTGGGTTCATTCTCTGTCCCCTTCTCTGTCTCTGTGTCTGTGTCTCTCATAGGAGCAGACCCGTGGGTTCCATGGGCGATGTGAGAAACCGCAGAAGCCTCCCTTGTCCCCGTTTCCCTCTCCGGTCCTGGTGCCCCATTCCTTCCTAAGGCCTCCTCAACCTGACCGGAGCAGTGATTCTGGATTCTCTTCCACATGGGGACCCTGAGGCTGAAACAAGTAGGGCCCTGACCTTGGTCTTCAGACTGGTGGCCCTGTGCTCTTCCACCTTCTGCGTAGCCAGGTCCTAAGGCCCCCAAGCCCCGAGTCTGTCCTCTGCTGAGAAGGACCTGGAGGGGTTAGAAAACATTTTCCCAAGACTGGGATCACAGGGGGTCGGGGATGGATATCCAAGGCCGAGAGGCACTTCTATAAGACTGTGGCACCCTTGGGACACTACATCTCTGCAGCCCAAGTGACATCAGAGTAAGCTGAGGCCTTTTGTGCTATAGCCCTCCGGACTTGGGGGAGGGTATCTCTTACTACGCCCAAGTTCGCAGGGTGGTGTTGGACACCGGAACCCAGACCTTGTCTTTTCCCAGTGCCCTGGCAACACCCTGGGTCCCTTGGGGAACCCTGACCATCAGCCCGGACTGTCCCCCCGTCCCTATGGGGCCTGGTTCCGGGTCCTGCAGCGACACAGTGAGGAGAGGTGAGGCCAGGCAGGAGCGGGGAGAGGGCAGAGTGGACTCTCCCTGGGGGCCATGGATCCCTGGTCAGTGCAGACCCTGTTGTGTGCCGGCCCCTCGGGCACCGAGATTCCAGCTCCTGGTCTGGCTCCGGGAGGGAGACCAGAGTGTGGCCCCTGCTAGCTCAGATGTGTCACTCTGTCCTGTAGCTACAGCCTGTCCCACCAGCTGAACTCCACCTCCTAGTCGGCCAGCTCATCTTCACGGTCAAGAACAGGCCATCATGAAGGTCAGGGGCCATTGCGTGCCTGGTCAGGCAGGGGACGGCTCACTTTCACCTCAGGGAGTCTCTGGCTGGTCTAGCAGGGGCTCTGGAGGCCTGGCTTTCCAGGTTCTCTGCTGAACAGCTCTGGGACTGGAGCCATTTAACCTCTCCTCGCTGGGCCTCGCTTTCCTCTTCTGTGCAATGGGGTGAGCCTGAATGATCCCTCCCATGGCGGAAACATGTGGAGTGCTGGTGATGGACGTAAGCCGGGCACCGAGCCTGGATTGCAGAGTGCAGAGGGGGATGGTGAGCGGTGTGGGCAGTGAGCACTCCTTCCCCCAAAATCAATTTAGCTCTTCCACGTAGCCGCCAGACCACTGGCTGGGAGCCCAGGAGCAGTGGCCGACCACACTCCTGACACCAGGCCCCTGCGTGTGGCTCTTCCTCAGCACTGGGACACGGTGGGGACCGCGGGACTTGGGGTCAGCTCCTCTCTCTGAGGGAAGGAGACGAAAGAAGGCTTTCCTTGGGGACCCCCAATGCCACATAAGAGGGGAGGAGGCTTCCCCCAAACAGTACTTTGAAATTCTGCTTCTGTTAGAACCTGAGCCTTGGGCTTTGGTTATTTCACTTGCTGGGCTGACGAGATACACTTGTTGTCCAAGACTCCTCCTCAGATGAAGAGCTCTTGCAGGTCCCGGGCATCCTGGAGCCCGGGGTGGGAGAGGGGCCAGTCCCCTCCCAGGCTCCTGCAGGAGACCTGTCCTCCCAAAGGCAGGATGGTTTCGGGTCGTGGTCCTGGGCTAGGGTTGGAGACAGCCTGTCACTGCTCCTGACTCTGGCGTGAGTGGGCCTTTTTTAGGCAAAGCAACACCCACCGAAGGCAGTGGCTTCAGAAAGAACACACTCCTGGGCCCGGTCCCGCCCCAGGTCGGTGGCTGACTTCCCCAGCCCCAGAGGAAGAAGGATAGCCTCTGCTTCCTTGGGCTTTGGTCCTCTGACCCACGAGCAAGCACTGAAAAGTTTCTAGCCCTCCTCTGGAAGCGCACCATCCCTGAGCGGGCCAGTCACGGTCCACACACGAAGACGGACAACGTGCTAAGTAAGTGCAGGAGGTGATCCTGTTCAAATGGCCTGCGGGTCGGTGGGGTTGCTGCTTCTGTGCCCTCCAGTGGGCCGCTTTTCCCTGGATGGAAATTCTCCGGGAGGCGCCTCTCTGTCCTTTGAGCTCCGTTCCTGCTGGTTTCAGGACCAAGGGACTCCAACTGAGCATTGTGCCCCATGTCCTCAGGGCGATGGTGGTCATGGTCTGTTATGATGATCTGGGAGGTTCCTTCAGGTTCCTGCTCCCCTAGGCACAGGTGCGGTAGCGACAAGCCCCAGGGCCATCCCCCAATTTCAGCATTGTGCCCCATGTTCCCCAGGGATGGTGCTAATAGTCCGTTGGGATTGTCTGGGAGGGCCCTCCAGGTTCCCGCTGCCCCCCCAGGCACAGGTGTGGGTGGCAAGAATCCCCAGAGCCGTCCTCAAGCTTCAGCATTGTGCCCCATGTCCTCAGGGATGTTGCTAAGGTTCCATGAGGATCATCTGGGAGGATCCTCCCGGTTCCCGCTTCCCCAGGCACAGGTGTGGTGGCCAAAAGGCCCAGAGCCCTCCCCCAAATTCAGCATTGTGCCCCCGGGGGTGCTGGTGCCGGTCATGGGCTGTCAAGATGGTACAGGAGGATCCTCCAGGTGGGGCTTGGAGCCTGGGTAAACCTGGTCGCACTCAGGTTGCATGAGGAACAGATGAGTTGAGGTCTTCATTTGGAAGAGTCATTTCGCTTTTCCAAAAAGGTCAAGGTCATGGGTCTACTTTAGAATGAAGATAATGACTACTTAAAAACAAGTGTGTGTTATCCCTTCTCCCAGAAATGGAAGCAGGTGTGCAGGCCATAGGTCGGAGGACCTACTGATCCCCACCTGACAGCACTTCTCTGCTCTGGATCTAGGAGACCCAAGGTTTGGAACATCAGCCTGTGGGTCAGTGATGTAGCATTTCACAGGATGTCAGTGTTCTGAGAAATCAGCAGGTCCATTTGGCACAGTGTCATCTTCCTGTCAGGACTGGCGGTCAAATGTCTCATGAACCCCACACTTCCGTGGATTTCCTCTTTCCTCCCGTTGACCGAGGGTTAGGGTTAGAGTTAGGGTACTGGTTAGGGCATGGGTTAGGGTACGGGTTAGGGTACGGGTTAGAGATAGGGTAGGGGTTAGGGCACGGTTTACCGTACAGGGTAGGGTTTAGGGTTAGGCTACCATTTAGGGTACGGGTTAGGGTTAGGGTACGCTTTAGGGTTTGGGTTCGGTTCAGGGGTAGGGTTAGGCGTTAGTGTTCTGGTAGGTGTTGGGGTTAGGGTACGGGGTAGGTTTAGGGTACAGTTTAAGGTTAGTGTTAGGGACCTCTCCAAATGTTCCGTGCCTGCTATCACAGGAGGCTGGTGCCAAGCTGACAATGCAAGGATGAGCCAGGGGCTGCGCTTGTCATGGAACACAGCTCAGAGGGGCTTGAATCTGCTCTGGGGTCCAGGCAAAGCCACCCCACACCTGCCTGTGTCCCAGCCCCTGTGGGAAGGTAGTAATGAACTGATTCTGACCTTGACCTCTCCCAACACAGGATTCCAGGGGCTCCCATTACTGTTAGGCTCAGGTCCACGGGCCTCGTCTGTGCCCATGCGCTGGGCCGTCCCCACAGTGGCTCCTGGCACACCTGAGTCCTGGTCACACATCTCTGTGGAAACCCCTGCCCTCCAGGTTGGATGGCCAATGTGACGGCCCTGTCAGGAACAGAATGGCACAAAATGCCGGGATGTCATTTCTCAGCTGATGGAGTCTGTGACTTCTCCTGGTTCCCTCTGTCCTGGGTTCATTCTCTGTCCCCTTCTCTGTCTCTGTGTCTGTGTCTCTCATAGGAGCAGACCCGTGGGTTCCATGGGCGATGTGAGAAACCGCAGAAGCCTCCCTTGTCCCCGTTTCCCTCTCCGGTCCTGGTGCCCCATTCCTTCCTAAGGCCTCCTCAACCTGACCGGAGCAGTGATTCTGGATTCTCTTCCACATGGGGACCCTGAGGCTGAAACAAGTAGGGCCCTGACCTTGGTCTTCAGACTGGTGGCCCTGTGCTCTTCCACCTTCTGCGTAGCCAGGTCCTAAGGCCCCCAAGCCCCGAGTCTGTCCTCTGCTGAGAAGGACCTCGAGGGGTTAGAAAACATTTTCCCAAGACTGGGATCACAGGGGGTCGGGGATGGATATCCAAGGCCGAGAGGCACTTCTATAAGACTGTGGCACCCTTGGGACACTACATCTCTGCAGCCCAAGTGACATCAGAGTAAGCTGAGGCCTTTTGTGCTATAGCCCTCCGGACTTGGGGGAGGGTATCTCTTACTACTCCCAAGTTCGCAGGGTGGTGTTGGACACCGGAACCCAGACCTTGTCTTTTCCCAGTGCCCTGGCAACACCCTGGGTCCCTTGGGGAACCCTGACCATCAGCCCGGACTGTCCCCCCGTCCCTATGGGGCCTGGTTCCGGGTCCTGCAGCGACACAGTGAGGAGAGGTGAGGCCAGGCAGGAGCGGGGAGAGGGCAGAGTGGACTCTCCCTGGGGGCCATGGATCCCTGGTCAGTGCAGACCCTGTTGTGTGCCGGCCCCTCGGGCACCGAGATTCCAGCTCCTGGTCTGGCTCCGGGAGGGAGACCAGAGTGTGGCCCCTGCTAGCTCAGATGTGTCACTCTGTCCTGTAGCTACAGCCTGTCCCACCAGCTGAACTCCACCTCCTAGTCGGCCAGCTCATCTTCACGGTCAAGAACAGGCCATCATGAAGGTCAGGGGCCATTGCGTGCCTGGTCAGGCAGGGGACGGCTCACTTTCACCTCAGGGAGTCTCTGGCTGGTCTAGCAGGGGCTCTGGAGGCCTGGCTTTCCAGGTTCTCTGCTGAACAGCTCTGGGACTGGAGCCATTTAACCTCTCCTCGCTGGGCCTCGCTTTCCTCTTCTGTGCAATGGGGTGAGCCTGAATGATCCCTCCCATGGCGGAAACATGTGGAGTGCTGGTGATGGACGTAAGCCGGGCACCGAGCCTGGATTGCAGAGTGCAGAGGGGGATGGTGAGCGGTGTGGGCAGTGAGCACTCCTTCCCCCAAAATCAATTTAGCTCTTCCACGTAGCCGCCAGACCACTGGCTGGGAGCCCAGGAGCAGTGGCCGACCACACTCCTGACACCAGGCCCCTGCGTGTGGCTCTTCCTCAGCACTGGGACACGGTGGGGACCGCGGGACTTGGGGTCAGCTCCTCTCTCTGAGGGAAGGAGACGAAAGAAGGCTTTCCTTGGGGACCCCCAATGCCACATAAGAGGGGAGGAGGCTTCCCCCAAACAGTACTTTGAAATTCTGCTTCTGTTAGAACCTGAGCCTTGGGCTTTGGTTATTTCACTTGCTGGGCTGACGAGATACACTTGTTGTCCAAGACTCCTCCTCAGATGAAGAGCTCTTGCAGGTCCCGGGCATCCTGGAGCCCGGGGTGGGAGAGGGGCCAGTCCCCTCCCAGGCTCCTGCAGGAGACCTGTCCTCCCAAAGGCAGGATGGTTTCGGGTCGTGGTCCTGGGCTAGGGTTGGAGACAGCCTGTCACTGCTCCTGACTCTGGGGTGAGTGGGCCTTTTTTAGGCAAAGCAACACCCACCGAAGGCAGTGGCTTCAGAAAGAACACACTCCTGGGCCCGGTCCCGGCCCAGGTCGGTGGCTGACTTCCCCAGCCCCAGAGGAAGAAGGATAGCCTCTGCTTCCTTGGGCTTTGGTCCTCTGACCCACGAGCAAGCACTGAAAAGTTTCTAGCCCTCCTCTGGAAGCGCACCATCCCTGAGCGGGCCAGTCACGGTCCACACACGAAGACGGACAACGTGCTAAGTAAGTGCAGGAGGTGATCCTGTTCAAATGGCCTGCGGGTCGGTGGGTTTGCTGCTTCTGTGCCCTCCAGTGGGCCGCTTTTCCCTGGATGGAAATTCTCCGGGAGGCGCCTCTCTGTCCTTTGAGCTCCGTTCCTGCTGGTTTCAGGACCAAGGGACTCCAACTGAGCATTGTGCCCCATGTCCTCAGGGCGATGGTGGTCATGGTCTGTTATGATGATCTGGGAGGTTCCTTCAGGTTCCTGCTCCCCTAGGCACAGGTGCGGTAGCGACAAGCCCCAGGGCCATCCCCCAATTTCAGCATTGTGCCCCATGTTCCCCAGGGATGGTGCTAATAGTCCGTTGGGATTGTCTGGGAGGGCCCTCCAGGTTCCCGCTGCCCCCCCAGGCACAGGTGTGGGTGGCAAGAATCCCCAGAGCCGTCCTCAAGCTTCAGCATTGTGCCCCATGTCCTCAGGGATGTTGCTAAGGTTCCATGAGGATCATCTGGGAGGATCCTCCCGGTTCCCGCTTCCCCAGGCACAGGTGTGGTGGCCAAAAGGCCCAGAGCCCTCCCCCAAATTCAGCATTGTGCCCCCGGGGGTGCTGGTGCCGGTCATGGGCTGTCAAGATGGTACAGGAGGATCCTCCAGGTGGGGCTTGGAGCCTGGGTAAACCTGGTCGCACTCAGGTTGCATGAGGAACAGATGAGTTGAGGTCTTCATTTGGAAGAGTCATTTCGCTTTTCCAAAAAGGTCAAGGTCATGGGTCTACTTTAGAATGAAGATAATGACTACTTAAAAACAAGTGTGTGTTTCCCCTTGTCCCAGAAATGGAAGCAGGTGTGCAGGCCATAGGTCGGAGGACCTACTGATCCCCACCTGACAGCACTTCTCTGCTCTGGATCTAGGAGACCCAAGGTTTGGAACATCAGCCTGTGGGTCAGTGATGTAGCATTTCACAGGATGTCAGTGTTCTGAGAAATCAGCAGGTCCATTTGGCACAGTGTCATCTTCCTGTCAGGACTGGCGGTCAAATGTCTCATGAACCCCACACTTCCGTGGATTTCCTCTTTCCTCCCGTTGACCGAGGGTTAGGGTTAGAGTTAGGGTACTGGTTAGGGCATGGGTTAGGGTACGGGTTAGGGTACGGGTTAGAGATAGGGTAGGGGTTAGGGCACGGTTTACCGTACAGGGTAGGGTTTAGGGTTAGGCTACCATTTAGGGTACGGGTTAGGGTTAGGGTACGCTTTAGGGTTTGGGTTCGGTTCAGGGGTAGGGTTAGGCGTTAGTGTTCTGGTAGGTTTTGGGGTTAGGGTACGGGGTAGGTTTAGGGTACAGTTTAAGGTTAGTGTTAGGGACCTCTCCAAATGTTCCGTGCCTGCTATCACAGGAGGCTGGTGCCAAGCTGACAATGCAAGGATGAGCCAGGGGCTGCGCTTGTCATGGAACACAGCTCAGAGGGGCTTGAATCTGCTCTGGGGTCCAGGCAAAGCCACCCCACACCTGCCTGTGTCCCAGCCCCTGTGGGAAGGTAGTAATGAACTGATTCTGACCTTGACCTCTCCCAACACAGGATTCCAGGGGCTCCCATTACTGTTAGGCTCAGGTCCACGGGCCTCGTCTGTGCCCATGCGCTGGGCCGTCCCCACAGTGGCTCCTGGCACACCTGAGTCCTGGTCACACATCTCTGTGGAAACCCCTGCCCTCCAGGTTGGATGGCCAATGTGACGGCCCTGTCAGGAACAGAATGGCACAAAATGCCGGGATGTCATTTCTCAGCTGATGGAGTCTGTGACTTCTCCTGGTTCCCTCTGTCCTGGGTTCATTCTCTGTCCCCTTCTCTGTCTCTGTGTCTGTGTCTCTCACAGGAGCAGACCCGTGGGTTCCATGGGCGATGTGAGAAACCGCAGAAGCCTCCCTGGTCCCCGTTTCCCTCTCCGGTCCTGGTGCCCCATTCCTTCCTAAGGCCTCCTCAACCTGACCGGAGCAGTGATTCTGGATTCTCTTCCACATGGGGACCCTGAGGCTGAAACAAGAAGGGCCCTGACCTTGGTCTTCAGACTGGTGGCCCTGTGCTCTTCCACCTTCTGCGTAGCCAGGTCCTAAGGCCCCCAAGCCCCGAGTCTGTCCTCTGCTGAGAAGGACCTCGAGGGGTTAGAAAACATTTTCCCAAGACTGGGATCACAGGGGGTCGGGGATGGATATCCAAGGCCGAGAGGCACTTCTATAAGACTGTGGCACCCTTGGGACACTACATCTCTGCAGCCCAAGTGACATCAGAGTAAGCTGAGGCCTTTTGTGCTATAGCCCTCCGGACTTGGGGGAGGGTATCTCTTACTACTCCCAAGTTCGCAGGGTGGTGTTGGACACCGGAACCCAGACCTTGTCTTTTCCCAGTGCCCTGGCAACACCCTGGGTCCCTTGGGGAACCCTGACCATCAGCCCGGACTGTCCCCCCGTCCCTATGGGGCCTGGTTACGGGTCCTGCAGCGACACAGTGAGGAGAGGTGAGGCCAGGCAGGAGCGGGGAGAGGGCAGAGTGGACTCTCGCTGGGGGCCATGGATCCCTGGTCAGTGCAGACCCTGTTGTGTGCCGGCCCCTCGGGCACCGAGATTCCAGCTCCTGGTCTGGCTCCGGGAGGGAGACCAGAGTGTGGCCCCTGCTAGCTCAGATGTGTCACTCTGTCCTGTAGCTACAGCCTGTCCCACCAGCTGAACTCCACCTCCTAGTCGGCCAGCTCATCTTCACGGTCAAGAACAGGCCATCATGAAGGTCAGGGGCCATTGCGTGCCTGGTCAGGCAGGGGACGGCTCACTTTCACCTCAGGGAGTCTCTGGCTGGTCTAGCAGGGGCTCTGGAGGCCTGGCTTTCCAGGTTCTCTGCTGAACAGCTCTGGGACTGGAGCCATTTAACCTCTCCTCGCTGGGCCTCGCTTTCCTCTTCTGTGCAATGGGGTGAGGCTGAATGATCCCTCCCATGGCGGAAACATGTGGAGTGCTGGTGATGGACGTGAGCCGGGCACCGAGCCTGGATTGCAGAGTGCAGAGGGGGATGGTGAGCGGTGTGGGCAGTGAGCACTCCTTCCCCCAAAATCAATTTAGCTCTTCCACGTAGCCGCCAGACCACTGGCTGGGAGCCCAGGAGCAGTGGCCGACCACACTCCTGACACCAGGCCCCTGCGTGTGGCTCTTCCTCAGCACTGGGACACGGTGGGGACCGCGGGACTTGGGGTCAGCTCCTCTCTCTGAGGGAAGGAGACGAAAGAAGGCTTTCCTTGGGGACCCCCAATGCCACATAAGAGGGGAGGAGGCTTCCCCCAAACAGTACTTTGAAATTCTGCTTCTGTTAGAACCTGAGCCTTGGGCTTTGGTTATTTCACTTGCTGGGCTGACGAGATACACTTGTTGTCCAAGACTCCTCCTCAGATGAAGAGCTCTTGCAGGTCCCGGGCATCCTGGAGCCCGGGGTGGGAGAGGGGCCAGTCCCCTCCCAGGCTCCTGCAGGAGACCTGTCCTCCCAAAGGCAGGATGGTTTCGGGTCGTGGTCCTGGGCTAGGGTTGGAGACAGCCTGTCACTGCTCCTGACTCTGGCGTGAGTGGGCCTTTTTTAGGCAAAGCAACACCCACCGAAGGCAGTGGCTTCAGAAAGAACACACTCCTGGGCCCGGTCCCGCCCCAGGGCGGTGGCTGACTTCCCCAGCCCCAGAGGAAGAAGGATAGCCTCTGCTTCCTTGGGCTTTGGTCCTCTGACCCACGAGCAAGCACTGAAAAGTTTCTAGCCCTCCTCTGGAAGCGCACCATCCCTGAGCGGGCCAGTCACGGTCCACACACGAAGACGGACAACGTGCTAAGTAAGTGCAGGAGGTGATCCTGTTCAAATGGCCTGCGGGGCGGTGGGGTTGCTGCTTCTGTGCCCTCCAGTGGGCCGCTTTTCCCTGGATGGAAATTCTCCTGGAGGCGCCTCTCTGTCCTTTGAGCTCCGTTCCTGCTGGTTTCAGGACCAAGGGACTCCAACTGAGCATTGTGCCCCATGTCCTCAGGGCGATGGTGGTCATGGTCTGTTATGATGATCTGGGAGGTTCCTTCAGGTTCCTGCTCCCCTAGGCACAGGTGCGGTAGCGACAAGCCCCAGGGCCATCCCCCAATTTCAGCATTGTGCCCCATGTTCCCCAGGGATGGTGCTAATAGTCCGTTGGGATTGTCTGGGAGGGCCCTCCAGGTCCCCGCTGCCCCCCCAGGCACAGGTGTGGGTGGCAAGAAACCCCAGAGCCGTCCTCAAGCTTCAGCATTGTGCCCCATGTCCTCAGGGATGTTGCTAAGGTTCCATGAGGATCATCTGGGAGGATCCTCCCGGTTCCCGCTTCCCCAGGCACAGGTGTGGTGGCCAAAAGGCCCAGAGCCCTCCCCCAAATTCAGCATTGTGCCCCCGGGGGTGCTGGTGCCGGTCATGGGCTGTCAAGATGGTACAGGAGGATCCTCCAGGTGGGGCTTGGAGCCTGGGTAAACCTGGTCGCACTCAGGTTGCATGAGGAACAGATGAGTTGAGGTCTTCATTTGGAAGAGTCATTTCGCTTTTCCAAAAAGGTCAAGGTCATGGGTCTACTTTAGAATGAAGATAATGACTACTTAAAAACAAGTGTGTGTTTCCCCTTGTCCCAGAAATGGAAGCAGGTGTGCAGGCCATAGGTCGGAGGACCTACTGATCCCCACCTGACAGCACTTCTCTGCTCTGGATCTAGGAGACCCAAGGTTTGGAACATCAGCCTGTGGGTCAGTGATGTAGCATTTCACAGGATGTCAGTGTTCTGAGAAATCAGCAGGTCCATTTGGCACAGTGTCATCTTCCTGTCAGGACTGGCGGTCAAATGTCTCATGAACCCCACACTTCCGGGGATTTCCTCTTTCCTCCCGTTGACCGAGGGTTAGGGTTAGAGTTAGGGTACTGGTTAGGGCATGGGTTAGGGTACGGGTTAGGGTACGGGTTAGAGATAGGGTAGGGGTTAGGGCACGGTTTACCGTACAGGGTAGGGTTTAGGGTTAGGCTACCATTTAGGGTACGGGTTAGGGTTAGGGTACGCTTTAGGGTTTGGGTTCGGTTCAGGGGTAGGGTTAGGCGTTAGTGTTCTGGTAGGTGTTGGGGTTAGGGTACGGGGTAGGTTTAGGGTACAGTTTAAGGTTAGTGTTAGGGACCTCTCCAAATGTTCCGTGCCTGCTATCACAGGAGGCTGGTGCCAAGCTGACAATGCAAGGATGAGCCAGGGGCTGCGCTTGTCATGGAACACAGCTCAGAGGGGCTTGAATCTGCTCTGGGGTCCAGGCAAAGCCACCCCACACCTGCCTGTGTCCCAGCCCCTGTGGGAAGGTAGTAATGAACTGATTCTGACCTTGACCTCTCCCAACACAGGATTCCAGGGGCTCCCATTACTGTTAGGCTCAGGTCCACGGGCCTCGTCTGTGCCCATGCGCTGGGCCGTCCCCACAGTGGCTCCTGGCACACCTGAGTCCTGGTCACACATCTCTGTGGAAACCCCTGCCCTCCAGGTTGGATGGCCAATGTGACGGCCCTGTCAGGAACAGAATGGCACAAAATGCCGGGATGTCATTTCTCAGCTGATGGAGTCTGTGACTTCTCCTGGTTCCCTCTGTCCTGGGTTCATTCTCTGTCCCCTTCTCTGTCTCTGTGTCTGTGTCTCTCACAGGAGCAGACCCGTGGGTTCCATGGGCGATGTGAGAAACCGCAGAAGCCTCCCTGGTCCCCGTTTCCCTCTCCGGTCCTGGTGCCCCATTCCTTCCTAAGGCCTCCTCAACCTGACCGGAGCAGTGATTCTGGATTCTCTTCCTCATGGGGACCCTGAGGCTGAAACAAGAAGGGCCCTGACCTTGGTCTTCAGACTGGTGGCCCTGTGCTCTTCCACCTTCTGCGTAGCCAGGTCCTAAGGCCCCCAAGCCCCGAGTCTGTCCTCTGCTGAGAAGGACCTCGAGGGGTTAGAAAACATTTTCCCAAGACTGGGATCACAGGGGGTCGGGGATGGATATCCAAGGCCGAGAGGCACTTCTATAAGACTGTGGCACCCTTGGGACACTACATCTCTGCAGCCCAAGTGACATCAGAGTAAGCTGAGGCCTTTTGTGCTATAGCCCTCCGGACTTGGGGGAGGGTATCTCTTACTACTCCCAAGTTCGCAGGGTGGTGTTGGACACCGGAACCCAGACCTTGTCTTTTCCCAGTGCCCTGGCAACACCCTGGGTCCCTTGGGGAACCCTGACCATCAGCCCGGACTGTCCCCCCGTCCCTATGGGGCCTGGTTCCGGGTCCTGCAGCGACACAGTGAGGAGAGGTGAGGCCAGGCAGGAGCGGGGAGAGGGCAGAGTGGACTCTCCCTGGGGGCCATGGATCCCTGGTCAGTGCAGACCCTGTTGTGTGCCGGCCCCTCGGGCACCGAGATTCCAGCTCCTGGTCTGGCTCCGGGAGGGAGACCAGAGTGTGGCCCCTGCTAGCTCAGATGTGTCACTCTGTCCTGTAGCTACAGCCTGTCCCACCAGCTGAACTCCACCTCCTAGTCGGCCAGCTCATCTTCACGGTCAAGAACAGGCCATCATGAAGGTCAGGGGCCATTGCGTGCCTGGTCAGGCAGGGGACGGCTCACTTTCACCTCAGGGAGTCTCTGGCTGGTCTAGCAGGGGCTCTGGAGGCCTGGCTTTCCAGGTTCTCTGCTGAACAGCTCTGGGACTGGAGCCATTTAACCTCTCCTCGCTGGGCCTCGCTTTCCTCTTCTGTGCAATGGGGTGAGGCTGAATGATCCCTCCCATGGCGGAAACATGTGGAGTGCTGCTGATGGACGTGAGCCGGGCACCGAGCCTGGATTGCAGAGTGCAGAGGGGGATGGTGAGCGGTGTGGGCAGTGAGCACTCCTTCCCCCAAAATCAATTTAGCTCTTCCACGTAGCCGCCAGACCACTGGCTGGGAGCCCAGGAGCAGTGGCCGACCACACTCCTGACACCAGGCCCCTGCGTGTGGCTCTTCCTCAGCACTGGGACACGGTGGGGACCGCGGGACTTGGGGTCAGCTCCTCTCTCTGAGGGAAGGAGACGAAAGAAGGCTTTCCTTGGGGACCCCCAATGCCACATAAGAGGGGAGGAGGCTTCCCCCAAACAGTACTTTGAAATTCTGCTTCTGTTAGAACCTGAGCCTTGGGCTTTGGTTATTTCACTTGCTGGGCTGACGAGATACACTTGTTGTCCAAGACTCCTCCTCAGATGAAGAGCTCTTGCAGGTCCCGGGCATCCTGGAGCCCGGGGTGGGAGAGGGGCCAGTCCCCTCCCAGGCTCCTGCAGGAGACCTGTCCTCCCAAAGGCAGGATGGTTTCGGGTGGTGGTCCTGGGCTAGGGTTGGAGACAGCCTGTCACTGCTCCTGACTCTGGGGTGAGTGGGCCTTTTTTAGGCAAAGCAACACCCACCGAAGGCAGTGGCTTCAGAAAGAACACACTCCTGGGCCCGGTCCCGCCCCAGGTCGGTGGCTGACTTCCCCAGCCCCAGAGGAAGAAGGATAGCCTCTGCTTCCTTGGGCTTTGGTCCTCTGACCCACGAGCAAGCACTGAAAAGTTTCTAGCCCTCCTCTGGAAGCGCACCATCCCTGAGCGGGCCAGTCACGGTCCACACACGAAGACGGACAACGTGCTAAGTAAGTGCAGGAGGTGATCCTGTTCAAATGGCCTGCGGGGCGGTGGGGTTGCTGCTTCTGTGCCCTCCAGTGGGCCGCTTTTCCCTGGATGGAAATTCTCCGGGAGGCGCCTCTCTGTCCTTTGAGCTCCGTTCCTGCTGGTTTCAGGACCAAGGGCCTCCAACTGAGCATTGTGCCCCATGTCCTCAGGGCGATGGTGGTCATGGTCTGTTATGATGATCTGGGAGGTTCCTTCAGGTTCCTGCTCCCCTAGGCACAGGTGCGGTAGCGACAAGCCCCAGGGCCATCCCCCAATTTCAGCATTGTGCCCCATGTTCCCCAGGGATGGTGCTAATAGTCCGTTGGGATTGTCTGGGAGGGCCCTCCAGGTTCCCGCTGCCCCCCCAGGCACAGGTGTGGGTGGCAAGAATCCCCAGAGCCGTCCTCAAGCTTCAGCATTGTGCCCCATGTCCTCAGGGATGTTGCTAAGGTTCCATGAGGATCATCTGGGAGGATCCTCCCGGTTCCCGCTTCCCCAGGCACAGGTGTGGTGGCCAAAAGGCCCAGAGCCCTCCCCCAAATTCAGCATTGTGCCCCCGGGGGTGCTGGTGCCGGTCATGGGCTGTCAAGATGGTACAGGAGGATCCTCCAGGTGGGGCTTGGAGCCTGGGTAAACCTGGTCGCACTCAGGTTGCATGAGGAACAGATGAGTTGAGGTCTTCATTTGGAAGAGTCATTTCGCTTTTCCAAAAAGGTCAAGGTCATGGGTCTACTTTAGAATGAAGATAATGACTACTTAAAAACAAGTGTGTGTTTCCCCTTGTCCCAGAAATGGAAGCAGGTGTGCAGGCCATAGGTCGGAGGACCTACTGATCCCCACCTGACAGCACTTCTCTGCTCTGGATCTAGGAGACCCAAGGTTTGGAACATCAGCCTGTGGGTCAGTGATGTAGCATTTCACAGGATGTCAGTGTTCTGAGAAATCAGCAGGTCCATTTGGCACAGTGTCATCTTCCTGTCAGGACTGGCGGTCAAATGTCTCATGAACCCCACACTTCCGGGGATTTCCTCTTTCCTCCCGTTGACCGAGGGTTAGGGTTAGAGTTAGGGTACTGGTTAGGGCATGGGTTAGGGTACGGGTTAGGGTACGGGTTAGAGATAGGGTAGGGGTTAGGGCACGGTTTACCGTACAGGGTAGGGTTTAGGGTTAGGCTACCATTTAGGGTACGGGTTAGGGTTAGGGTACGCTTTAGGGTTTGGGTTCGGTTCAGGGGTAGGGTTAGGCGTTAGTGTTCTGGTAGGTGTTGGGGTTAGGGTACGGGGTAGGTTTAGGGTACAGTTTAAGGTTAGTGTTAGGGACCTCTCCAAATGTTCCGTGCCTGCTATCACAGGAGGCTGGTGCCAAGCTGACAATGCAAGGATGAGCCAGGGGCTGCGCTTGTCATGGAACACAGCTCAGAGGGGCTTGAATCTGCTCTGGGGTCCAGGCAAAGCCACCCCACACCTGCCTGTGTCCCAGCCCCTGTGGGAAGGTAGTAATGAACTGATTCTGACCTTGACCTCTCCCAACACAGGATTCCAGGGGCTCCCATTACTGTTAGGCTCAGGTCCACGGGCCTCGTCTGTGCCCATGCGCTGGGCCGTCCCCACAGTGGCTCCTGGCACACCTGAGTCCTGGTCACACATCTCTGTGGAAACCCCTGCCCTCCAGGTTGGATGGCCAATGTGACGGCCCTGTCAGGAACAGAATGGCACAAAATGCCGGGATGTCATTTCTCAGCTGATGGAGTCTGTGACTTCTCCTGGTTCCCTCTGTCCTGGGTTCATTCTCTGTCCCCTTCTCTGTCTCTGTGTCTGTGTCTCTCATAGGAGCAGACCCGTGGGTTCCATGGGCGATGTGAGAAACCGCAGAAGCCTCCCTTGTCCCCGTTTCCCTCTCCGGTCCTGGTGCCCCATTCCTTCCTAAGGCCTCCTCAACCTGACCGGAGCAGTGATTCTGGATTCTCTTCCACATGGGGACCCTGAGGCTGAAACAAGTAGGGCCCTGACCTTGGTCTTCAGACTGGTGGCCCTGTGCTCTTCCACCTTCTGCGTAGCCAGGTCCTAAGGCCCCCAAGCCCCGAGTCTGTCCTCTGCTGAGAAGGACCTCGAGGGGTTAGAAAACATTTTCCCAAGACTGGGATCACAGGGGGTCGGGGATGGATATCCAAGGCCGAGAGGCACTTCTATAAGACTGTGGCACCCTTGGGACACTACATCTCTGCAGCCCAAGTGACATCAGAGTAAGCTGAGGCCTTTTGTGCTATAGCCCTCCGGACTTGGGGGAGGGTATCTCTTACTACTCCCAAGTTCGCAGGGTGGTGTTGGACACCGGAACCCAGACCTTGTCTTTTCCCAGTGCCCTGGCAACACCCTGGGTCCCTTGGGGAACCCTGACCATCAGCCCGGACTGTCCCCCCGTCCCTATGGGGCCTGGTTCCGGGTCCTGCAGCGACACAGTGAGGAGAGGTGAGGCCAGGCAGGAGCGGGGAGAGGGCAGAGTGGACTCTCCCTGGGGGCCATGGATCCCTGGTCAGTGCAGACCCTGTTGTGTGCCGGCCCCTCGGGCACCGAGATTCCAGCTCCTGGTCTGGCTCCGGGAGGGAGACCAGAGTGTGGCCCCTGCTAGCTCAGATGTGTCACTCTGTCCTGTAGCTACAGCCTGTCCCACCAGCTGAACTCCACCTCCTAGTCGGCCAGCTCATCTTCACGGTCAAGAACAGGCCATCATGAAGGTCAGGGGCCATTGCGTGCCTGGTCAGGCAGGGGACGGCTCACTTTCACCTCAGGGAGTCTCTGGCTGGTCTAGCAGGGGCTCTGGAGGCCTGGCTTTCCAGGTTCTCTGCTGAACAGCTCTGGGACTGGAGCCATTTAACCTCTCCTCGCTGGGCCTCGCTTTCCTCTTCTGTGCAATGGGGTGAGGCTGAATGATCCCTCCCATGGCGGAAACATGTGGAGTGCTGGTGATGGACGTGAGCCGGGCACCGAGCCTGGATTGCAGAGTGCAGAGGGGGATGGTGAGCGGTGTGGGCAGTGAGCACTCCTTCCCCCAAAATCAATTTAGCTCTTCCACGTAGCCGCCAGACCACTGGCTGGGAGCCCAGGAGCAGTGGCCGACCACACTCCTGACACCAGGCCCCTGCGTGTGGCTCTTCCTCAGCACTGGGACACGGTGGGGACCGCGGGACTTGGGGTCAGCTCCTCTCTCTGAGGGAAGGAGACGAAAGAAGGCTTTCCTTGGGGACCCCCAATGCCACATAAGAGGGGAGGAGGCTTCCCCCAAACAGTACTTTGAAATTCTGCTTCTGTTAGAACCTGAGCCTTGGGCTTTGGTTATTTCACTTGCTGGGCTGACGAGATACACTTGTTGTCCAAGACTCCTCCTCAGATGAAGAGCTCTTGCAGGTCCCGGGCATCCTGGAGCCCGGGGTGGGAGAGGGGCCAGTCCCCTCCCAGGCTCCTGCAGGAGACCTGTCCTCCCAAAGGCAGGATGGTTTCGGGTCGTGGTCCTGGGCTAGGGTTGGAGACAGCCTGTCACTGCTCCTGACTCTGGGGTGAGTGGGCCTTTTTTAGGCAAAGCAACACCCACCGAAGGCAGTGGCTTCAGAAAGAACACACTCCTGGGCCCTGTCCCGCCCCAGGGCGGTGGCTGACTTCCCCAGCCCCAGAGGAAGAAGGATAGCCTCTGCTTCCTTGGGCTTTGGTCCTCTGACCCACGAGCAAGCACTGAAAAGTTTCTAGCCCTCCTCTGGAAGCGCACCATCCCTGAGCGGGCCAGTCACGGTCCACACACGAAGACGGACAACGTGCTAAGTAAGTGCAGGAGGTGATCCTGTTCAAATGGCCTGCGGGGCGGTGGGGTTGCTGCTTCTGTGCCCTCCAGTGGGCCGCTTTTCCCTGGATGGAAATTCTCCGGGAGGCGCCTCTCTGTCCTTTGAGCTCCGTTCCTGCTGGTTTCAGGACCAAGGGACTCCAACTGAGCATTGTGCCCCATGTCCTCAGGGCGATGGTGGTCATGGTCTGTTATGATGATCTGGGAGGTTCCTTCAGGTTCCTGCTCCCCTAGGCACAGGTGCGGTAGCGACAAGCCCCAGGGCCATCCCCCAATTTCAGCATTGTGCCCCATGTTCCCCAGGGATGGTGCTAATAGTCCGTTGGGATTGTCTGGGAGGGCCCTCCAGGTTCCCGCTGCCCCCCCAGGCACAGGTGTGGGTGGCAAGAATCCCCAGAGCCGTCCTCAAGCTTCAGCATTGTGCCCCATGTCCTCAGGGATGTTGCTAAGGTTCCATGAGGATCATCTGGGAGGATCCTCCCGGTTCCCGCTTCCCCAGGCACAGGTGTGGTGGCCAAAAGGCCCAGAGCCCTCCCCCAAATTCAGCATTGTGCCCCCGGGGGTGCTGGTGCCGGTCATGGGCTGTCAAGATGGTACAGGAGGATCCTCCAGGTGGGGCTTGGAGCCTGGGTAAACCTGGTCGCACTCAGGTTGCATGAGGAACAGATGAGTTGAGGTCTTCATTTGGAAGAGTCATTTCGCTTTTCCAAAAAGGTCAAGGTCATGGGTCTACTTTAGAATGAAGATAATGACTACTTAAAAACAAGTGTGTGTTTCCCCTTGTCCCAGAAATGGAAGCAGGTGTGCAGGCCATAGGTCGGAGGACCTACTGATCCCCACCTGACAGCACTTCTCTGCTCTGGATCTAGGAGACCCAAGGTTTGGAACATCAGCCTGTGGGTCAGTGATGTAGCATTTCACAGGATGTCAGTGTTCTGAGAAATCAGCAGGTCCATTTGGCACAGTGTCATCTTCCTGTCAGGACTGGCGGTCAAATGTCTCATGAACCCCACACTTCCGGGGATTTCCTCTTTCCTCCCGTTGACCGAGGGTTAGGGTTAGAGTTAGGGTACTGGTTAGGGCATGGGTTAGGGTACGGGTTAGGGTACGGGTTAGAGATAGGGTAGGGGTTAGGGCACGGTTTACCGTACAGGGTAGGGTTTAGGGTTAGGCTACCATTTAGGGTACGGGTTAGGGTTAGGGTACGCTTTAGGGTTTGGGTTCGGTTCAGGGGTAGGGTTAGGCGTTAGTGTTCTGGTAGGTGTTGGGGTTAGGGTACGGGGTAGGTTTAGGGTACAGTTTAAGGTTAGTGTTAGGGACCTCTCCAAATGTTCCGTGCCTGCTATCACAGGAGGCTGGTGCCAAGCTGACAATGCAAGGATGAGCCAGGGGCTGCGCTTGTCATGGAACATAGCTCAGAGGGGCTTGAATCTGCTCTGGGGTCCAGGCAAAGCCACCCCACACCTGCCTGTGTCCCAGCCCCTGTGGGAAGGTAGTAATGAACTGATTCTGACCTTGACCTCTCCCAACACAGGATTCCAGGGGCTCCCATTACTGTTAGGCTCAGGTCCACGGGCCTCGTCTGTGCCCATGCGCTGGGCCGTCCCCACAGTGGCTCCTGGCACACCTGAGTCCTGGTCACACATCTCTGTGGAAACCCCTGCCCTCCAGGTTGGATGGCCAATGTGACGGCCCTGTCAGGAACAGAATGGCACAAAATGCCGGGATGTCATTTCTCAGCTGATGGAGTCTGTGACTTCTCCTGGTTCCCTCTGTCCTGGGTTCATTCTCTGTCCCCTTCTCTGTCTCTGTGTCTGTGTCTCTCATAGGAGCAGACCCGTGGGTTCCATGGGCGATGTGAGAAACCGCAGAAGCCTCCCTTGTCCCCGTTTCCCTCTCCGGTCCTGGTGCCCCATTCCTTCCTAAGGCCTCCTCAACCTGACCGGAGCAGTGATTCTGGATTCTCTTCCACATGGGGACCCTGAGGCTGAAACAAGTAGGGCCCTGACCTTGGTCTTCAGACTGGTGGCCCTGTGCTCTTCCACCTTCTGCGTAGCCAGGTCCTAAGGCCCCCAAGCCCCGAGTCTGTCCTCTGCTGAGAAGGACCTCGAGGGGTTAGAAAACATTTTCCCAAGACTGGGATCACAGGGGGTCGGGGATGGATATCCAAGGCCGAGAGGCACTTCTATAAGACTGTGGCACCCTTGGGACACTACATCTCTGCAGCCCAAGTGACATCAGAGTAAGCTGAGGCCTTTTGTGCTATAGCCCTCCGGACTTGGGGGAGGGTATCTCTTACTACTCCCAAGTTCGCAGGGTGGTGTTGGACACCGGAACCCAGACCTTGTCTTTTCCCAGTGCCCTGGCAACACCCTGGGTCCCTTGGGGAACCCTGACCATCAGCCCGGACTGTCCCCCCGTCCCTATGGGGCCTGGTTCCGGGTCCTGCAGCGACACAGTGAGGAGAGGTGAGGCCAGGCAGGAGCGGGGAGAGGGCAGAGTGGACTCTCCCTGGGGGCCATGGATCCCTGGTCAGTGCAGACCCTGTTGTGTGCCGGCCCCTCGGGCACCGAGATTCCAGCTCCTGGTCTGGCTCCGGGAGGGAGACCAGAGTGTGGCCCCTGCTAGCTCAGATGTGTCACTCTGTCCTGTAGCTACAGCCTGTCCCACCAGCTGAACTCCACCTCCTAGTCGGCCAGCTCATCTTCACGGTCAAGAACAGGCCATCATGAAGGTCAGGGGCCATTGCGTGCCTGGTCAGGCAGGGGACGGCTCGCTTTCACCTCAGGGAGTCTCTGGCTGGTCTAGCAGGGGCTCTGGAGGCCTGGCTTTCCAGGTTCTCTGCTGAACAGCTCTGGGACTGGAGCCATTTAACCTCTCCTCGCTGGGCCTCGCTTTCCTCTTCTGTGCAATGGGGTGAGGCTGAATGATCCCTCCCATGGCGGAAACATGTGGAGTGCTGGTGATGGACGTGAGCCGGGCACCGAGCCTGGATTGCAGAGTGCAGAGGGGGATGGTGAGCGGTGTGGGCAGTGAGCACTCCTTCCCCCAAAATCAATTTAGCTCTTCCACGTAGCCGCCAGACCACTGGCTGGGAGCCCAGGAGCAGTGGCCGACCACACTCCTGACACCAGGCCCCTGCGTGTGGCTCTTCCTCAGCACTGGGACACGGTGGGGACCGCGGGACTTGGGGTCAGCTCCTCTCTCTGAGGGAAGGAGACGAAAGAAGGCTTTCCTTGGGGACCCCCAATGCCACATAAGAGGGGAGGAGGCTTCCCCCAAACAGTACTTTGAAATTCTGCTTCTGTTAGAACCTGAGCCTTGGGCTTTGGTTATTTCACTTGCTGGGCTGACGAGATACACTTGTTGTCCAAGACTCCTCCTCAGATGAAGAGCTCTTGCAGGTCCCGGGCATCCTGGAGCCCGGGGTGGGAGAGGGGCCAGTCCCCTCCCAGGCTCCTGCAGGAGACCTGTCCTCCCAAAGGCAGGATGGTTTCGGGTCGTGGTCCTGGGCTAGGGTTGGAGACAGCCTGTCACTGCTCCTGACTCTGGGGTGAGTGGGCCTTTTTTAGGCAAAGCAACACCCACCGAAGGCAGTGGCTTCAGAAAGAACACACTCCTGGGCCCGGTCCCGCCCCAGGTCGGTGGCTGACTTCCCCAGCCCCAGAGGAAGAAGGATAGCCTCTGCTTCCTTGGGCTTTGGTCCTCTGACCCACGAGCAAGCACTGAAAAGTTTCTAGCCCTCCTCTGGAAGCGCACCATCCCTGAGCGGGCCAGTCACGGTCCACACACGAAGACGGACAACGTGCTAAGTAAGTGCAGGAGGTGATCCTGTTCAAATGGCCTGCGGGGCGGTGGGGTTGCTGCTTCTGTGCCCTCCAGTGGGCCGCTTTTCCCTGGATGGAAATTCTCCTGGAGGCGCCTCTCTGTCCTTTGAGCCCCGTTCCTGCTGGTTTCAGGACCAAGGGACTCCAACTGAGCATTGTGCCCCATGTCCTCAGGGCGATGGTGGTCATGGTCTGTTATGATGATCTGGGAGGTTCCTTCAGGTTCCTGCTCCCCTAGGCACAGGTGCGGTAGCGACAAGCCCCAGGGCCATCCCCCAATTTCAGCATTGTGCCCCATGTTCCCCAGGGATGGTGCTAATAGTCCGTTGGGATTGTCTGGGAGGGCCCTCCAGGTTCCCGCTGCCCCCCAGGCAGAGGTGTGGGTGGCAAGAAACCCCAGAGCCGTCCTCAAGCTTCAGCATTGTGCCCCATGTCCTCAGGGATGTTGCTAAGGTTCCATGAGGATCATCTGGGAGGATCCTCCCGGTTCCCGCTTCCCCAGGCACAGGTGTGGTGGCCAAAAGGCCCAGAGCCCTCCCCCAAATTCAGCATTGTGCCCCCGGGGGTGCTGGTGCCGGTCATGGGCTGTCAAGATGGTACAGGAGGATCCTCCAGGTGGGGCTTGGAGCCTGGGTAAACCTGGTCGCACTCAGGTTGCATGAGGAACAGATGAGTTGAGGTCTTCATTTGGAAGAGTCATTTCGCTTTTCCAAAAAGGTCAAGGTCATGGGTCTACTTTAGAATGAAGATAATGACTACTTAAAAACAAGTGTGTGTTTCCCCTTCTCCCAGAAATGGAAGCAGGTGTGCAGGCCATAGGTCGGAGGACCTACTGATCCCCACCTGACAGCACTTCTCTGCTCTGGATCTAGGAGACCCAAGGTTTGGAACATCAGCCTGTGGGTCAGTGATGTAGCATTTCACAGGATGTCAGTGTTCTGAGAAATCAGCAGGTCCATTTGGCACAGTGTCATCTTCCTGTCAGGACTGGCGGTCAAATGTCTCATGAACCCCACACTTCCGGGGATTTCCTCTTTCCTCCCGTTGACCGAGGGTTAGGGTTAGAGTTAGGGTACTGGTTAGGGCATGGGTTAGGGTACGGGTTAGGGTACGGGTTAGAGATAGGGTAGGGGTTAGGGCACGGTTTACCGTACAGGGTAGGGTTTAGGGTTAGGCTACCATTTAGGGTACGGGTTAGGGTTAGGGTACGCTTTAGGGTTTGGGTTCGGTTCAGGGGTAGGGTTAGGCGTTAGTGTTCTGGTAGGTGTTGGGGTTAGGGTACGGGGTAGGTTTAGGGTACAGTTTAAGGTTAGTGTTAGGGACCTCTCCAAATGTTCCGTGCCTGCTATCACAGGAGGCTGGTGCCAAGCTGACAATGCAAGGATGAGCCAGGGGCTGCGCTTGTCATGGAACACAGCTCAGAGGGGCTTGAATCTGCTCTGGGGTCCAGGCAAAGCCACCCCACACCTGCCTGTGTCCCAGCCCCTGTGGGAAGGTAGTAATGAACTGATTCTGACCTTGACCTCTCCCAACACAGGATTCCAGGGGCTCCCATTACTGTTAGGCTCAGGTCCACGGGCCTCGTCTGTGCCCATGCGCTGGGCCGTCCCCACAGTGGCTCCTGGCACACCTGAGTCCTGGTCACACATCTCTGTGGAAACCCCTGCCCTCCAGGTTGGATGGCCAATGTGACGGCCCTGTCAGGAACAGAATGGCACAAAATGCCGGGATGTCATTTCTCAGCTGATGGGGTCTGTGACTTCTCCTGGTTCCCTCTGTCCTGGGTTCATTCTCTGTCCCCTTCTCTGTCTCTGTGTCTGTGTCTCTCATAGGAGCAGACCCGTGGGTTCCATGGGCGATGTGAGAAACCGCAGAAGCCTCCCTTGTTCCCGTTTCCCTCTCCGGTCCTGGTGCCCCTTTCCTTCCTAAGGCCTCCTCAACCTGACCGGAGCAGTGATTCTGGATTCTCTTCCACATGGGGACCCTGAGGCTGAAACAAGTAGGGCCCTGACCTTGGTCTTCAGACTGGTGGCCCTGTGCTCTTCCACCTTCTGCATAGCCAGGTCCTAAGGCCCCCAAGCCCTGAGTCTGTCCTCTGCTGAGAAGGACCTCGAGGGGTTAGAAAACATTTTCCCAAGACTGGGATCACAGGGGGTCGGGGATGGATATCCAAGGCCGAGAGGCACTTCTATAAGACTGTGGCACCCTTGGGACACTACATTTCTGCAGCCCAAGTGACATCAGAGTAAGCTGAGGCCTTTTGTGCTATAGCCCTCCGGACTTGGGGGAGGGTATCTCTTACTACTCCCAAGTTCGCAGGGTGGTGTTGGACACCGGAACCCAGACCTTGTCTTTTCCCAGTGCCCTGGCAACACCCTGGGTCCCTTGGGGAACCCTGACCATCAGCCCGGACTGTCCCCCCGTCCCTATGGGGCCTGGTTCCGGGTCCTGCAGCGACACAGTGAGGAGAGGTGAGGCCAGGCAGGAGCGGGGAGAGGGCAGAGTGGACTCTCCCTGGGGGCCATGGATCCCTGGTCAGTGCAGACCCTGTTGTGTGCCGGCCCCTCGGGCACCGAGATTCCAGCTCCTGGTCTGGCTCCGGGAGGGAGACCAGAGTGTGGCCCCTGCTAGCTCAGATGTGTCACTCTGTCCTGTAGCTACAGCCTGTCCCACCAGCTGAACTCCACCTCCTAGTCGGCCAGCTCATCTTCACGGTCAAGAACAGGCCATCATGAAGGTCAGGGGCCATTGCGTGCCTGGTCAGGCAGGGGACGGCTCGCTTTCACCTCAGGGAGTCTCTGGCTGGTCTAGCAGGGGCTCTGGAGGCCTGGCTTTCCAGGTTCTCTGCTGAACAGCTCTGGGACTGGAGCCATTTAACCTCTCCTCGCTGGGCCTCGCTTTCCTCTTCTGTGCAATGGGGTGAGGCTGAATGATCCCTCCCATGGCGGAAACATGTGGAGTGCTGGTGATGGACGTGAGCCGGGCACCGAGCCTGGATTGCAGAGTGCAGAGGGGGATGGTGAGCGGTGTGGGCAGTGAGCACTCCTTCCCCCAAAATCAATTTAGCTCTTCCACGTAGCCGCCAGACCACTGGCTGGGAGCCCAGGAGCAGTGGCCGACCACACTCCTGACACCAGGCCCCTGCGTGTGGCTCTTCCTCAGCACTGGGACACGGTGGGGACCGCGGGACTTGGGGTCAGCTCCTCTCTCTGAGGGAAGGAGACGAAAGAAGGCTTTCCTTGGGGACCCCCAATGCCACATAAGAGGGGAGGAGGCTTCCCCCAAACAGTACTTTGAAATTCTGCTTCTGTTAGAACCTGAGCCTTGGGCTTTGGTTATTTCACTTGCTGGGCTGACGAGATACACTTGTTGTCCAAGACTCCTCCTCAGATGAAGAGCTCTTGCAGGTCCCGGGCATCCTGGAGCCCGGGGTGGGAGAGGGGCCAGTCCCCTCCCAGGCTCCTGCAGGAGACCTGTCCTCCCAAAGGCAGGATGGTTTCGGGTCGTGGTCCTGGGCTAGGGTTGGAGACAGCCTGTCACTGCTCCTGACTCTGGGGTGAGTGGGCCTTTTTTAGGCAAAGCAACACCCACCGAAGGCAGTGGCTTCAGAAAGAACACACTCCTGGGCCCGGTCCCGCCCCAGGTCGGTGGCTGACTTCCCCAGCCCCAGAGGAAGAAGGATAGCCTCTGCTTCCTTGGGCTTTGGTCCTCTGACCCACGAGCAAGCACTGAAAAGTTTCTAGCCCTCCTCTGGAAGCGCACCATCCCTGAGCGGGCCAGTCACGGTCCACACACGAAGACGGACAACGTGCTAAGTAAGTGCAGGAGGTGATCCTGTTCAAATGGCCTGCGGGGCGGTGGGGTTGCTGCTTCTGTGCCCTCCAGTGGGCCGCTTTTCCCTGGATGGAAATTCTCCTGGAGGCGCCTCTCTGTCCTTTGAGCCCCGTTCCTGCTGGTTTCAGGACCAAGGGACTCCAACTGAGCATTGTGCCCCATGTCCTCAGGGCGATGGTGGTCATGGTCTGTTATGATGATCTGGGAGGTTCCTTCAGGTTCCTGCTCCCCTAGGCACAGGTGCGGTAGCGACAAGCCCCAGGGCCATCCCCCAATTTCAGCATTGTGCCCCATGTTCCCCAGGGATGGTGCTAATAGTCCGTTGGGATTGTCTGGGAGGGCCCTCCAGGTTCCCGCTGCCCCCCAGGCAGAGGTGTGGGTGGCAAGAAACCCCAGAGCCGTCCTCAAGCTTCAGCATTGTGCCCCATGTCCTCAGGGATGTTGCTAAGGTTCCATGAGGATCATCTGGGAGGATCCTCCCGGTTCCCGCTTCCCCAGGCACAGGTGTGGTGGCCAAAAGGCCCAGAGCCCTCCCCCAAATTCAGCATTGTGCCCCCGGGGGTGCTGGTGCCGGTCATGGGCTGTCAAGATGGTACAGGAGGATCCTCCAGGTGGGGCTTGGAGCCTGGGTCAACCTGGTCGCACTCAGGTTGCATGAGGAACAGATGAGTTGAGGTCTTCATTTGGAAGAGTCATTTCGCTTTTCCAAAAAGGTCAAGGTCATGGGTCTACTTTAGAATGAAGATAATGACTACTTAAAAACAAGTGTGTGTTTCCCCTTCTCCCAGAAATGGAAGCAGGTGTGCAGGCCATAGGTCGGAGGACCTACTGATCCCCACCTGACAGCACTTCTCTGCTCTGGATCTAGGAGACCCAAGGTTTGGAACATCAGCCTGTGGGTCAGTGATGTAGCATTTCACAGGATGTCAGTGTTCTGAGAAATCAGCAGGTCCATTTGGCACAGTGTCATCTTCCTGTCAG